>NW_022595254.1:2196272-2313737 GCF_009176505.1 Sitodiplosis mosellana
AAAAAAAAAACAAAATACAATCGATAAACACGTACACGAAGTGTAATAAATTGAAAGTTTGATATATTTGACGTAACGAATTGCGACGCTCATTAAATTGAATGCCAAATCGATCCACTTCCAACGCTGTTTGTTAGAGTAGAATTTTTATTCTAATGCGTTCTTCGATTTTTTCTTCTTCTATTATTATTCACGATCAGAATTTCAAATCGACCTGCAAGCGATTCATTTAAAATGCATCGAATTCTCGGTTTAGTAATAACATGCAATGGAATGTAGAAAACACTTTGAACATTTTCCTCGGGGAATATTTGTAATTTCATTTTCAACTGGTTTTTCCCTGTTATCAACGGAACAAAAGTTGTTTTTTTTTCGCTTTTCTGAAGTGCCTTGGATGAAGTAGCCAATGTAAAACGACCAAGATGACAACAATAATGCTGCAACGTTTTCATATTTCTCAAGAGCGAATCGTACGCTGTGTATATTTGTAGTTCAAAATGTTAATTAGACCCATCTTATGCAGCATTCAATCGACTAATGCCGCAATGCATCTCTTTCCAGCAGTAATAATTGTTGGTAGTTTTTGCGTCACACATCTCTCGCCGAATGTACGATGGGAATAGTGCGCTTTGTTTATTCTATCACGCAAACGCACACATTTTTCGTCCTCTTCTTTCAATACGATTGCTATGTAGCTATATTTAATTGCTCGTGCTCGTATTCTTCGTAATAGATTATTCACTGTTTGATGTTATTTTCTTCGTCAAGTGTGTGCCATTAGTCACAAAAATTGTATGGGGCCACCACCAATTGCGGAGCCAAGACGCCGCACTGAATGGAGTTATAAAATTGATATGATCATATTTAGTAAAGTTGAATTGTAATCGCTACAATTGGACATCATGGTATGTGTGTTTTTTAAGCGCCCGGCTCATATGTAACTCCGGCCCGATACGCTATTTTAGTATCAGTGTCAAGCGAAGTTCAACCAATTTAAACGGCACACACACACACACACGCACCAATTCCTTCAATTTATGACAAATCGTTATAAATGAATGGCTTTATCGGCCACCAAATCGATACTCAATCTGAAATCTAATCATAATTTTTACCAAGAAGTCTGGATTTGAACAATAAACACAAACGCACACTTTGGACACATGGCGAAAAACAAGTGAGGAAAAAAAATAGTGTTGGAGTGGGTGATCCACTTACATCAATCTTCTCTTTGTTTTTATCCATTTGAGTATTTTTGCTTGGACGACCCATTTGACTTGACTTTTCGATACGATACGAGTTCACCAGTTAGTTAGTTTAATCGATTTAATCAATCACTTCACTTCGAGTTGCTTTTATTTTTAGCCAATAATTTTTCGTCGCATCAAAGACCTCAATAAACACTCGCGATTGAATGGAACAATAAGCACTTGTGTTCACTTTGACAACGAAATTTAATCTACTTTTTGAACACACTGCTCTCAGAGTTAACACCGTCGAAAATGAAAATCTCCTAAAATCAATTCACCTCGAAACCATTACGACAAAATACACATTGAAACCCGTACAATGCGACAGAAAAGAAAAAAAAATTAAGCTCAATGAAATTATTGAACCGATCGAATCCAATCTAAACATTCGAACATTCACTGTAAACAATACGAAAAAAACAACACAGCTTGATTACACAAACTGTGTATAAATGGTGCGAAATAAAAATAAATGGATATTTCATTCACTTTTTTTCCCGTTTGACGGATTGTCTCCGATTGTCTCGAAGCGATGGCCGCTTTACAACTGTAGAATGAAAGTATAATTTCGGTTCTTTCGAGAGTGTGATTCGGTGTTGTATACACTGTCTTATCAAATAATCAAATACACAGAGTGACGAATTGAGTCAGTCCGCTTACACACTTGTGCCTCAATATGATAAACAATAATAAAGAAGGGCTTCAATCCACTGTATTTGTTTACCTTGTCGATCGCATATCTGAACGAAAATACACACACACCGTACTGCGAGCGCGTTTAAAATGATTTTACCGATTGAGCAAGGGAAGAAAAAAACAAATCTAATTCAAGCAGACAGAGTTGAATCTCGATCTAATGGAATGCATTGCAGTCGAGCTCGACTCAAGCTACAGTTTTTGATTTAGCGTGTGCGAAGAGATGCTGCTGCTGGTGGTGTTCACCTAATGAATCGATGCATGTAAAATATATCGCTTATTATTCATTTTAACTGTACTTTCCATCAACAATACGCTTTTACGCTTGCGTTATTATTACTTATCATCATAGCTGATTACAGCAACAACGAAAATAACAACATCGACGAAAAAAAATCGCGTATTATTCCGTTTTGCGGAGCTTCGATTCAAACGGAAAATGTGTGTGTGTGTGTGTGCACCGTGTGCATCGTGCATAATAGCGATAGGCCGCGTTTAGTGATTAGAAAGAAGATTCAAGCATTCAAAACACTCAACCGATCGATATATGTTTGTACCAAACAGTGAATTGTACATTGTCTTATAATTTGTGTGTTTTTTTCTTCTCGCTTTTCGCTTCTCGCTTTGAATCTGTTACAACTTATGCAATAACATAAAATCTATAACGTAAGAGATTTTGAATGGTTTTTTAACAGTACCTTGCGATGTAAAATCAACAATTAAATCATGTCGCTCTATGCTTCAATGCTTGTTTGCCGCGGTGTGTTGTGTATCGCCACTGAACAATCACAAGACGTTAGCCCGTTAATACTGTGTTTGCATATGATTTTTTATTATTATTCAATGTTGAAGCTTCATTTCGTATTCACCTTTTGTCGTATTATTCCTTCCACTAAACACGCATGTACGAGTCATTCGAATGCATCGGCAAGGTCTCTTAATTGTACCTTTAATTAACCGTAACACCAAATCGTTCACATTTGCGAAACATTCCGAAAACAATTTGTCGATTCTGAACAAATTCAGAGCAGATCAATCATATTTCGAGTGAGTTCTGTCCATTAAGAGCGATGATAATCCATCAAAAAGTGGCCTACGTAGGCGGAGATACTTCGCAATTGTTTCGGTGTGCAAAAACGTTTATGATTCCAATTTGAAATTCGCTCAATTGAGATTCGCTCTTATGCGTTACACAGTACAGTAGAATCAGTGTTGCCAGAAGTGGCCGTAAGCACTTGATATATCATATATCAGCCGGTTTGTGTAATTTCGTGTGATTTTTTCAATAAAATTTCGAAAAATATTTCCTTTTTAACTTCAATCAATCAAATTTTAGCGACCTTTAATTTTATTTGCTAAAATAACAAGAGTTTTTGCTTGCCATTTACCTGTTCTACAAGTATTCAAACTCCAATTGGATTGAATGACATTGATGCGAATTCGCCGTAAACAGAATTCGCTGCGTTCGGGCGCCGTGTGTCAGTATGTGTTTTCGGTTTTTTATTTTTATTTTCTCCCAAATATACATTTTCTAGACAATTGTCAAAATCAATACAAATTGCTTTAAAACCCATAGAGATCGTCATAAAGGTGTACAGCTCACACAACATATCTCGCTCGAATGAAAGCGACACACAAAAATGTTTGTGTTTAAATAGTATAAACATTAATTTAATAAAACAAAATTCTATTTATTTTCGGTGTCGAGTGCAAGGTTTTCGATAAAACAAAAATTGTATCCATTTCCATGGATAAGTGATTCAAAAAAAATAACACGAAATTGTGGGTGATGTTAAGTTTGCCGAGTCATTAAACAAAGGAACCAAAACAAAGTGTGTGCAAAATCAACAAGCATCCATACATTTCAACTTCTCTCTATCTCTGTGGGTTTCGTTGGTTTTATGTATTTATTTATTTTTTCGTGGTAAAATGTTACGATTGGTAAGTATGAAGTGAGGAAAATTTTTCGATAGAAAATTTGAAAGTAGTAAAATATGAATTGATTTGAGCTTAAGTTCAGACAGACTCCGCGTCGAAAAATCGTTTCTTCATATCAATTGTGGAAAAAAGTGGTTGCGTCTTAATATGTATTTGTACATTGTACATATGTTTGTAGCTCTATGGCGCTGTAAGTGAGTCAGTGTTTGGGTGTGTGTATGTATTTGTGTGCATGTGTGTGCATGGGAAAAGGCTTTTTCCCTCTGGTTAGAGTTTTCCTCGATTTCGACATCATCATATCAAATGTTTGTATGTCGTCGCGACGTATTTGACAACACACAATATTGCACGGCCAAACACAGAGAGTACACACAGACCGAAATGAAATTCTCCCTTCTTCTATCACATAGAATTTGCCCATTCGGTGTCGTATATGCTGTCTCTCCCTCGGTGTAACTATCCAACAAACTCCTCCATTGGCACATTGTATGTTGGTTTGGATATTATATCCATCCATATCGAACTGGCAATACGTGTGAATTCACCCGTATCCGTGCGTCATCCGTGTGGTGGTTTTGTGCATGTGTACTGTATACTGTTGGCCACCGCAATTCGTTGTTATCGATTTTTCTTTTCGTTTTCGCCACTTTTCAACTTCAACTCTCTGGCTCTCGCTCACAGTGCTACTCAGTGCAGAGAACATCGTAGAACATATAGTTCTGTTCCCATTTCATTTTGTGTGTGTGCTCTGGTTTTTACACAGATTTAAGAAGAAGAAAAAAAAATCGAAAAGAAATTTGGTGAGGCAAATATGTGAAATTAATTTTGTTCTGTTCGATTTCAAATCAGTAATTTATTGACTTGAATTGTACGTATCTTATCGCGAGTGCAAAAGAACAACTAAATCCACTATAATCCTGATGCGCTAATTTATTGCGTCTGGTTACAAAGTCGATACAGAAAATTGTTGGTTAACACACAACGTTCTACTTCAAGTAAAAGAAAAAGAAAAGCAATTCCATTTTTGTGTGAAAATTTCAGTAAAATCCGAATGTTTCGGAGGTGTTGTGAATGAGTTGCATGAATAAAAACGAAAAATCATGAAAATGATATGAAAAACCAGTGGAAAATAATGACCAATACCAAATTCCAATTCTGAGTGTGAATATCAGTGAATATATTTACAAGTGTATTCGTTTAACAACCCCAAATGACAATCGATGATTCATTCCATATTCTCCCTTGAACATACATATAATACGCTGTGTGTCTTTCTGTTTCGTGGTTTTCCTTTTTCTTCTTTGTGTAAACCATTTTATTTCTCTGATTCATATTCTTTTCCGAACTTTCTTTCGGTTGGAATGAGAGAGAGAGAGAATGAGAGTGAGAAAAAAATTGCGTGAATTTAAATAAGCACACACACGAGCCGTGAGTGCAACTATAAATATGAATGTGAATTTTATCCTATTAAATGTATGACTTTTGAACATATGTTAAGGTTCAATATCCTGCGCCTACTTCCTCTTTTGGCAACAACCCTCATTCTGAATTTTGTTCTTCGGTTTTTTTCCTTTGCTTTCGCATATGAATGAAAGCAAAATATTATTCGTATAAGAATCGTTTCATTTATCCCATGTTATTTTCCCCATTTATTCTTCCAACGTCGACAGAAACCATTTTTAAAGGAGCGATGATAAGCGCAAATGTGCAACAACAGCAGCAGCAAGTGGATAATAAAAAGGCCACGAACGCAAATTACAGTCGGAAATCGCAAATCAATTTAGCACAGTATACGCAAAGTAGTAATAATCGAAATCTATTCAGCGACAGCAATTATTACATTGCTGCAAAGGATTACACAAACGTAGCAACGATTGATTTGTCTGAAAATCAATTATTGTTGCCGCAAACGACAAACGCTATTGCATCAAATCACCCAACATCGGTGCCATTGTCGATTACAGCATCGAATATACTCACCGTCGATTCAGTGTCGTCGACAAACATTCATGAACAGATATCGGCATTGTTCCCGAAGTGTCGACCCAAAAACGATGCGAACTTAAATAAGACGTCTCTCTACATTGAGACCAATAACACAACAACGGCAACGGCATTAGCTTCAGCTTCTTTATTGCTTGCATCATCACCGTCAAACGGCGACTACAAAAATCAAAATAAACTATTTGGTGAGAGTGAGAGTAGCCCTGACAATACGCTTAACGATAACAGTAGAGCTTATACGCGCAATATGAATAACCAAAACGCAGATGCAATGCTTAATGATGGCGCAACAACAGAACACATCCAACAGAATAATATTAGCGGAATTGGTGAAACGGCTTCAAGAATAAATCACGCTGGCTATGCAACACGATGTAATTACTTTGTTTCTCTGTTGTTTTTTCATTCAATTTTATTTTACGTTAGAATTGGTTGCAAGAGAATGGAGACAAATAATTGATTCTTTCTTCTTCTTTTGTGTTGTGCGCATTAAACACGCAGCGTATCAACATAATAGCAATAGTAACTATCAACGCAATGCGAATAGTCAACACCAAAGCAACGATTACCTTGGTGGTTTCGAAAGTTCCAATCAAATGTCGAAAATGCATCAGAAATGGGAAAATTCTTCGAATGACCCGCGAAAATGGGCAGCAGACAATGAAGATTTTATGCGTGACGGAAATATTTGGGAGAAACGTAGACGTACTCCAAACACAACTCCCGCCAGCACCGTATTAAATTCGCCCGATTTCAATGAAATGCATCATTACTCGCACAATGCGGTGCAGCATCAGATAAAAGTTGGTCGTAGCCCAGTGAATCAGCATGATCACAACAAAGATATGAATAATACTAGTCCCGTGTCGCCAATCCAACCACCGCATCAACGGTCCACCAAACGACCAGCGACACTCGTTTCGGATGGTGAAATTGTTGTCTTTGATGACATTGACAATTGGCGAAATCAAAACGAGAAACACTTTATCACAAAAAGCAAAGCGTCACATCAACAGAACCATGCGAATAGCAAATCTCAATCCAGCCATCGATTCAACCATATGCTATTCGATGATGATGACGACGATGAACGCGAAAGTAACACAAACTCCTTTAGCACCGAGAATGTGACAAAAATGATTGGTAAGTTTTTCAATTCATACAGACAGTTGGTCTATGAGACAAGAAACAAATACACCTCAATCAAATCCCTACGTATCCCAAGTTTTCTGCTTCCATTGCTTTCTGTGCTATTTTCTAGAACAAACGCACATCATTCTTTCCTATAAAGCTTTGTTTTATCGTACCCTTTCTGTGTACGTCTTAAATGGAAAATTTTTAAAGGAAAAAACAATCAAATTTCATACGAGAAAAAAAACGAACGGCTTAATTTTCATCTAACATTGGCTACAATTGGTTATTTTGTTTTCCTGTGTTTCTCTTTTATTTTTTCTATCACTTCCGTTTGCTCTCTCAATCTCTGTGTCTAAACGAAAAAAAGGCATTCTGCCGATTGCAGAGTACGAAGGTTCGCCGCGACGCTTCGGGCTCTATCAGCAAGATCTACCTCTTCATCAATATCAATACACGTCGTCGACCACGAATCAACAGCACTTTGACCGCCCACCAAGCTCACGAAAAATGCTCACATCACCAACATTATTTCCACCTCGACCCGGTTTTCCGAAGGTAAAAAAAAAATTGTGCTCTGCATGTTGCTCAAGTGGTGGATAATGATCCGGATTAAAAAAGCTAACAGCCTTTGCTTTCGTTGAACCATTTTTTTATCCGCTCTATTTTCCGTAGCGCATTACAACGTCACCATCGAATGGGAGCATCAACGGAACTGTAGCTGATGAAGTCAATAAGAGCAACAACGCGGCAACGGGTTTTGAATACCAGAATAATGCATTGAATAAACGATCACCATCGGTATCACCAACCATCCAAGAAATCACATCATCGCCAATCATTCCAAATAAACCGGTCACATCAACACAGTGTGATAGTAGTTCACCCTCGAACTCACAAGCAGTGCCTATTTCATCGTCGCCGAATTCGCAATCATCGCCCTTGAAAAACGAGAGTAGCGTCAGCGAACATAACGCAAAAACTTCACCGAAATATACGGGTAAGTGATTCCGTGCGACACAACGCCCGATTCTTCCATTAATCAGTCTGGAATCGTGGAACAACACAAAAAGGACGAAATATTAATTAGTCATTTTCTTTCGCATTCAGATCGAATCAATTTGTTGGGTAACCATAATAGTAACAGTAGCAACTATTTGCCATCTACAACGCTTTCAAACAATGCTAATCGTTCGTCATTCACTACTACAGCTCCGAACACCACCACATTTGATTATTTGTATGAATTTTCGGAAACACGTAAAGTGCTCGAGGATTTCTTCAAGTGTCCAACAAATGAGGAGGAGAAGAAAATTGCCGACTGCTTCAATGAAAGTGACACCGGAAGTCTGGTAAGTTTTTGACAGAGTGAGATTTTCCTCAACAGTTTTTACGCCTGCGGAGGATTTAACGTGTTCTGATGTCTATTTTTTTTTCTTCTTTCGATATTTCCAACAACTCTAATCCAATTTGCGCACATTGTAGGAAAATTTGAACGAAATCGATGAGAAAAATACGGATTCCAATTATATTGGGCAGCGTTTAGCCAAAGTACCAACGGCAAACAATAAAGATTATAACAATACGTCCGTGTATCATTCGCCGAAATCGCGATACGCAAACAATTACTCGAATCAACAATCCGACGAATATGAGCATAATGATGTTGAATTGTATTTGGATTCGAATAGCCGGAGCAGTGGCGAATTGGCCGACACGGAATTGGAAATGAATCAGCAACGGCGTTATTCGCGGCATTTCACGTTGTCGCCCGAAACAACGGACTACGATTCAAATTGTGGTGATTTAGATAGTTTATCGAATGATTTGAATGGATGCATTGGCATGAACAGTTATTGCCTATCCGGTACGGGTTTGAATAGTTCCAATGCGATTATACCCGACTATTCGCGGCTATACACAAGTATGCCAGTTCTAGAGGACGGTTTATCGAGTGGCCATGCATCCGATACGGAGAATAACAATCCAGTTCCATATTCGTTGAATAGTGTGTCGGCAGCGGTAGCTATAGCAGCCGCAGCATCTGTGACGACGACGACGACGACCACTAACAATACAAACAATACGTCGGCACAAATCAACAATATCTTTGATAACAAGTACATTGCCAGCAATATGAATAGCATGGGAAAAATGCTCAATCCAACTCCAGTTAACTCGGTTGCAAATAACATAAGCAATGCTAACCAGTCAAATAGCATCAATTTGGTGGATGTGTTAAGTCCAACGGCAGCAATTGAAATGCCACTTGACAAAGGATCGGACGTTCCAATGCCCATTGGTGAGATTTTGCAATTGAATTTTCCGGATGAAACAATTTTAAATTCTTCTTTTTTTTCTGACGAATCAAGAAATAAAACTTTTATTGTTACTCCTTTTATAGACGGTTTTGCAATGGGTACAATTGGATTACATAGCAACCAAAAACAATCACAACAACAGCAGCAGCAGCAGCAGCAGCAACAACAACAAACGCAGCAACAGCAACCCAAAGAGGAAAAACATGTGGATAGTAAAAGCTATTTGGACTCGGATATTACGTCCATTTTTTCCAATCGTAAGAAAACACTTTTTGTGCGCATCTGGTCGTTGCGTTGTCACTAATTAGCTGTCATGTCATTCTGTATTTATAGCACCATTGGCACAGATGAGCACCGCACATAACAATGCGAATCTGGCATCGTATCACGAAGATCATATTGAAATCGTTCACTCAACATTAAAGGATATTCGCAGTTCAACGCAACATTCAAAAACTCTTCAGCCGCCTGTGAGCCAGCAGCAACAACAACAACAACAACAACAACAGCAGCCACATGAAGAGGATAAGAAGTCATTGAAAAATGACAAGAGCTCACCAATTTGGCTGCCTCGCCATCATCATAATCAACACAATCAGTCACGTGAAAGTCTTAACTCCGATCACAACCCATCAAAACCGTTGAGTGTTGATGACGAAGAAGCCGACACCGATTTGGAAACGGATCGTTTGCTCGGTCAACAACGTTTAGATGATCATGGTTTTTATGATGAAAAGGTAAAGAATTGCTCTTAGCAAGTTTTACTCAATTAGTCAATACCAATGTCGATTTATTAAAATAAATTTGCCATTTAGTCATCGTCCAATTGGTGCGATCGTCCATCGCGATTGATTAAGTCTCCGTCGGCATCACTCTCATCGAAAACAATACAACAGCAACAACATCACGCACAAACATTTTCATCTGCTTCAATTCGACAAGGTAAAAACATCTATCAACACGTCTTTTATTTGCATAAAATAAGTTTGCATTTTCACTCATTCATACTCACAATTACGATACATTAGGCATTGGAACATCAACGGCAAGCGGTGTGTCTGCAGCATGTGCAAATAATTCATCAAATTCATCGTCATCGCCACCGAATCAACAGTCATCAAATCAGCATTTACCAAAGAATCCGAGCGCTAGCAATCAAAATGAAAATAAGGATAGCTTAACGTCACCAACCAAATCATCACATCTGTCGAAAATACAAAAAAGCCCATCCGATTCACAGAGTTCAAAAAATGAAACGGAAAAAATTCGCTCCGGAAAATCACGCAATAAAGAAGGTATACAATAGCTGTACTCTCCTTTTCAGCTCCCATTGAATTAATAGATCAATTTAACATTTCGAATTGTTTCCAATAAATTTATTGAAATTCTCCATTTGTATTTTTTACATTTTCCATTCAAATGTCACGATAACAACTAACTTCTAACCCATAACGTATGACACCATCAAATACGGATCATACACACATCTCAATTAAATACACTAACAAAATTGAAACTATAACATCAAATACGCTTCAAACTAACAACACTCACTCATTCGATGCAAATGGAAATGTGTAAGTGAAAAATAAAGTATTGATTAACCATTTAGCTCGTTTTTGTTTCTAAAACTGCTTTTTTGAACCAATTCTACTTTTTGACATGGAGATACTAACGTTTAACTTTTTTTTTCTTCATTCAAAAGGCCGTTATTGGGAACCAGCAGTTTTGATTGAAGGCGTTTTATTCCGAGCCCGATACTTGGGATCCACGCAACTAGTTTGCGAAGGTCAACCAACCAAATCCACTCGCATGATGCAAGCTGAAGAGGCGGTTTCACGTATTAAGGTAAAGTGTCCAGAGTAAACATAGATTCAATTAAACAGTACCCTCTATGTAGAAGCTAGTACATAACATATAAATTGTTTAGCATCAAAGTATCAGACAAACTGAAACTGGTCATTAAAAATTGATACGAAAAAAAAACAATACATACAACCAAAACTTTTTATAACGATATTTACATTTGTTTATGTCGCAAACTAACTGAATGTAAAATTTTCTGTCTTTTTTCTCTTTTTCTCTTCGAAATAATCATTAATCGCAATTCGATCTGTCATTCATGTTTTAAAAAAAACTAACACAAAATGACCCGCTGCATGTGTGGAATAACAAACACAATTCAAATAAACAAAATTGAATTTCAATAGGCATTGGTACGTAAAATATTTGAAAACAAAAATGAACAACAACAGCAAAAAAAACGTGCATTTTGTTGTTGTCATGCAAATGTCATATTTTTTTGTGTACTATTTGTGTTTCGATTGTGCACAATTTTTTCTATTTTTGCACAGTATAATCTCATGCATAGACGAAAAAAAATGGTTAAAAATTTCTTTCTAATTGTTTTGATTGTCGGTGTTCTATTCATTTTTGGCACTAAAATCATTTCAGTGTTAAAGTTCATCATTTTACCACCATTCAATTCATTTTGTATATTTTTCCTGTGTTTTGTTTGGCTTATCATCATATTTTGTATTTTATTTCAAGTGCACAGTCAATCAGTCTCTGTTGTGAAAGAATATCTTGAGTAATTTATACTATTTTTCATGTTCATCAAATCGAAATAGGCACCGGAAGGTGAATCACAGCCGAGCACCGAAGTGGATCTATTCATTTCGACCGAGAAAATAATGGTATTGAATACGGATTTGAAAGAGATCATGATGGATCATGCGCTGCGTACCATTTCGTATATCGCTGATATTGGTGATTTGGTGGTGTTGATGGCACGGCGTCGTTTCGTTCCATCCGATTCGGATGATGGGCCGAAATTGAATCGCACCCCGAAAATGATATGTCATGTGTTCGAAAGTGACGAGGCTCAATTTATTGCTCAATCAATCGGACAGGCATTCCAAGTAGCCTATATGGAATTTTTGAAAGCAAACGGAATTGAAGACCATAGCTTTGTTAAGGAGATGGACTATCAGGAGGTGCTCAATAGTCAAGAGATTTTCGGCGATGAATTAGAAATATTCGCCAAGAAGGAACTTCAAAAGGAAGTCGTTGTACCAAAGACAAAAGGCGAAATCCTTGGCATGGTCATTGTAAGTGGAAAAATGGGCATTGCGTAACACTCTAGTAGTTCTTGTTTGTAAATATTGCCGGAAACAGGATTTTTCTATCAATTCATTGAATATTGCACAATTTATCAATTTAGGTTGAGTCTGGATGGGGTTCGATGCTACCAACCGTTGTCATTGCAAATCTATTGTCCACTGGCGCCGCTGCTCGGTGCGGCCAATTGAATATTGGCGACCAAATTATTGCAATAAACGGCCTCAGCTTGGTTGGTTTGCCCCTATCAACATGCCAAACATATATTCGGAATACGAAAAATCAAACCGCCGTGAAATTTACTGTTGTGCCTTGTCCACCCGTAGTTGAGGTCAAAATCAAACGGCCGAACACAAAGTACCAACTCGGATTTAGTGTTCAGAATGGTGTAGTAAGTAGTTTTTTTTTCGATTTAGCTTAACTCTTTGACGACCTTTGGGACACATATGTTCCATTTTGTTTTTCGTCAATAATTTCCACATTTTTAAACCGATTTCGATAAAATTGGTTTCTTTTGAAAGAGAATGAATGTATTGCTGACCAGATAGTACCATAATATTGGATATTTATCATCACTGTGCTCAAATAGAACACATCAAAGACAAAAAATCTTTTTTTTTTTTTCAAGTTGCGCCAAACCCTATTTAATTTGAACGGTGCAACTTTTAAAGCTGAAAATTTGAAATTTTGTGCGGAATGTCCGTTATTTTCTAAAAATAATCAACTTTTCTCCTAAAAAATATTATTTGAAATTTTTATTGCTTTTGGCGCGATGGGACATATGTGTCCCATTGGTCGGTAAAGGTAACTAATTACCACTGATTCCCCTGTATTTGAACCATTTTTCGCGAATTTTCGAACACACAAATTTACAAAAAGATCATTAAATTCGTGATTAAATGGGCACAACAAAGCATAATTCAAACCATTTTCGGTTCCAAACGATTCTAAAAAATTTTAAAATGAAAAAGGTTTTACACGTAGTTCCTATGGGAGATATGTTTTTTTTTTCATAGAAAAATAGTTACCGTTACAGACCAATGGGACATATATGTCACATCATTTTTTTCATATTTGCAATTAAAAAAAATAATTTCACTATCTGCATACAGTGCCGGTATTCTCAGTCATTCCACAAAAATCGTTCGATTTCGGTGGAATTCTTAGAATTCTAGCCCAGTTTTGGTCGTCAAAGGGTTAATTTATGCACAGATACTTTTAGCAAATGGAAATACATCACATGAAACGAATATCATTCGAAGAATTAATAAATTAATGCCTAACTTCTTTGTATCAACTGTAGATTTGCAGCTTGCTACGCGGTGGGATTGCAGAGCGTGGTGGAGTTCGTGTTGGTCATCGCATCATAGAAATAAATAATCAAAGTGTTGTAGCTGTTCCACATGAGAAAATCGTTAATCTACTGGCCACATCTGTTGGGGAGGTACGTTCAAAACACGAATCCCTATCCATTCCACAGTGAAATATTTTTGGAAATTTAAACATAAATCTAAAATTAAGTTTGAGTCTAATGAAAATCCATTTCTATTTCTACAGATTCTGATGAAGACGATGCCGACATCAATGTTCCGACTGTTGACTGGCCAGGAGAATCCCGTTTATATCTAAATTTCACCTTTAAACTCTGCATCCATGAAAAAATGCGCAACTTACTTATAAATGCTCTGAAAAAGAAGAAGAACGCAATCCGATTGCATCGAAAACAATGTTCATATTATAATTTATAATCTTTTTTATCTTTTTTTAATGCGATTTGTTCACTTGTTGCAACTTATTATTTGTTTTTTATATTTTGAAAGATGTTTTTTCTTCTTGTTTCATTTGATTTATTAGTCACTATTAAAATCAATTATTTACCAAATGTTCTAACCGTATTGTTTTCTCCATTCTTATTTTATTTGTATGTAACAAACAAAATGTAGTTTCTTACTTTTTTTAATTGTAATTTTGATTTTTGTTTTGGTCCGTGTTATTTGAGAATATTGAAAATTGGATTGGTTTGGCATGGTCGATGTGCGTCCTCATAACTAATATATCAAAATTAAGACTTTTCTCCTCTAACAAAAGCAAACAAAAAAATTAATCCCATAAGAGAATCTTGCGAATGGCTTGTGACAAAATTTAACACTTGATATGTAAAAACAAACAAACAATTTCATGCTATGAGCTGCTATTTAATCTTTACTACTGAATTTTCATTATAATTAACACCAACAAAAATGCATACCAATTACAAAAGTATTTAATCATTTTAGATTAATGACAGCTAAAAATGAAATCAGAAGCTCCATTTGAGAATGCAAGCAGAAAAAGTTTCTATAAATACGATTTGATAAGGCAAATTATATATCCTGCATTTATTTATCACATTCAATGCACTATTTGGAATCTTCTTTAACCCAAGAATCGAAGTCTATTCAGAGTCAGAGAAGGACAGAACGAATTAGTTAACACAATTTCAAAAGAAACGTATTTACCCAAAGTCATTTCGATTGCAACCGATTTAAATAGTTTTCACACAAAATACAAATACAACACACATAATCAAAACAAAAGGAAAAGGAAGAAGACAAAAGGAACACTCAATATTTTAAACTGAAACGAACATAGAGAAATTGCGTAATACATTCTAAATTTCCCTACATTCCACGAAACAAATTGTTCGTTTTCTTTTCAAATTTAGTGAAAAAAAAAACACGAAAATTCTATGATTCGCACCAACACCTGGTCAGACACGCATACAAATTGAAGTTCGTATTCGATCGTAAGATTCTTCTTTGATAATTGTATTCTAAGCTGCATGGTTTAAAATGAAAATTTGGTATTGACACTCTTGCATCAATTTGAAGAAGAAAAAAATCAGAAAATTTCAGCTAATAGCTAGTACAATGGTACTCCCTTGCTTATCGAAAAAAAAAGATATATTCGAATCTCAAGGCACACTCTTTGCATAATCAAAACAATAGTCCCCTTGAGTTATTGCGGTTTTTGTTTGATTTTATCTTCAGCATCATCCTCCTCATTGTAGCCACTTGATTGAAATAAAGTAAACACCATCCACCACCACCATCAGTCGACACACAATAGATTGAAGCTTCGAAAATGTGTTGAAACAGAGTATATTTTCTTTCTGAGGAATTGGATTTGGCAAACAAATCCCGAGCTTAAACGAAATAGTTAACTGAGACCTGCTTTTCGCAATAGAACAATAAACAAACACAACATTTGACATTTACGTAGCATTTAAAATAACCCCAAAACATAATCAGATGTCCAAATATTCACAGGAATAGAATGAGCAGATGCAAGTTAAAACAAAAAAAAAACAAAAAAGACACTTCATTCCCGTCGAACTGCAAAACAATAATATTAAATTCATTGGAATAAACCGAGTAACAACAACCACAAATAGCTTAATGTTTAGAAGTATTCGCGTATTGCAAAGAAAGATGAATGATTGACAAAACAAAAACATGAATTACCTTACCTCAGAATGGTAAGGAAAACTATGCTTTAAATTAGGGAAACAATTGCTTTTTAATTGCTTGTCGACAGCCGCAACAGATAAGCGAGAGGCGAATTTGTGTACTGAATATCAATGATACAGTCGTATTCGAATTTCGAAACGGAATAACAAATAATGAACGACACACCGATCAATTATTCTGATAGTGTTCATCGTCCACTTATCGTTGCTGACAAGAAAGACAAGAAAAAAAATTCGAATTTGGTATTGGCATGAAGAGTTGAAAGTGGACAAAATAAAAGTGCATCACGTCCTAGATTATTACAACAGACAATTGTCTTTTCTTCTTTCCTCTATTGATGGAAAAAATGCCGCAAAATTTTTCAAAATTTAAATTGACAAAGCAAAAAACCAAAAAAAAACAAACAAATTATTCATTGATATATCATAAAAAATTATTATAATGAATGTTGTCGGTAGCTAACAAAAAGCATTAAATTGAAACAAATAAATAAAAAAAATCATTCACATACATATGAAAAATTACAAGTAAATTTAATCCAAACAAATGAAACAAGTTTGATTGATGGCTGAAAAATAGAAAAAAAATTTGCAATACGCAAAATATTTTCGTAAAAAATTGAACAGAAACACACTGAAACTGTAGAAAAAGTGCGAGTATTTGAAACGAACTAATACGAAAATGAAATGAATTTGAAAATAAAAAAAAACACACTTTTTTGTAATGAATTGGATTTAAATTTCGCATTAAGATTCCTAAATTTATCAAAATTACAATTGAAAAAGGGGAAAAAAGTAAACAAAAACAACTCAAAAAAAGTCATAAATTTAAGTCGTGTTTGTGATAAGAGATAAGCTATGGAAATAAATATGGTGGGAACATCGTGCGAATAGGAGAAATTTATTCTGATTTCCTCGAGAATGTACGATTCATATTTGAATTTACTTATAAATGTTGAGTGTTCTAACAATTAAAAAGAAAAAAAAACACAAAGAAAATGATCAACCAAAAAAAAACAAATTGTGGGGAAGGAGAGGACTGACCATAGGTGACAAAATTAGACTAGAGCAAATTGTATCTGAATGAAAAGAAATCTACTAATTCAGTGAATAAAGGAAAAGCAAAAATAATTTTCTTCATTGGCTTTATGAATGCATTGGAGTTTTATTCAATAATTGATTTTTTTTGGCGGTTTTAATTTTTGTGACGACGTAATTGATTATTGATACGACAAAACCGAATACAGATTGTATTTGGAGCTTATATTTTGTACCAAATTATAGGTTTGTCGTCGTATCTTTCTTTAACGTATTCATCGTGTCCAAGCTACATGGGAGGTGAAAATATATAAGTGGTGAAAAAAAGAACTGGTAGGCTCAACTTAAAATTAATGATAAAAACCACTAATGAAATTTAGATCGTAGATAGGTATATCTTCTATAGGACATCATTAAAACTTTAGAGACATTCCAATTGTTTACAAAAAGGATTGATGCATTGATGAGGCCTGAATAACTTAATAGGAAATTCTAAATTTATTACATTTAATCTGCCCAAATAATCTAAAAATAAAAGTAATTTTTTTGGAATTAATCCCTTCCTGAATCTCCATTAGCAGACCAGTCTGGTTTCTCTGCAGAAAAATACCTACAAATCCTAATTTCCCGGATAATCTACCAAAATACTGCAATAGTGGTTTCTTATCTTGATGAGATATGGCGAAAAAAAAGCAATCAAAGTCTTGATAAACAACAAACCGAATCAATTCAAACCAGAGATGGAGTATATGTATATCAATTCGTTCTATTTACTGTACTCCGTACAGAACGGTATATATACATTGATATACCTTTGCGTTCGCTGTCACAAAAGTAGTAGTTGACGCATGCGCTCAACGCGTTAAACGCAAAGGTATACGTTTTAGTATATACCGATACACATTTCCATACACTTGTGGTAAACGATGAACCATCTCTGATTCAAACCTGTGCAAATATTCCTCCATAGCTAGAACAACGTCCATATGTGAACTCAGCAAAATTGAAGGCAGCTCTGGCTGATTGCCTTTCATGCATATAGAAAACAAAAATACTCATGAATAAACGTGAATTCCAAACCATACATGGCAAATCTTTTATTTATCTTTTTTTATCGTTTGGTATCTTACACAGAAATATTTGCTTTGTAAAGCAACAGATTATTCTGAAGAATAAAGAAACAATTAACCGATTATGAGATGTGGCAACCAAAGTTCTATTTTCTATTCTTTAATTCCAGCCAAAAAGCCAAAAAAATTTTGTACTAAAAAGCATATATCGAGTACCGCCCATTTCACACGTTGCCTAAGTTCAATATAATCTTTTTGTACACATTCACACCAGCTAAATAAGTATCGACCGAAATGTATTCGTTGTGGTCATGCAACTTTGCTACGGTGTTCATCAACGGTGAAAAGCCCAATGCTGCTAAACCAATTCGTCGAATGTATTTCATGTCAGAAGACGGACCTGTAATGAATACGTGTAATGAATAGGAGAAACAGTGGAAAGTTTAAATGCTTTGAATCCTACCCAATACCATTGCTTGAACTTTGAGACCACTGAAATGAAGATCATTTGATGTGAAAGATGTTTTTTTTTTTTGTACAAAAAGATAAAATACAAAATCTTACGACTCGTGCACGGCATTTCTGAATGCAATCCAATATGGATTGGAATCATCAACCGGAGTAACTTTTTCTTTTTCTCCCTTTTCCAACGTGGTCACGGTAATATTGCCACCAGCCTCCTTGCACCAGCGGTGAATCTTCGAAAAAGTAACGGAGTTTTTTTAAATTGTCAATCCGGATTTTGCTAGTGCAACACAAGCAAACACAATTTTCTCTTGATTTTGATGCTATAGTCTATTTTTCTCTTCCTATGTTTGTTTCTACTTTCAACAAACACTTTTTGTTTCAGAAATTTCAAAGGAATTTACTAACCATTTTTTCAAATTCATCCAAATCAGTATTGATTGAAATGCGAATATCGAAAGTGGCACTCATTTCCGCTGGAATCACATTATTTTCAACACCTCCTTTAATTTTTGTAAGATTGATTGTCGTCACTGTTTATTGTTTATTTGAAGCAAAAAAAAAAACATTTTTGTAACAAATGTTCCTGTCTTTTTAAATCTTTTACTATTTACCATTTCCGTATGGGTATTTCAGTTGGTTCAATTTGTATACTTCACCTCTACGAAATTCCATGAATTTGCTTACGACATAGCTCAATTTCTCTCCGGGAGTGTCATCGAAAAGTTTGGATCCGTGGCCAGAATGACCGTGAAAAATGAACTCGATCTGCCAAATGGTTCTTTCGGCATAATAAACAGGCAAGACTCCTTCATTATTTATGGCAACACCACCTTCATCCAACGCAAAGGCCAAATTAATTGATTTGAATGGGGAAGATTTAACGAATCCAGCCATCCCTTGTACGCCACCTCTTTCCTCGTCGGGCACATAGATAACGTGTATAGTTCTTTTAAGTTGTTGTACACCATCTCTTTTCAATGCGCGAAGCGCAGCCAAGTATTGCATGCCAACTGATTTCATATCTTGAGCTCCACGCGCAAAAATATTACCCGATTCATCAATGTGGGCCGAAAAAGGTGGATATTTCCAATACTCTTCATAAACTGGAACTACATCCATGTGTGAATTTAACACGATCGTTGGCAGCTCCGGTTTAGATCCTTCCCATGTTAATACAACGATTGGATTTTTATCATTCACCGGATAATAAATTTTCACAGGAAGATTCAACCCTTCTGCTTGTTTCTTCAAGAAGGCCACACATGGCTCTGCAAATGAAATTTCGGTTAAATAATAACTTATTCATTTTATTAGACAGTTTTTCGTTGATTCACCATAGTCGATGTCTGGATGAACACTTGGGATTTGTAAATATTCTCGAAATATTTGGATTTCTTCATTATTTTCCCATTTGGATGGTCCTGGTAGTGTATCATTATTTTCCTTTTCAATGTCGGGTTTTCCATTTGTAGGCTTTTCGAATGGCAATTCTTTGTTAATACTTTCGTTTTCTGTATGGGAAAAGTATACTGTCCCGGCTATTATAAGAACACTGAAGGTAAAAATAAATTAGAATGCATATTTGAAATTACGAAGAGTTGTTCGTAATGGGGGTTCAACCAAACTAAATCGATTGTACCAAATGTGTACTACAAATTACAAATAGAATTGATAGCAATATCGGTCTTATTTGCCGAGTTATCGCTCAAACCAAGATTTGGCTCAAAGTACAAATCCGTTTTACGATTTTTCTTAACGAAATGCGTACGAGACCGTGGCAACAGCAATCAGTACAGAAGGTGTACCTCACTGGATTGGCAGTTTTTTCAACCAACCAAGAATTAGCTCGAGTTACGCATATCTCTCACGGTTTTTCGTAACAATAATTGTACCAACATTTTTGACTGCGTTGAAATTGAGTGTGATGTATTGAAATTAAATGCACTCCACTTAAAATGAAAAGTACTAATTGTTCCGCGAACCGTACTTATCTCAAACACATTTTTGTTAAGGTACAGATCCAATTACGATTTTTCTGTGGAAAAAATGTGTACCTCTTACAATAAATCGAAATTTGAAGTGTACTTGCACTGAAATCAATTGTGACCTCAAGAAACTTCCTTTGTTCTCTCATACCTGGTCTCCGAGAGTTTCATACAAGGAACTTAGAATATAAAGTAGAAAAAAAATGAAAAAGAAAGTTACCATACGGCAGCAACTACTAGAAATCGTATATTGCATACGTAACGTGAAATTAACGACGGATTTGTAAAAATTGTCTTTCTTCCATCCATATTGCAAATTTCCACAACAGTAATTCCAATAAATGCGGCAAGAAACAATAAAAATTTGTATGTATAAGTTTTTAGTAAAAAAAAAAATATGTCAAAAACTGTTTATTCTCACGATTTCATTTTACTATCGTTTCGCTACCAATTCATAATAATAGTGAGCAAATCGTAGGTCTACTTCCGCAAGACTAACCATTCGAAATTTGAATTCAGTCTGTTTTGCCGTTTTTTTCCATGACCAAATATGTCTAGCAATCGGTTTATATTATACTACGTTCAAAACCACACCCCTGCAGAAAAAGGTTCAGCTTGTCTTGATATTTTGAGATATGAAAATGCGACATTTTAGTATCAAACTCCGAATGTGAACCAGAACAAACATTTAGAATTTGGTACAAAAACCACACAGATTCATATGAAAAATATTCCGTAATACTTTGGATGTCTTCCAAACATTTTTTTTTAGTAGGGATAAGTATATATGACAAAGATCAGCTGTGATAAAGACGAAAGAAAACATTTTATAATACTGTGGTAAATATCGATACTCAAACACAATGTTTACCATGTAAAAAGTATTAATAATGACTCGTTATCTCCTTCGAATTCAGATTCAGCATATACCGATAAGTTATTTATATTGTAACACTTGTTAATGATATACAACACATGCAAATGAAGATGCGTCAATAAATCCGGCCACAAAAATAAACTATATATAAACGAATTCGATAAGCAATTTTTTCATTGCACAGTCGAGAGGTTTAGCTACAAAGAATGTTTGAAGAAGAGTTCGTTTCTTTTCACAATTGAAATAATCGATTTAACCCTTGTACACGCACATGGTCCTGGCCAGGCATATTTCGATTTTGAGCGTTAATTTAACATAGTTATAATTTACATATCGAAAAATGCTTCCGGGTACCCTCCTAAAATTTTATTGGCTTTAGATCTATGCATTCGAATATTGAAAAAAGTCCTTAAAACTGGACGAAAAAAAGGATGTAAAATTTACACCTTCCTACACGCACATGGTGCCTGGCCAGACCTCTATATATTTTGTATGGAAACATATGGAATATAGTTTGTTTTGATGATTCTATGTGGTTTTTTACCTCTCTTACATTACCTCGTTTATTTTCCCCAAGACAGATATCATTTATCACTGGGCAAGGGTCAGTAAGACGAAACCACGCAAAAAATGTTTCTAAGGAGCAAAAAAGTATATTAACGTCGTTCGATCGCAATGAATTTTTGCATAGCTTAATTATTTCATAAAACTTATATTCTCTGAAAATTTTATCCAATTCGGATAATTTTTTCATATGAAAATCTACAAATTTTCGATTTTTTTCCGATTTTTGTAACGCTACCGACCGTTTTTTGAAAGCACAAGATTTCTACTATGCTTTTACAAAACTACAAGAACCTTTACATATTTTTGTAGAAATGGGCCAAAACTTTAATAATAAATTCGAGAAAATATGATTTTTATTTTCTTTTCTGGTTTTTTTTTCTGGTTGGAGCACTCAAATCGCACGTGTAACGTTACCGATTTTTTTTGTAACGTTACCGATTCTACGCCTACTGGGTCCAGAGACCACCAAAACAGTTTTTCATGCACACCCTGTATTTCTATCTTTTCTTTGATCCTTCATCTACGATATAATGAGTGACAACAGATTTATGCCTGGGTAGATTCGCTAATTTTCATAAAAACGTTGAGCAACCTCGCAAATCACTTCCAAAATTTTGTAACGTTACCGACGCCTTTAATCGCTCATAAGTCCAATACTATAGGTGATAAAAATAAAAACTTTTCTTTGAAATGTGTGGTATGGGCAGCACTATCATATGCACTTTTGAAATTTTGGGTTTTCATTATTATTTTCAGAGATATGGGCGAAATAGGTGTGCGAATTGTAACGTTACCGACCTGACCCTCGCCCACTAATCAATTCCGCGGAATACGCGAAAATCGCGAAAAACGCGAAAAATCGCGAAAATTCCCCTTCTCATTATTTACGGCACTGATAAGAGATAAATGATATCTGTCTGCAGCAAAGTTGTAGACCAGGTCAAGTACTATACTTTTTGTGAAGATACTATCTCCTTATCTCTTATCAGTTTCGCGAAAAATGATGAATGATAAAAAAAATGATAACTCGTGTTTTTCACAATTTTACGCGTAACTGATAAGAGATATTGAAATGTAGCATGAATAAAATTATAGAACTCAACCTGCTTTAGAAATTTGCTGAAAACACATATCCCTTATCTCTTATCGGTTACGTGAAAAACGATATGGAAAAACGCTTTTATCTCGCGGCTTTTTTGAGGTTATCTGCGTATTTTACGTAACTGATAAGAGATAAGCGATATCTGCCCTCCGAAAATTTGTAGGGGATCTGGACAATTACAACTTTACCGAAGATACCAAGCCGTTATCTCTTATCAGTTTCGCGAAAAAACGCGATTCTTTCTTATCGTTTTTCGCGGAACTGATAAGAGATAAGAAGATATTGTCTTTGAAAAAATTGTAGTACTTGACCTGCTCGACAACTTTGCTGAAGACATATATCACTTATCTCTTATCAGTTCCGTTAACAATGAGATGGCATGCATCACTTATTCCCATACAAATGCATGTAAATGTTTAGGGGTCTGGTCAGGCACCATGTGCGTGGAGTAAGGTTTTAAAATATGTGCGTGTACAAGTGTTAATACTTGATGTGACTTATTTCGAAATTCAAAATTTCAAAAAATCAATTTAACATAGATGTTTCAATGGTATTTTGACCTAACTTTTAAATGAACTTGTATCAAACTCCGTTTATTTTCAATGGTGCATTGTGTCAGTTAACTAGACGAGCATTTTTGACCGATGTAACAATGTGTTCGCTACAAACTGTCAACGATTGAACTATTTATGGCAAATCGTTAGAAGATGTGGTTCCAAAAATATATCCGGAAAACAACCTAAATATGAAAATAACGCCTGTAGAATAGGATTTATTTCCATGAGAGACATTCTTTTGGCTGTATTTTTCAAGTAACAAATAAATGCCATTTTTTAATCTGCTTTGATTATTTCGCAGTGACAATATTAGTTGGTCTGTTTCGGCATAAAGATAATGTTCAAACGATTAATGCAACGACTACGCGCCGTATTTAATCGCTAACAACAACAATTTTGCTCTTAAAATTATTCTATTCATTCTATTTTCATTTCGTAGTTTTCTTCAGTCTTACATTGCAATGAATGACAACAGCGCTACTCGGAATGATACAAATAAAATGTTAAACTTTTGAATTGCAAATAATCAATGATGAAGTTCAAACTACGTATTAGATTAAATCGCAATCTTAAATAATCAACAATACCCAATATTAGATTGTGTATAATGAACTCAATGTCGTTTTTAAGCGTCAACACGTTTCAAGATGATACAGCTTCATTGAAATTAAAACGAATTAATTTCGTTTCCCAAATTGGTGATTATTTTCTTTGTAAACGTCAATACCCTTTGAATTGTATACCCTGTGTTAGGCAAGGGGATGGACACCAATGCTAATATTCTATTTTCGTGCTAATTTCGCTAATTTTTTCTACTTTGCTATTTTCCATAAGAAACACACTGTCTAATGCATTTTAAATAGAGATTTGTATCTCCATAAGATATGTATTGAAACAATGTAAATCAAATGGCAATTTTATTTTTGGTGATTTTGGTGAACACACAAAGTGTTTGTAAACAAATTCTACATCTGATGTACATTGTTCCTATGTAATTCTTATGCGAGAGCGTTGCCCATAAGGAATACACAGCACTGTATATTACTTATGAAAGAGCGCCGCTGTAGATTAACGGTACTGTGTGCATAAGAAGTGTATGGTGCTGTGTATCTCTTATGGGAAACGCTCTCGCATAAGAATTACACAGGAACAATGTATTTTAGATGTAGAATTTGTTTACAAATATTCAAAAATCAGCAAAAATAAAATTGCCATTTGATTTACATTGTTTCAATACATTTCTTATGGAGGTAAAAATCTCCATTTGAAATGCATTGAACCAATATATTTCAAATGGGCAGCTGTATTTCCTCTAATATTTCATATTTTTTTGCTAATTTTACTAATATTTCACTAGTTTTCTAATGGTGTCTATCCCTTTGGTGTTAGGCATCGGTGAAAAAGCAATACAAACGAAGCAATACCAATTTTGCGAACAAATCTGCTGTCTGATGCACCTAAGCGAATGGCTGGTGCATATTGAATATCACTGAAACTAATGAAATGATGTGAAATGTTCAAACTTCGTCAATTATGTTCATACTAATAGTTCAACCCAATACAGATTTGTCTCATCAGTGGTAGTTATTCTCTCCTTTTCTCCTTTCACTTGAAATGTATAATTGAACTGATTGTAATATTTTCTGCACCTGGGGCCTCTTTCACCCATTGGCGAATCTTCAAAAAAAAAAAGCTGCAATCATTTTAAATAGATTTTTTATAATTGTATTCTTAGCTTCATTGTTTAAATTGGAAAGCAAATGCAGTTGAGCTTTAAGATTCCTAAATTTATCACAATTACAATTGGAAAAGGGAACAAAAGTAAACAAAAACCACTCATAAAAAGTCATTGATTTAAGTCGTGTTTGTGAAAGAATGTACGAATCATATTGAAATTTATTATATTTTGTACCGAATCACTATGTGGTCGTCATATTGACACTGTTTTGATGTGCGAACTGTTGATTTAAGGACTTCATTCTTGCTCTCGCCTCTTCTAAACATTCGCTATCTTTTCGATTATTTTCTCGTAGATCGGAATTCCTTTTAAATACGCCTCCGCATTGACGTATTCATTGTGTTCATGTAGTTTGGGCGATGTGTTCATAAGTGGCGAAAATCCTAGTACCGGGAGGCCCAACTTAAAATCAATGATAAAAACAGTTAGTAAAATGTAGATCGTAGATAGCTATAACTTCTATAGAACATCATTGAAACTTTAAAAAAATTCAAAATGTTTACCATGCGAATGTATCTACTGTCCGTTACGGCACGGAATACTGTCGGAGTGACATTTAATTTTCTGAAAATTAAGGTGGAATTGAAATGTTTACATGACAGAATTTTTCTTCTTCTGAATGTTATAAAGAAAACTAACAGTTCATCGGTAGCTTTTTTAAAAGCAGTCCAATATGGGTTTGAGTCGTCGACTGGCGTTGCCGGAGCCTTAACACCTTTCACAATATCAACTGTAACATCATTGCCAGCTTCTTTCACCCAACCTCTAATCTAAAAAAAATCGATCTTTCAATTGAATTTTCAATTTAAACTTGAAATTGTAAAGGTATGTAATTACCATTTGTTCCAGCTGATCCCAGTCGGTATCGATAGCTAACCGTAAATCAAAGTAAGCAGTCATTTGAGGTGGAACAATGTTACCTCTTAGACCACCATTTAGGATAGTTAAATTGATAGAAGTAACGTTTCCATACGGATACTTATGTTCCTTCCATTTGGTTTTCTCATTTTTACGTAATTCCATGAATTTGCTGATGACATAATTTAACTTTTCGCCTGCCGTGTCATCAAAAAGGATTGATGCATGCCCTGAATGCCCATTAGAGGTGACAGTTACAGCCCAGTCTGGTTTCTCTGCAAAAAATACCTCCAAATTTTCATTTTCTGATGGATAACCTAGTATAATAAATGACAATGGATATTCCAATGTTAATGTTTGAATGTAAATTCCATTCATAAATTCATTGTTATGTATCTTCATGTTATTTCAAACCAGTCACCTTCATCAAGGGCAACCCCAATGTTTAATTTCTTGAAACGATCACTTTGGACAAATGGTGCCATACCAAACTCTCCTCCGGTTTCCTCGTCGGGAACATAAGTCAAATGGATTGTGCGTTTCAGTTGATTAATTCCTTTGCGTTTCAATGCTCGAATTGCACCCAGATATTGCATACCCACTGGTTTCATATCTTGGGCACCTCGAGCGTAAATGTTTCCAGATTCATCAATTTTGGCTGAAAAAGGTGGATAGGTCCAAAATTCCACGGCAACCGGTACAACGTCTATGTGTGAATTCAATAAAATTGATGGCAACTCTGGCTGTGATCCTTTCCATGTCATTATCACAACGGGATTTTTGTCGTTCACTGGATATAGTACAGATACTTCGAGATCCAAATCATTTGCAAGTTCCTTCAAAAAATTGACACATGGTCCTGCAACCAAAATTATTCTTTTTTTTTTCTCGTCACGAGGTTTCTTCTATTTGAAAATTTCAATTAATTCTTTTACCAAAGTCACTGTCAAGAGACACGGTTGGAAATCTCAAATATTTTCGAAATATTTTAATCTCTTCATTATTAACCCATTTTTCAGTCTCTGGTGATACTTCCTCTTCAATTTCAGCATGCTTTGTGCTGCCATTGAAATCACTCACTATATAATATATTCCAACGCCAAGGGCTATAACTACACTGAATATTCCGCAAATATTTGATTTATTTCTTCAAAGTTTGACCTAAATAAATTGATATAAGAATATTTTTCAAAAATTCAAACTTACATAACAGCTAATACAGATAATAAAAGAGTCCTGTGACTACGTTTGGGAGCAGAGCTTTTCTGTGACTCTGTATCTATTTGTGAATCCATCGCGAAGATTGTACGGAATGAAACTGAAGCGTTTATCGGTTGAAAGAGGTACTTTTAACTTGGTCACAATCGCTTGAATTTTAATCATTTTATCAATGTATTCCACTTTTATTGAGTCTTAATTACCCGTTTGACGTTTTTTTCTTTTCACACGACCATGTGGAGTAAGAAAAGTATTGGGAACGCCTCAGATTTTCAGGCCCCTTAAAAACATGATTTTTATCAGGTTTAAGCCCAAAGAATTTGCATGATTTTCAAAAGTTTTTATTCATTTTTTTTTAATACAATCAAATTAATAAAAAAAGTTTCTGATCATTTTGAATATTCTTCTGATCATTTTTGATATTTTTCTGGTAATTTTCCATATGTTCGGATCATAATTAATTAATCCATTGTCATCGTTGTACGTGCAGAGTAGATGCCAATGAATTAAGAAAAAAAAACTGTTGCTCGATTGTTGCTTTATAATTGTATTGATGATTGTTTCTGTGCAAGTGATTCAATAGGGTAAATTACATTTTCATCAGATTTAATCAGTGTCTTAAATATGTTGCGTATTGCGAACCTAAATACATCATTTTTGTAATAAAACTTGTTGTTGGCTCTTAGATAACACGTTGTCATTGAAAAGTTTGATTATAAACATCCGATCGTGATACGATAAGATTTTTTTTTGTTTTCCAAAAAATCACATGATCAAAATTCAACATTCTACAATTACTTGGCATTCTAGTAAACATCGCCTAAACTTAAAATAATTTGCTCATATACTTCGATACCAAACAAGAAAACCTTAGCATTCAAAAATTCGTTGTGGCCGTGTAGTAATGTGAATACATATGGAACAAAGCTGATGGCCGGGATATTCAACTGAAAAATTTGTAATAATCAAAGATGTATGAATTCAATATGAAAATTTATTACGGTTTACTGGTTATTTAACACTATGACCGTTTCTCATGTTTTATACCTATTTCCATTTCTTGGGGTCTCCAGGGCCCCATTTGTATTTCAGATGAAATCTGGACTGTGATAAGAGATAACAAATTAGTGTCTGAAGCAAAGTTGTAATACTCGAGGTTTGCTATAGTTTTGTTGTTACAAATATTGCTTATCTCTTATCAGTTCCGCGAAAAACGCGAAATTTCCCCACCTTGTTTTGAACTTGAATGAAAATGAGCACAAGATACAGATATATTATGAATAATGGTTTTTGTCCTTTTATTTTCTTTCTCTCTGTTTGTTGTTGTTCTAAATGCTAGTGTAAATATAATGTATGTGAGGTACCAGAAAAATATAGGGTAGGGTGGGGCTAGTTCGGACGCGGGGCTAGTTCGGACAGTTGACATATCTCGATATCTGGTGGGTATATCGATATGGTGAACATACTCATTTGTGCGGCGTTCTGTCAAACGTAAATGGCTATGGTTTGGTTGACGTCTGATAGGTCAGTCGTGAGTTAGCATTAACCGGCATCAGACGCTTCACATTTTTTCGCTAATTTTATTTTTATTTTTTCAAAGTTTTTGGGTTTGTGTGTCGCCAGTGAAAGGTAAAAACATTTGGGTAAGTGTTTTTTATAGTTTAAGTCGTGCCGAATCGAGTGAAATAATAGTTTTATCGATTGCGTTTATGTGAAAAAAATTTTGCGTCTCATTGTCATCATGGTGGCAGGTGGGGCTAGTTCGGACGAAATGGCATGGGGCTAGTTCGGACACTTTTTTGAAAATTTTCCATTCAGTGTATTCATATGAAATACGTGCAAAGTGCTTACATATCATCTCTATTGTGTTTCTACAGCAAAATGGTTCGTACATACAAGCGAAAACGACCAATTTTGGATAAATCCAAGATGAAAGAGGCTGTTCTTTCCGTACGCCGAGATAAAATGTCGACCCGAAACGCAGCAATTCACCATGGTGTTAGTAAATCAACATTGTCAGACTGGCTGAAACTGACCGATGAAGAACAAGCAAATGCTGGTGAAGTGACAGAAAAATGGAATGGACATAAAACGGTTCGAAAACAATGATAAAATGTTCGAGTTCTCTGTGTGAATAATTGATAAATATCTGATATATAATGAGCTTGCCAGCCAATATTATGCCACGGTCAACACAATCAAGTATTTCGATTGCATCATCAAGCGGCCAAACGACGAGCAAGGCGTCAACAAGCAAAGCATCAGCGAAAACTAAAATGGAAGAAGATTCAGAAGAAGATGATTGGTCAAACATTTGCTGCATTTGTAGCGGTGCATTGCTGAAACAAGACCAATTCAAAGTTTGCATTGAATGTAAACACAAGGCACACGTAGATTGTGTTCGAATCAGCGACCCGATATTCACATGCATGAACTGCTTCTCTGTTAATGAGGACGAAGACGATGAAAGCGATTAATGAGTCGACTTTTTCACACTTTTTCTTAACATTTTCTAAATTTTTCATTCAAAAATTTTTCCCTAATTTTTTCATTAGATATAAATTCAACAATATTTTCAGTAAAATATAAGTTTTTTATACCAAAATATTCATAAAAATGTCAATAAAATACGTAGTTTCAGTTGAAAGCTGAAGAAAATGCATATTCATATCATAATCATGAAAAAAATCTGGATGTCCGAACTAGCCCCACCCCATGTCCGAACTAGCCCCACCACTTTTTGAGATTTCGATTTTGCATTGGTCCAGTTTGAGGGCCATAACTCCACTAAAAGTCTATATTTTCAAAATTCGGATAGTTGTGTAATTTAGTTCAGCTCAGTAGCTTTAAATTGGTATATAACACTTGATAATTATGACATATTTGTGACCTCTAGTACCCAAAAACCATAGCTGTCCGAACTAGCCCCACCCCACCCTACTATTCGAGGTTTTGGCCAAGATAAAATGCCATTATTTTGGAAAAATAACCCAAAAGAACCCTCATTTACCCAATATTTTAGTCAAAAATCAAATTTTTCATTTTTCTGTGTTTTGTCTTTTCTGCGTTTTTTTCTGCGTTTTGGCGTTTCTGCGTTTTATACGAGAATCGTTCTATTTATAGGACGCGAAAATTGCCGATTTTTTTATGACTTTGATCAAACGGCTTGGAATTTTCAAATGCCGTTTTGCATGTGTGTTCGAAAAGGTTTGAAAAAGGTTTTCCCAGGTTTCCAAGGTTTTCCAACTTACAGTTTTCCGGAAAATGCCGGAAAATTGTGAAAATCTAAAACGTGTCGGAAAATTTTGAAACTTCCGGAAAATCATATTTGGGCTCTCACCTAAATTTCATCAAGAAATTCGAAAAAAAAATGCCTTGGTAGAAAATGGGTTAAGGGATATTGAGAGAGATATTTGTTTTGTAAATAAGATTTATTTTCAATTTGATAATTGGCTACACACTTTATAAGCATCTCCAGTGAAGCCTTCTCGACACAAACAAATCACATTCCGAAATAATATTATGCACTCGGCATTCGTTCCGCAGGTGTTCGATGCACAAATATTTACACATTCTCCGTTGATACACTTTTCATATTCAGGACAATCGATCGGCGATAAACACCGTAACTTGCAATTTGGAGGAGTACCAACTAATCCGTTTGTACAAGAACAAGTGGTTTTACCATAATTTGTTGTGCACTGGTATGTTGTATCACTTCCTAATTCAACGGAAACATCCTCAGTTGCCATTTCATCTTCATCTTCATCGTCTACAGCTAAAATTCAATCATCAAATTGATTTGTAATTAAAATGTAATTGTAAAATGAAATCATTTGTATTTTTTTCCATAGCGAATTTGATATTTTAAAATGAGAATTATTCAATCATATTTACTTACAAAAAACGATTCTGTCCTGAGCCAAACTCAATACGATCAAAACTGATATTGCCAAAAGTATCTAAAATGACATAATATTCAAATGTAGATTCCATAGAGAACAGCTATTGTAAACATGCTCTGGGAGTATTTCACTCCAATTCAGAATTTCACTTACAAAAGTTATCTTGATCATCTTTTTCTATTCGAGCACTTAGCTGGTGCTTGCGCAATCGTCTCGTCTGTAAATTCAACTAACTTTTACACTTATCCAAAACAGCTTCCTTTCGCAAAACACTGGCGATTGATAAAAATTCGGCAAGGAAATACATGATAAAAATACGTAAAGATAAAACGCAGAACAAGCGTACCGAAAAAAAAATTCAATGTCATTCTTAATCCCAGTCTTAGTCGCTTTATATCATTCATTTTCGGCAATTTTAATTTAAACTATCGTTCTGCCGTATTGTACAACGTAATTTTTTCATTCTCCTTTCGTTTAGCAACAGTCCACTTCTTCTCTTGACTCTTTCTACTTCGTTTCATTATATTACACATTTCTGCGATATGTTGAAGTAAATAATCCAAAATCGGTCATTTTCTGTTGTTATGAGCATGCTCTATTTCATTTGAATGGTCCATTGAAAAGGTATTTCAACTTTAAATTGTCAGCCATCGAATAGACAATAAAACCTATAAAAACAAACAATAAAGTTTGTTATCACCAACACCCTCCTACAGGCTATGTCAACGTTATTCTTCTGCTTTGAACTATGAAACTTCGAAGGGAAAGGGCCCAAATAAATATTATAGAAGGTATTTCATAACAAAAGTATTTAACGTTCAATAAAAATTGAAACAACTGTTTACAATAATTATTGGCTTATAAGTCAGGGGTTCGTTATATGATTCAACATTCTCATGGACATATTTGTTTCTTCACATTTTTTCCACCCATTTGAAGCGACTGTATCCTAAAAATTACTAGTGCGAGTATTGTGTAATATGACGTCGTTCGTATTTTTAGCCTATATTTCCTTCTTGTTAACGGTTCTACCAATGAAAGCCTTAGTACGGCCACAATCCGACTGTAGAAGTTATCAATAGTTTTTCAACAGAAAAAACAAATTTGTAATGAAGTTCTTCTTGTCTTGTCCTGCTATTGTCAAGGTCATAAACAAAGAGAAGAACAAAACATCAACAAAATCTATATGGCATTCTTTATTTTCTACAAAGTCTTTGTACTGAAGGATACATAGAAAAGTACAAAGATTGAAGAAAAAGCCTTTGGCTGTTTTGTGTCAAGAAGCATGTCTAAGGTAATCGTGAAAACTCGGTTAAAGATGACCTAAACATGATGCATTTCTATTCAATGTCTCAAGCAGAAATGTTGTGAATGCTTTGTTCTACGAACGAGACAATGGGCCGTACATAGCATTTTGTATTATGGTCCTACTAGGAACGAAACATATTGTATAGATTTTGCATTCGTGTTGCTTTATTTTTCCCTATGTAAATATTAATCCCCATTCAAATTCAAAGGTACCTGCAATTGTATTCGGTCACTATCGGCAGTGCCAACTTGATATCGATACACTTCCAACCGGCATTTGGAGTGTTTTGAAATTGAGTAGAAATAGATGGTACCCAACCCATAGTTGATTAGTCAGTATTGAACCATTCAAGTGAGCAGAAAGCAATATTTTCATCGTGGCTGAGTGTTTTGTGTTCATATTTACTTTGTTGAAGTTCGTTTCGCATTGAAATTTGAGAATTAGGAAGAAATCTTCAATAATTTAGAGAAAATCTAAAAAAAAAAGAAACGTTTTACTAGCCGAATAGATAATTGATCATCATGAGTGCATCAAAGCGGCAAAGATTATGTTTTGATGGCGAACAACCCGGGCCCAGCTCATCTGCGTCAACGAGTTCATCTGTTTCTTCAAGTTCGTTCGCAATCACATCAGAAATTGATCGAAATAGTCTGCTAATTCTGGATGATGAATGTTTATACCGAATCTTCGGGTCGTTACGACTCTCCGGATTATGGCGACTTAGAATATTATGCAAGCGCTTATACGATCTCACTGGCAGATTTTATGAAACCGAATATGCAAACAGTCAATATTTTGGTGTGACAATAGTGAAAGGAAAACTGCTGCTGAGTGAACGTCGCTTTGGATTCAATTGCAAGCATTTCAAATTGATCAAGTTGGATGGAATTGATAATGATGATCTTCATCTTGTTGCATCACACTACGAAACTAAGCGACTCAAGCATATTGGTTTTGAAAATATGGAAATATTCGCTGAAAAGAATGAAGCCCACCTAAAGAACATTTTAGCTAATGTTGAAACGATCCAATTCGAAAATTGTTGGTTCAAAAACGATGTTGGTGTGAGTTTTTTGAGACACTGTCATAATTTGAAGTATTTAGATCTGAGCAATTATGCCATCAAGTCATCACTAATCAATTTGAGTGATGCTAAACATCAGTGGATGGCGGAGAAATATCCGAAATTGGAATTTTTGAGCTACGACGTTTCGAGACCATCAAACAACATGTGGCCCATGATAAGTGCATTTTTTGAACAGAATCCAAACGTTGAGATGTTCTATCCATTGTGTAAATCAGCTTCGTTACCGATAGAAGAGATCCTTCGTCAAATGAAATCGAACGATGTTCGAGTGAAAGGATTTTGCCTGAAAATGGAGCAAATAAGTTTCAGCGAAATTGATCAAATGTATGGAGAGTTGAATGAAATGCAGGAACAAAACTATTTTACGGAATTACACTTGGTCATGACAAGAAGCGCACCATTAACCGATCGCAGTTGTGCCTTGACATTGGCATTATTGGAAAACATCCATGGACTCTATGCCACCTTTACAATGGCAAACTTTACAACCGTCATACACTACATCTCGAAAATGACGAGCCTCAAATCACTCTTGATTTTCATAGAGGACCAAAAACATGCAATAGCATTGTCTAGACACTTGATCAATCTTGAGGAGATTTTCATCAGATGCGAAAGAATAAATACGTTGTTACCATTTGTTATGAGGTCGACAAAATTACGCACGATCTACGTTTTCGGCACAAGAAGTTTGATATCTTTGAATATTTCTATTGAAGCCATGAATGCGTCGAGAAAACGTCTCAGCGGAGCTTGCAAAGTGACGATTTACGTGGCAACTGAAATTTACATCGATTTAAAACACTCTACCGCCAATTTGAATATGAATCTAGTTGAGATTAAAATGCATGATTTTCCTTCATTGAAGAATGCAGTTGCTCGATTTCATATCATGAACACATTGTAATTAAAAATGAGTTTTTCTTTCAATAAACAAACAAATCAGTATCTAGAAATAACGAGACTCTTTATTCATTTTGTATTATTCTTCTTACTTTTTGTTCAAAGCCAGATTTTTTAAAACTTTTTTTCTGTGATTTGTTCCATTTGATATGTAACGCATAAAATTAAATTTTGATTTAATCGACTGATACAGTTCATGTCTTAAATCCCATAATTTTTTCACTTGACATTATTTGCAAAAAACATTGAGTTAAAATTTGAAAAAAAAACTCAATTCGAGCTAAAAAAAACATAACCCCATTTTATGTCTAGTTGACGCAAGTAAAAACAACAGACACCGTGTTCCGTGTTATAAATACCTATAAAAATTGGAATAGTAAAGTTTATCGTGCTAGGGAAATAATTCTCAAATTTGCAACAAAAAGAGCTCAATTTGCGTCATATTGTTGCTATAAATTCGAAGCAAATGTTAATTCAATCCACCAGTCATTTACCGAGATTCAAGTGTAAAAATCAAAATACTTCCAGAACAAAAATGAAATACTTTATTTTTGTGTTGATCGCCTTCGAGCCCTAATTTGGCAATGCTGTGGGCCGCGTTTATTTACAGATAGAAAATCTTCATTTAAAGAAATATTTTATATACAGTAAATCTGTGAATTACACAATTTACTGTGTTTAAAACTTGTGCGCATGCCTGTTTCTGTCCTATGTTCTCTCTCCCGCACACGTGCATGCCAGTCAACAATAATCAGCACAATCATATAAGTTAAGCTGTTTCGTACTTTTATTCTAAATTCTACATAAATTTACAACAATAGCAAAGCAAATTGATGAATGTACAGTGTACACTGCATAAATCGATTTGCTTTGCTATTGTTGGTGACTTTTGCAGAATTCAAAGTAAATGTACGAAATAGGGCATAAATTAATATGTACGTTTCGATTCCTTATGATTGTTGCATCGGCTGGGCTGGCATGCTCTCTCCTCCGCACGCGCGCATGCCCGCCCAGCCGAAGTAACGAAAATTTTACTGAAAAGAAATGTTTTAAATGGAGATAATTGTTTAATTGACAGATTTACTGTATATAAAACATTTCTTTAATTGCAGATTTTCCATCTGTATATAAAGGCGGCCCAATGCTGTGGCTACCTAAGGTCCTGCACCGGCGCCTCTATTGAGAAGCGTCATCATTTATGTGGTCAGAGATTTCGCATCTAAGATTATTCCTGTGTTCATGCAATTAGCTCCACCTAATACAGAACTATCGGTTAAAACAATCGTAAAAACTCTGCAATACATACCGGAACCTAATGCCATCACGGTGATCACCGCTCTGCTTCAACTCGTTGGCATTAATTTAAGTTCAATTCCTGCATTACAAACTCTATTAACACCAGTTTCACGAGTGAGAATAAATGACATTCTCAACAGATTGCTGAGATCGATTTCAAACGGTGCCAAAACAGCTAAATTTTCGGTATTAGTTAACATAGTTGCCTACTTTTTTGCCGATTTCACAACGGAGGTATATGTAAACGAATTGAACTATCTAAGTTAAGAATATAACTCTTAAATGAATTTTCAACTCAAACAGTGAAAGAATAATAAGCAAAAATTCAACTGTTAACATATTTCAAATGAATAAAGCCATAAAGTATGAAACATCAAAGAATTTCTTTTTCATTGCTATCGTGAACTTTGTTTCAGATGCTAATACTCTTCAAAATAACATGAATTTTATGGCAATATTTCATAAATTGTCCTTTTTATTGAGTATTTTCAAAGTACTTCAAGTTAAAAAAAAAGAGGTGGGACTACTGATCCTTTCACCAGCTTTGTTTTTATTCCAGTGTGTACATTTCCTTCAATTCAGAGTAATTGAAAGAATTTTTTATGACATTTTGATTTTTTTCAACACTAGAATCAATAAATAAGTTTGTAAATTGGGTTCGCTTGGTTAAGCTACATTTTTGTTTGTCTACAATGTAGGCGACATCAAATCGAAATTGACAAAAACAAGTGTTTGGATAAATAAATAAATAATATAAAGAGATGGCTCTACTTTTCAAAAGTATAGGGCAAATGATTGCACAATCGTGATGTACCATTCTGGTATAAATAAATATTTCTATTATTTCAATTTGTCGGTTGGTTTTGTTGTGTGTGTATGGATCGGCTCAAATTATTGCTTCAGCTTCTTCTTCAATTCGTACGATGGCTCTTGCTCGTATTCGAAAGCATTCTCTGAGAAAAGAAATAGAGAAATATGATCAACTGAATGAAAGTCCATTTGGCCAATTCACAACTAAAACAGTTACCGTCGCTGAGGGCTTCCAACCAACTTGGCTTAGACTTCGTCTTTGTCTTCGAACCCAAGCCTATAAATGTAATGTACACATAGTAAATCATTTCAAAAAACAATCAAACGAAAAGTCATTCAAGACAGAATGTCATAGCAAAATTACCACTTTTCGGGCGATTGTTCGGCTTTCCCTTCGGTTTCACTTTCGTTGGCGCTTTTGGCACCACAGCCGGCCCTGAAAAACCACAAAACACAATGAAATAAATTGAAACTGACTCAACATTTCCAAAAATACCTTTTTTCGTCACTTCATTGGGTCTCTTCAGAACTTTTGGTAGCTGCTGCGGCTGCCACGACAGTGGGCTCGCTGCTGAAAAATGAATGTGAAAATTGAGTCAATTTCAAATTCAGGTGATCTACCTGAAATAGTACGTACCAACAGTTTTGAGTTGGAGATTGCGAAACTTTGGCTTTTCCTTTTTCTTTCCACCTTTGACCGATTGCACATTTGCCATCGGTTTGGTTGGTTCGTTATCGTCTTCAGTCAAGTCAATGAATTCGCTCAATTTTGGTTTTTTCGTGGGGATTTGTGAGTTTGGAACCTCATCTGAATATCGGAGAGAATTGCCCTTTGATTATGAATTTCATCGAAACGATATTGATTTCAAAATTCTTACCGTGTTCAACAGTGTCAACAGGTTCGCAAATGTCATTCAAATCAGTCTTGTTTTCTTGCATCGGTTCGTCGGCTGGGACAGACTCTTGTGATCGCATGATGATATCCTCTTCACCTGAAAATATTAACGAACATATACGATACTATAATTTATGGTTGAAACTAGTATGACCATTTTCCCCAGAAAAATCAAAAATCGATTGAAAAATGCAAATATGTCGAAACTTAGCATTCAATTCATTATCACAAAAGGGTCAATCGATACATTACCAGCATTCATCGAATCATCACCTCCATCGTCGCCATTGTCGCTACCATCGTGGCCCGTAGTTTTCGGTTCATCTTGTTGATGAAAATCAGCTTTCGGTTCGTCCACCTTTGACTCTTGCGAATTGTTGCCATCTGGAAATACAATGTATTGAGCTCAAAAATTGATATCTGAATTATATAGCATTCTGGAACATTATTTGCTTTCAGTTTGTTAATTTTACCATGACCCATGTAACCATCTTCAAATACGTCGCCATTTTTGCGCTGTTGGTTATCCGCTGCGTCGCTCTCTTCAATTTCGTCATTTGGACGATTTGAATGTGTCGGTGCCTCTTGATTAACCTGTCGCACAATCGGGTTATGCAGCATTATCCATGAATTATTTGCACAACCTGAAAGAAAAATCCAATAATGTTCCATCAATAAGAAGAAAATATGCCCAAAACAGAACAATTTTTTTTTTCATTTGTACCATTCAACTGAGTTTCTGGAACCATCGACTCGGGTAAACTCACTTGCGTAGGTTGTTTCTGTGATAGGTTCTGGTTTGAATTACCAAAAATGAAGTTTTTGGACGGCGATGTGACCATATCATGAGCGGATTGCTCTAACAAGTCTTGAGCTGAAATTGAAACACAAAGTGAAACAAATTGATTGATTAAAGCACAATAATCAATATAAAATCATTCAATCGAGTATACTTTGATGTTCGGTTGGTGTGTTGAATAAGTCGATCGGTGTGTTGTTGTTTATTTCCTTTTCGATATCACAGTCATTTGTTCCAGCAAACGGCACAATCGATACGTTTGTTCCCGTCAAATTAACTGAACTGTCATTCTCTGAAATGAAGGAACAATGCATATCATTGAGTGTAAAGAAAACCAAATGACACTCAACATCGCATGAATTTGTTTCGGAGTGGAATGAAAACATAGATGAGATGCCAACTTTGCGCAAGAAAAAACGATCGAAATATCTTGAGATTCAATGACTTTGGGCACAATTATCGGGTTTTCGTCGGTGCAATCAGCGGATGGTTCCTCGGCTGCATGTATTTTTGCATTCACAATGAATTGTGGGTGAATGTCGTCATCATCATCATCGGAAGCATCATCTGAGGAATCATCGACTACCGAATCCATTGTTAATACACCGGATATAATACAACAAACAAAAAAAATAACAGAACCATTGTCAAAACTTACTGATAATCGGATCTTGTTCAACAGTTTCAAACGGTTCAATTCTGTCAATTGACCGATTCAGCAAAGATTGGTGCAAATCCGGTTCGGAATCTGATGGAATGAATCTCATTAGTTGCACAGATATTCTAAGACAATTTTACGATTTTTTTCGTCATTCAACTTACCTGTTTGAAGTGGTTGAGCGAGGTCAACTTGGTTTGCTTCAATTTCATCATTGTCAATCGGATAGACTGCGATCGTTACGCCGCCATTGTCATCGTCCCATTGTTGAAGAATTGCTTCACATGCCTGTCGAACCGGGTCCAACGCATTGTCGGGCAGTTTTTTGATCACCTCGAAAATCACTTTTTCCTGGTTTGCTCGCAGTGTGCTCTGATTCGGGCGCAGCAAACGCATCGAAATACCTTGATCGGGATGCTTTGTGTGTACACCATGGAACGATGAAACTAGAAGCAGTTTCTTCGCTTTGTCAAAGCGCAGTGTGATTCGGCCATGACAGTTCACTTCATTTCCATCGCCTTTGTTGCTCTTGCGCTGTGCGCAAACCAGTGCTAGACTTTTGTACACGAATTTGTCGATTGTGGCTTGGTCGAGCGTTTTACCTTTGAAAGTGCCTGGCTTGAGTTTTTCACCGCTTTGTTGCACGAAATGTAATGGGATGCCGTTGACAGCGTTTCGTCGACGATACTCTTCGAATACCGCTTGAAACTGCGCATACGACTCGAATTTGGCACCATCAAAAATCAATTTCGACATTTTGCCCGCGAAAATATCCACTGAACTTATATTTCGATTCGATTTTTGTCACTAACAATACGTTCACGCTAACAATTCCCCTTTTATGCGTAATTATGGTGCACCATTTACCGAATTCACATGGTGCCTTCACTTTGATATGCTGATTCACTCACAAACCGAAAACAACTGATGACTGTTTTGCGCTGTGCGAATTTCACAACGACATTATTCGATTCATTAGAACTGATCCAGTGGGGTTCGTTCTTTTGTTCTAAATGGTTTTTTCTGGTTGAAGCAATTTGATCTGAATCAAAACGTTATTAGCCTTGATTTTATGGTCGATATGATTTTCGTATAAGAATCTCTTACACAAGATTATATTTCAATAGACGATTTAAAAGATACACAAATTGAATGAGTAAATAATTGAAATGAGAAAGTTATACAGATCGATCTCAAAATTTTCATTGACTATCACTTTGCCTTACGCTTATAACTCAAGTCCGTCATGAATGCAATTCTATTAAAAAAAACGAAAGACATGCAGTTCGACTCAGGCATAATTAAATGGATAGCCTCATATTTGAATGCGAGATCGATGAAAGTGAAAATAAATAGCAGCCTCTCCAATGATTATGCAATGCACACAGGTGTCCCAGCTGGTAGCATTTTAGGCCCTGTTTTGTTTTTAATTTACATTAATGATCTACCGACCATATTTGAGAAATATATCAAGATCCTATTATTTGTGGACGACTGCAAAGTAATAATGAAAATAAAAAGTAACGATGATTTAGTTTTGTTTCAGTCGGAAATTGACAAGTTAATAAAATGGTGTAAAGACAATAAATTAGAGTTAAATATTTTGAAATGTGCTGTTCTCACCATGAGTAGATGTGAGGCGAAATTTGTTGGAAAATATACAATGAATGACGTATTATTGAGCAGAGTTCATGACTTTCGGGATTTGGGTATAAGAATTGATGAACGATTAACTTTTAAAAAACACATTGAGTCGTTAGTTGCTTCTTGTAACTCCACAATGGGTTTCATAAAACGCACAGCTGGTAAAAGATTTGACACTGAAACACTTGTTATTTTATTTAATTCATTCGTAAGAAGTAAATTATTATTCGGCATAGCAATTTGGTATCCATTTACATCCACAGACAGAGACTTTATTGAGGGGGTTCAGAAAAGATTCACTATGATGGCACTTAGAGAATATCCCAATGCAAGTAATAATTACAAAATTCGTCCCTACGATGACCGTTGCTCTGATCTAAATATTGATTCGATTCACAGTAGATATATTTATGCCTGTTGTGTGTTCATATATGATCTGTTGCATAATAATTTAGAGTCAGATTTCTTGAAATTGAAATTAGTATGGAATAATAATAGACCAACACGAAACTCAGACTTATTGAAATTACCAACGTTTACAAGTGATTACTTAATAAATCAGTCCTTTTGGTCAGCAGTTAGACATTTTAACGAAACTTAATTACAATACGCGAATAATAATGATAGAAACAGTTATGTTAAGGCAATTAGAGATAAGCAAATACTGTAAAAGGGTCTGTATTAGATCGATAAATAAATAAATAAATAAATAAATAAATAAATGAATATATGCGCTGAAATGAATCATGACCATATAAGAAACTATTTTCGCGAATGTTAAAATGATTCAATTCGAAAGTTGTTGTTCTAAGAATGATATTTTTCTCAAGTTTCTGAGACAGCGAAAATCAATTATCCCAAAAAGTCATCAATGACTATTTTAATTGATGCTAAACATCAGTGGATGGCGGAAAAATACCCGAAATCGGAATTATTCAGCTAAGATGTTTCATGATGGAGACATTTTTTGGACAGAAATTTACATAGTCCCAATGTTGAGTTATTTTATCCATCGTTTCTTCATGAATAAAAGTGATCCTTATGGTGATGTTCAAGTGAAGGATAGTGCTTAAAAATGGAGCAAATGAGTTCCAGCGAGATTGATCGAATTTATGGAGAATTGGAAGCAATGCAGGAGCAAAATTTGTAATGTGTTGCAATATATGTGTCATAAATTGCATTTCTTTACATTTCATTTTACATCATTTATAAAATAACACTGCTATTTGTTTGAGCAAATAAATAATGGTTTGCTGAAAAAATAAATACAAACTTTCAAAAATATGCGCTAAATTCTTTTAAATTAAACTATTTGTTAGTCTTATGCGAGCGTGGCGACACCTAAAGTCATTGAAAACGCATCGATATGGATTGCAGATACGTGACAAAATAGAATGGCATTGATTTGGGCTTTAGTACATTTACTTTCCCTTTCTTTCGTTCGAATGGTCAAGCGTTTGTATTTGAATGTTCTATGTCGCCGTTGCTATGCACACGCACAGCGCACACTATTACATCACCTGTTGCGAGTATGTGTAGCACTGAAAGAACAATATTAATCTCTAGCGTTCCAATGTAGTTGGATTTTATTTCGAATCATTTGCTTGTCAAACACACTTCACATCATTTTCGTTGACACTGTCGGCTCCGTTGAATTTTAACATAAAATTCGTTTGTGTCGTTTTGCATTGAAATATTTCCTCATTTTTTTTTTCATTTCATCTAAGTGTTCATATCAATTGAAAGGATATTGCTATTATTGTAAAAAAATTGTGAATAAGGTAAGGTGTATCGGAAATGAATATTGTGCAAATTATCACTTTCATTGACCTTTTATGACATTGACGCCATTACCGGTCCGAAATGCAATTCAATAGGCTTTCGATTCAGCTTGACAAATCGAATATTTATTGCTGATTTACTAAAGGTGAAACATTTTCTGTTGTTTTTTCTTCCACAGAAATGACACAACCAAAAGTTCAAGAAAGTATGGATCGATTGCTGTCCAGCTTAACGAGAAATCTCAGAAATACACTTGGCAACATTTCCGAGCATAACGAAAAGGCGAAAAATGAAGACGGTTTGGCGGCTATACCGATCGACGACGCTCTCAAGATATATTTGACCGACAGTATTGTCGGGTTGTAAGTTTTTTGGGCAAAATAAATGAAAATTCATATCAGATTTTGTATATTCCTATATTTCCTCTTTACAGTTGCCGAAATTCTTGCCGAAATTTGATGGAAGAGCGACAGAGATTAAACGCGTACAAAAGACGAGTGAACTCCAATGATGACGCACCACCTGAGAAAGCACCCGCGGCCGGCTTTGACATCAATGACCCAGCCATTGCAAGCAGCACATTTGTGGTGAAGGACGAATTGACTACAGCTGAAAAAATGACTACAGCTGAAAAAGTGCCGAACGATAAAACATCACCAATCATGGATAAAAAAGAAGGGAAAGAAAAAAAATTGTACCAATAAAAATAACAGTCTAGAGACTGGATGTATCTTCCCACAGAATAGATTCTATCGAATAATAAAAAAAACTGTCTGTTGTTCAAAATTCAACTGGACCGACCAGCATATTCATTACGTCCGAAATAAAGTGTTTTAACATCATTTGTCACATCAATGTTTCCTAACTCTGAGCCATAGTAGCAGAAAAGCAAGAATATTGAATGCCAAATACAAAGCCGCCAAGGCGTAGAAATCAGTGTAGAAATCGTCTTCAGTAAAATCGAATTGACTATAGATCTCCTCAGCCGATCCAATGCACGGCAATTGAGCTTCAAAATTACAAGCTGTCAAATGAAATGAAATGAGGTCCGAATTAGAAATAATAAAAACTTGAACTAATTTGTGAATCGATGTTGTTTACTTATGTTGGTAACGCCTTCCCATTGAACGATTGTCATCGCTTCGTTGGCATATTTCATCCAAGATACATACTTAATAACATTCAACGGATATGGAATGGAGCTGAAATGATTTTGATAAGATGGTTTAGTGTCTTATTTTGCGTGTTGTTTGTTTGATCGGAAATTACTTGAGTTTTATAAAGACACCGGAAGTGATCATCAGAGAAACATCGAACGGAACGAGAAATCCAATGGCCATGTCCACCGAATTGAATGCAATTGAAAAGAAACAACCTAAAAATGTTTGAAATTAACCGGAATTCTTTACCCAATTTTTGTTTAAAATCATAGAACTTTTACCGCAAGCTGTTGCAACATTCATAACAATAATTGTTACTATCGATGTTATGAAGATTGCGTAAAATGTTGGTCTGAGTTCAGCCAAAAAGTACAAAATTATGGTAAAAATGAAGGGTTCAACAATCAAGCTAGGTATCTGTAATTAAATTAAAGGTGATGAAACAACAATTGGTCATCGCAACTTTCGTTAATCTCACCAATGCAGCAACATTCGTTATATAGTACTGAAGTGTATTGTATAAGCCTGCCTGTCGTTCACGTATGAACAATGGATCTCTTCTGGGGAACAGACTAAGTGCTGAATACATCGGCGCAAATGTATTTTCGGATATCAGTATAAACAAAGCTCCTTGCACCGACTGAATGCCATACTGATCCAAGCTAACTGAACCGTAGAAACAAAGACCGGCCATTATGGCAATTGCCTATAATCGAAACGTTTACGTAATAATACATTCTCTAGTTCATTTCGTTCAAAAATTTAACAAACATAAATTCTCACAATTTTTTGTACAATCCGTAGTTTTTGAATGGAAGGATCTCTCGCCACAATCAGAAAATTCCGATAGATCAACCAATAAACTGTGAATATCCAAAGCGGTTTTTGAATTTCATACTGCTTATTATCCTCATCGATAACGAAACCGTTCGGTCGTTCGTTCACTTGATCTTTGCGAGACGCTTCGAATGCATCACAAAGCTGATGAGCAATATTGTTTGGCTCTTGTCCCGGTTCAGTCTTCGATAGGACACCAATCAAAAAGTCGGCGGGATTGAATGCAGCAGGACACTGATATCCATTTCTAAAAGAAGACACATGTTTCTTTAAGTAATAACTATTCAAATGTATCCAGTTGAAACAATTTGCTTATTCGATATTTAACATCGACTCCATTTGAAATACCTACAATGAGAAAAATGAAATGGCTCCATCAGGAGTGCCGATAAAACTAACACGACCATCGGCTAAAAGTAATAGCTTGTGGAACATGGAAAATATTTGACTCGAAGGCTGGTGGATTGTGCACATGATCGTCGTTCCTTGTTTTGTCAATCGAACGAGAATGCTCACAAGTTGCTGCGCACTGTATGCATCTATAGAACGGGAATCGATTTGTATTTTGATTCGTTTCAATTTCATTCTCAATTCCAAATTGTTTTGAACTAAATCCAATTTACAGGAGTGAAATCATTTACCTAATCCCGTGGTTGGTTCGTCACAAAAAAGGAGAACTGGATTGGTTAGAAGTTCCGCAGCAAAAGATAACCGTTTCTTCTCTCCACCGGATAGCGCTTTGCCTTTGTCAGTATCCCCGATTCGAGTATTGACGCAATGTAATAAGCCGACCCTGCCCAATGTTGAATTCACTAAAGAGCTCTTCTTCTGTCTGCTGATCCGCTTGTCCAGTTTAAGATTCGCCTAAAACGATTGAGGTTTCAGAATCGTCGTATTTAGAATGTCTTTTTTTTTTAAGAAGCAATGCTCACAATAAAAGTCATATGCTCCAAAACTGTTAAAGTGCCATCAAAGATATCTTCTTGGTGCACGAAGCCACTCAAACGATGCATAAATGGTCCAACTGGTCGATTGTTTACTAGAATTTCACCTTTTACGACAGTTCCAGCTAGAATTGTTATGACATTTTAGAACACTTCTCAAAATAAAAGTCGCTCTCATCGAGGAGATCATTCAATTACCCATGTTCCGAAACGCCAATGCAGAGAATAGTGTAGTTTTTCCGGCGCCACTATAAAAATCGATTACATTCATTACATTACTCAAATTTTATATTCACAATTTAATTGATAAAAAATCGCCCGAACCTTGATCCCATAACCGCCATCAAAGTGCCGGGCTGAATAAATCCCGTCGAATTGTTTATGATTTGCTTTAGATTCATTTTTCCTCGTCCATTTTTCTTATCTTTTGTGTAAACATTCACATTTCGCCAAATTAATGTAGCTCCACTGCACGGTTTGGTGCATTGTATGTCATCCATTTCGGTAATTTCGGAATATTCACCCATTTTTATCTATTACCCAATACTTATTGTAATAGTAGCTTTGTTTATCACTTCCACTAGCTGGTGAACTTGTCAATAAGATATTTTGCACACTATTTACAAAACCCAAAGACTATTGTTTCCGAAGCTCTAGCTGCCAGTCTAGTCGAATATAAATTGATTAGCTCTGACTTACTTCGCAAGATTTCTTCTCGTTCACAACTTTATACTGCTCTTATCAAAGAGTAAATAATGAAATTTCGGTAAATTTCGTCCAATTTACAACGAGAATGATAACATTGTGCTGAAAAAAAACAACGCGTCTTGATGCTCGACCTTAAACAAATAATGAAAAAAGCATGTCTCACATTTTTATTACGGCCTATGCGAGTAATAAACCCAGATGAAAACTAAATGGTAAACATGTATCGCATCAATTTAAAAATATCGTGTATTTTTTTCACTGAGGGAACCTGGAAGAGATTTTCTTGAATCAATGTAACATGATCGCTGAAAACAAGTTCGTGTAACTCCCCGAGAAATCCAAAATAGTGCCTAAAGCTAATGGTATAATAGCAAGCAAATACAAATCTAACGCTATGAGCCATATTTATGATTTAGCTACTGCTTCGGTCACATGTAATTCTATCGGTTTTACATGCGTGTATTTTATGCTCTCCATTGGTATTTCTCTCTATCGAGCAGTCACACTTGCACTTTGTTCATTGTTGCTATTTCATTCGCAAGAATTTTTGGTGTCTACTTCTGCTCTACGTTGCTTTACCGTCAGAGAAACCATTTCAGTGCCGGAGCACATAGATCATTGAACACTCGTTGTCATACACGTCGTCGTAGGCTATGTTGATTGATAGTCGGTTTTAGAGAATGGTGACACTGGAATTTATGAATGAAACACACACGAATCATGGAATTGGATTCAACATAATTTATTTTTCATTGTTTTTGGGGCTCATCGATACGAAATATAAATTTGACTGTTCCGAAATGTAAGCTTCGCGCGACATCTGTCGACTGGGGTGAGAAACTGGTGCACATTTAATACATAAGCGAAATAAATAAAGAATAGAAGAAACGTCAACGGCACGAAACACATGGTTTGCTCAACTCAGGGCTCTAAACAACAAAGACAAAATTGCAAACATGTTTAGTTTTATTCGTGTGCAAACAAGGTTAGAATGTGAAACTTTCTTCTGATAGAAAAGAATCAATTTCTTCATATAAAATACTATGAGAATTTGAAACCAATTGATATTTTCTCTTTGAATTATATTCAAAAACATCTATAAGAAGGTCTAAAAAAACAGTTTTTCTTTTCCCTATTCCAGATAACGAGTTGATGCATTTTTAAATACAATGTCCGTCGACAAATCGAAGAGGACACCATTCTTTTCAGTATTCAAATACAAGTGCACATTTCCTGGCTGTAACTTGGAATTCCGACGAAAAGATCGACTAGACACGCACGAGTTTACCCATAGCGGAGTGAAAAAGTTCAAATGCACCGAGCCAAATTGTCACAAAGAGTACGTAACCAATTCACATTTGCAGCGTCACAAACGAACTGCTCATGTCGAGGGAAAGAAGGCTCTGTACTGTCCGCACGAATCCTGTGCTCAAATCTTTGGATCCAAAGCTACTGTGAAAGAGCATTGCAATTTGGTCCATTCGGAAAAGCCACGCGAGTTCGAATGTGAAACGTGCAATGAAAAGTTTCGACGGAAAACGCAATTGAAACAGCATATGTTTTCACACACGGGAGCCTATTGGTACACATGTGATAAATGTGGAAAAGGCTTTTTGCTGTTGAGTCGTTTGAGACGGCATGCCGAATCACATCGGACCAGGCAATGTGATCACTGTGATTTGACATTTGATAAATGGTCTCTGCTTATGGCACACAAACACAAGGCACACTTGAACAGCGATCTGAAATGCTCAGTTTGCCATAGGGAATTCCATTCGAATCGTGTTTTAAAGCAACATTGCAAAACACATACGGATCTCGACGAACGAACGGTATTTCCATGTCCGTTTGAAGGCTGTGCACAATCTTTCCTTCAGAAACGGAACATGCTCGCTCATTACAAGTCAAAGCATGAGAATCGCAAGTTTGTATGCACATACGATGGTTGCACAATGGAGCTGAGCACGAAACAAAAGTTGGATTTTCATATTAAGGTGATACATTCGGGCGAAGCTGGCCAAAGCAACTCAAAGAAGAAAGGTAGAAGGGCCGAGAGAAAGGACAAAGGCATGCAGAAAATTTCCACCGCATCGAAACTCTTCAACATCATTTTGCCGCCAACACTCGAACAGGTCATCATTTCAGGTCAAGGAAAGAATATTCACATTGAATACGATCAAATTGAAGGAGAATTCGACGACAACAGTCATGAAAAAAGTGGCAGTTTAGAAATGTCTCCACTGATCAACACCAACAAGATCACTGCAGAAGCCGTGAAATGCTAAACTCCATGAATATCACTTTATTTTTAACAATTCACTTTTGAATATTTTTGCTCGCCATTGTTTGACTGGTTTTCAAATAAAGATTCATGTTATTTATTCAAATGCTAAAAAGAATATCAAGTTTAAAATTTTCGACTTTTTATTTCTAAATTCAACGTAGCGATGAACGTACACAATGAAACAACTTGCAATTCAAAGGTAAGTTACAGGGAATTATAAATCTTTCTCTTCCGTTTATCTTCCAGCCATTTTTCGAGCTTCTGTTCGGGTGTGACTTGGTTGCGATAGTAGTCTTTTGGTGGTTTTCCCTCTTCTAAACGAACGAAATAGTGACAGTATTTGTATTCCACACGTCCAATTCTGCGTTTTGCATGACGACGAATCCCTTTGAGAACGTATCCTTTGCCACAGAATGATTCGGCTATTGCGAATTGAAGAATAAAAATCAACTCATTACGTTTTTTTTCTCTCAATGGTTTAAAGAATTTTCGTGTCATACTCACCAACCCACAAGTTGCTTTTGAATTCAACGTTGTGCTCTTTAACTGCTTTTTCTTGGGCTTCCAAAAGTGTTTCCAATATCGAAACAGCACCTTTTTTGGCAACAAATCGCAGCTGGCGAACTGCCTCATCAATCGTCATACCGCGAATCAAGCAAGCAATGTACCACATCTTTTCTGGACTGTACTTGATATTCGCCTTTTGGTGGCAAATAAACTGAAAACGACAAACATATTGAAATAAATATGTGAATTTTTGAAACAACCAATATAAAATGGTAATAAGTCAATCGTACCGCCGGTCTGGGTTCTTCGTCTGGTCTTTGTGGTGGATACATTTTGTCATTGTACGAAAGAAAATGTGTTGGCCCATCGTTGTCACCCTTTTCTTTCTGCAGCATGGCGCTGGTATGGAATTGTGAATTGCTCAAAACTGATACGCTCGGTGCGATTTTCGAGGCAATACCTCGAAAAATTGACAACATTTTCGAAAAAAAAAACTCTTTCTTGTTTTGCTTGCTACTGAAGAGGTTATTTTCTACAAAATATGAGGTTATGTTTGTCAATCGTGAAGTGTCAACGAGAGTTTAGTGAATGAAATTGCCCAGAGAGCGTTGTTGAGAGTAAATTGAGTGAATTTCGTTTGACGTCTGTCATAACGAACTGTTTGTTTATACGGTCGCTACATGTGAGAGTGCTGTGCTGGTGTGCATGTGTGTGTGTGTGTGGGCAGGCGGAAAAGCGAGAGAATGAATAATGAGAAAAATAACACAGTGGAGCTCATTCGTTCAAATGTCAAATATGAAAATGAAAATCCGTTGTGTTACTCTCAAAACCATATGTGCTGGTGCTGAGAATTTGTGAGAGACTCGAAATACGCGTGCGTACCAAATGGAAATGAGTAAAAATTCAATGCTGTGCGCAAAAAATGTACTAAATAGTTGCGGTAAATGGAAAGAGAAGCACGAAAAGAAAAAATCAAATACCTGAACATTAGTTGTCGACGACTGAATTCACGGATTAGCGCCAATTCGTAAAAGTCGTAGCTATGATTCTATCCCAATTGAACATTTATGTAATTAACGAAGCGCAATAAAATAGTGGAAAGCACCAATTAAGTGAGTTGAATCAACGCGAGATCGAGAGAGAGAGAGAGAGAGAGAGTGAAATTCCCAAAACAATCCGAGAACAGAGCACACACATTTTTTTGGGTGCTGCTGCTAAAATCAATTGGTGTTGCGTGTGTACACAACGAAAATCGTTCAAAATTTTGACGCGAGAACCTGAGATTTTTTTTAGTTCGCCGTGGGACTGTGCGTATATATATATGCTGTAACACAATTTGGCACAGTTTTGGTGAGAGACTGTCAGAGATTCATTCAAGGGAGTGAAAACACAGGCGATCGAAACAAAGTCGCAAATCAAAGTACCTCAAGAAACATACTTACCACATTTTTTGCAAGTAAGAATTTCACCCTAACTCCCATAAATTATATATTGAATTTGTGAAAGCGAAAAAAGGCAACAAAAAAAACATATCGAATCATCGAGATCAGTCTTTTTATGTGTGCGCGGGGTAAAAACAAAAATAAACAAGGAAAAAGAGCAGAAAATTACAGCTCACAGTGAAAAAAAAGGAAAAAGAGAGGTGTAAAAGAAAAAAAAATAGAAATGCATTTTATCCCACCCTCTATAATTGTCGAAGCATGGGGTGGTGCGAACTATTTTATTGAAATTGAAAAACATGACTTAATTCCTTTCAAATAGCGCCTTGTGAGATATCAAATGGTGTGTGAAAATCCAAACTCAATTGCAAAACATAACTAGAATAAAACTTATTCAACACACTTGTCTTATTGTTTGCAATCATTTCTCCATTACATAATTCTGTGTTATAAGTTCATCACTATTTCATGGACGAAAATTGTCTTCAACTCGCCTTGAAAAAGAAGAGAAATAAAATCTAATTGTAACGGAGCCATTTGATTTATATACGCTCATATGTTAGTTGAATCGAAGAGTATCGATTTGGGTTTTAGTGCGCCAAGTGTTGAAAGCCAATAATAAATGCCATTTATATAGTATATACCCTATACTAAATCTATACAACAATATATTATGTATTTCATTGAATACAGCAGTTGATTTGCCCAGTGATGACTATCGACAAAAATGGGCCCGATGAAATTCCTGCCAATGAAAAAGATGAATCGCCTAACAGCAAGGAAATCACAGAAAAGGTAAGCAAACACTAAAGAGTCAAAACCACGCAATCTAATTAAATGCTCAGACATTGAACAAATGGTACCACTATTATATACTATTTGATACGTATCGTTTAGCGAGTGTGACTTGAGTATGTGTGTGTGTCTATGTACGTGTGTGAGAACCAAAAGTGAGCGAGCAGAATGAGTTGTTAAGCTGTTTGTATAACTATTTGGCGATTGCCTTCCCATAAATTAAAATTTACGAGTTTTTTGTCCTTTTTTTCGCTTTCTCAGTTCTGCTTCTCGTTTAATTCCTATTTTTAGCCTAATAAATTCTTATTATAAATAAATGAAATTAACATTGCACTGGCGCACGTAATTACATCCAATTCAATTAACTAGCACGCGTCTTTCGCTATTACCATTTACTTAGACGATTGTGTTGTGACGCGTAAGCAATGGAATCGCCCGCCGTTTTCAGTGGCGCGTTTTTCTTCTCAATATCCTCTTATATTGAAATAATAACAATATTGGCATGTTCAAGCACGTTCCTCGCGACAAATCGATTCTGAACATTTAATAACGGTGCAATTTCATTGAAAAATGTGGGTTTCTCACCCGACGTTCCGCAAAGTTTAAGTTGGAGAAAAATTACCACTGGCTTAAATGGGAAAAATAAAAATCAATTATTGAAAAACAAATATTTCATGAAATTTAAATGAATGTGTACTGACTTGTGTACAATGTAATGGCAAATTGAATATTCAAATGGAATGTATTCTAGAAAAATCGATCACAATTAAAAGTACTTTATGAAATAAATTGTACATATGTCTTTTTCATGCATTTTTTAGATTACCGTGCATTTTATGCTGGGATTTCGTGAAATATGCAGTGTAACAGCCGCATTGCCAATGGTAACGCTATTTATTTGCTTCGTGAGTGCCGTTGTCTTCCAGTTCGATGATGTACATGAAACACATTGCCGGGTTCGTGTTATTCAATATATTGTTTCTTTACCACTACTCCATTTGCCGTCTCTGGTTTAACCCCATTTTCCACATACATGCTGTTTCCGTACCCGAAATAGAGAAAAAAAAACCGAACTAATGGTTGATTTGATTGATTTTTACCCTTCTTGCAGGTTTTCAATTTTATTCCATCGATAAGCGCCATAACGGGCATCAGTCCAAATATCTATTTTTGGCGAATAAGCATTGCATTGCATGTAGGACCGCGATTTATAATTGCCATTTGTTACAAAAGCTATTACGAGCATATGTTGTGCCATGTCAAGAATCCAATAGTCCACGGTAAAGGTACGTTGTACATGAATCTGGCGTTCTGGTTACACATCATCGAAATCACCTCGCTGTGCGGTGTCACGTACATTTCCAACCGAGAGAACTACAGTAAGTTTCTATTGGCTCATAAATTTTGCTGTGCGCCTAAGCGCCAACAGCAGCAAGAAAAATAAAGTTCTTCATTCAACTATCATTTATTTTGCATAAGTGGCATTAACATTTGGCATTGTGTCTTCTTTCTTTCTTTTCCTTCTCTTCCATTGCAGCTCTGCATGAACAAGTGTTCATTGTGTTTATGGTTTGTTCGTTGTGTCACATGCTGATCGTAATAAAACTATGTCAATTATTGAAACACGAAATCGATGTACAGCGATTGCCCCATTTGATTTTGATCGACGAGGAGAAATCCATCAAATTCAAGAAGATCCTGTTCAATATATCGATCATATCGACCATTGGTTTGGCTGTGTTTTTCTTCAAGCATCGAGTTTACTGCCACGATTTGGCATTCAGTGCGTTCGCATTCTGTGAGTACATCATTGCCGTGTGCAATTTGGCATTTCATTGCACCACCATGCTCGACTTTCCCTCGGAGTATCTCATGATCGCACGGCGCACCACAAAACTCAAACTAAAACACCCAACCGGTTGGAAATTGGATTAGATACAATAATGTAATGGCTCAATATCGATGATGCACGACCCGATCTCCGATGGCCGATGATTAGTGACAGCGGCGACGGCGATGGCGATGGCGACAGCAGCAAAATCTCGCCATAACAATGCACGTTTCGGATGGCATGTTTTTAAAATCTGAATTTGGACGAAAAGACGTGACCCATTTAATTTGTTTTCTTTCTATTTAATCCACAACACCAATTGCCCTACTTGGCCAACCAAGTTACCTGCACGAACCCACACATTCATGGCAGAGGTGACGAATTGATTACCTCAGTATCACTCACCTCAGTACTCACAGTTTTTTTTTCTCTTTATGGGGTATGAAATGAATCTGTATCGCAAACGGTTATCAGAGGGGGCTATATTCATTTCGATTCCTGATTTTTTTATTCAATGGAAATCATTAATTCCGAAGTCGTTCATTTTGATCAGTCCGGCGAATGAATGATTGAGATCCGTGAACGTTTCATAAATTGTGAGTCAACCATGTTCACCGATCTTTGTAAAATGTCAGTGAGAATAAGGTCTAGCGTTCACCAGTATTACACCTATAACCTTATAAACAAATAACAAACAAACAAAAAATTAATTAATTCTAGTCCTTTGAATTTCTAGTCAAATTAGTAGTGAAAACAAAAAATGAAATCAAAAACCAACCACACAAATACCAAAGTCTTTTACAACAAAGAAAAACAATTGGAATATTAATTTTAAGAACAAATCGTGTGAAACCACTTGCATTTAGTTGAATTTAATGAAATGAGAATGAAATTAGAATTTAAGTAGAAAAAAAGAAGAAGAGAGCTAGAAATTGGAACTATTTTTCTTGACACTCTACAATGCAGAGAGAACACACACACACACAAGAAAAGAAAAAAAAAGAAAAGAAAGAATGAAATTACTATGAGCTGCCGTGATGATATGAGCCCTGTCAACAGTCACCTGATTGACTGTTTTGGGTCAAGAACTTTACTTTTTTCTTCCAAAGAGCACCATATTTTTCTTCGAAGCCTTCATCAAAACTTTTATTGATTCAAAAGTAAAAAAGAAACTGAGTCTATTTGAAATGGAATTTTTGAGAACTGTTTTTAACGATGAAAAAAAATGAATATGAAAAAAACTCTGGTTTAGATTGAATGAACCTGTTTATTTAAATGACTAAATGTTATATTTTATATTGTTTTTCTTTTCAAAACCACACCGAATTGATTTCAATGGAATATAAACAAGCAAAAAAGCATGCTTCATTCGATTGGTCAATGAACAAAAATTGCTTAAGCACTTCCTTAAATTCCGTACGTGATTTTGCCTCTAATTGATAATTAATTATGTTGATTTCCCCATCGAGTGACCCGCAACATTGACCACACACACAAAACAAACGTGTTATAAACAAAAAGTATACCAAAAAAAAGAAGAAAAAATTGAACAATTAGCAACAAAAAAGTGTTAAATCCGTATAAAAAATGATGGAATATGTATTGTTATTGCGGAGACCAACAATTAGTTATCGAATACTTTATTTCTGTGATTTATCGAGTTACATGGATCGAGCGACGGACGTAATGTATATTCTATGTAAAGTTTTACTTAAGAACATAAACTATTGGGTATTTAATGTAAAGAGACAACTAAAATACACAAACAATTTTGGAACACGATTCGCCAAAAAGTGAACAGCTGCAATGCAAAGTGAAGCATTGTGTGCAATAAAGGAGAACAAATCAGATACGTTGACATGAATTTTAAACGACGACACCTATTTCACAGGGCAGACTAATTATTTATTTGATTATTCGAGCTTCCTTTTCGCATCATCTTTGATAAAAGCGTTGAGTTTTCCGAAAAGAAAAACAACACAAAATTCAAAATTAGTTTTTACTGTGTTTTTAATTCGCTAGCACACAAACACAAAATTTTTGCAACAAAAATGAAAAAAAAAAATAAATAAAGAATTTTAACCGTGACACACCTAATTTCCAAACCAATCAAGTACGTAAATGAAGAAAAACACACCCTATCAATTTGTACAAAATCAAAAACCAACTGATAAAATTTCGATTCGAATGATATAGAAATAGGCACGAATACCAATTTCATAGATGACATAATCACAAACTTACTAAAAAGAGACATAGGGAAAATATTTAGTAGATTTAAAAAAAATTATTGAAGAAGTTTAGCATCAATGAATAGGTGAACCGAACGCGCCACATTTATAAACATTTGAGAACTCCATAGAGCGGTTAATTGAGAAAAAGGAATAAGCAACAAATAGTTTCGTTTTCAAAATAAAAAAACACAAAAACATTAGAGAAAAAAAAATATTTAGAAAAAAAAACAGATTCAGCATTTATTCTCAACTTCTTTTAACGTTCCATCTGTTCTATCGTAATTTCCCCGCACCGAAATTTAAGGATGAAATGAAAAACCAAAAAATGCAACAACAACTTTGAATGAAACCAATAACTTCCAAGTGCACAATCTTCTTAATTCCTAGGAATTCATGCTTGAAACCAAAAACTAAAACGGAAACTAATTAAATTATTTGAAGAAGTGAGGGAGAGAGAAAAGTCAATCAATACAAATGACAAAAGAATTCTATCGAAAATGATAAAATGCAAAGACTATTCCGTACTGTACATATGACGATGATGATGACGAAGTGAGAGATATATTTCTTCACTAGTCTGAAATGAAAATGAACGAGCTAAACGTGTATCAATCAGAAGTTATGAAAACTAAAATGGGCAGTTCTAACAATAATAAAATTAAATCAATCAAAATAAACGCTAGTTATTTTTTCTCAGTTTCATTTTACATTTTTTGTTATTTGTTAAATTTTCCCGATTCCCCCTAAGCGCACCTTTTATTCCCATTCGAATGCGGTGCGTGTGTGTGATTGAGCTGAGCCAGTGCTGCAGATGTAACGGAAGTACGAGAGCCAAATATATACATGAATTTACTATAAATTTTTATAGTACATGAGGTTGTGTTATGGCATTAAAACGGTTTGGTTGAATTCAAGGCACACACAAAACATTGCATGAACTCACGTACAGTGAGGCACACATATGCTTTCGCTGTCTCTTCTCAGTTCATTGATATTTGTGCAAAGGAGTCCCGAGCCGATGCTTTGAGTGAAGGAAAAAAAATGACTAAACGCAACCAACACACAAACCAATAACAAACGAAGGTATACGAGAGGGAGAGCAAAAGAGAAAGAGGATATTATACGTCACCATCGTCTCTGTGCGTATCTCTCTGTAGAACCATGTTATTTACAGTCATTTGATGCGGACATATTCGCAAGCGATTGCATTGAGCCGCTAACAGAAATTACAAGTCCACTAGAATGCCGAGAAGCAGCAGCAGCAGCAATCGTGCCGCTGCGCAATGTATCTATGCGCAGTGAGGCATTCACTTGCCTTACATTTCAACCATTCCTCCGTTTAATTGAAATTCAACCAGAATGTTGAGTGTGCAGGCTTTGTATGTGGATAAGAGGGAGCCGAAACGCGAGTGACGACGACGACGACGACGACGACGATGTCTCTCTCTCTGTGTGTTTGTATATTTGGGTTTTTACTCTGTGCAAGTTTTGTGTGTATGCGTGCGCCTTGTGCCTGTGCCTATGCCAATAGCATGTACATACACAACGCACGCAAGCAAAGCAACTGCGAATAATAAATGGTCTTGTATATAGGAAAGCGAATGAGAATGCGAGAGAACGAAACGGGCAGCAAAGAAATAACGAAAAACACAACTGTATTCAACAGAATACACGTTAACATATTGCAATATCTGCCATTCTTGGCATTCCACACATATTCGACGGAATAGTTTTACGATTGTACGCAACAGAAGCGGTTTGTTTTCGTTTCTCTGTCGTTCGGTTAGTACACAGCACAGCAGCTAGCTGCAACATACATACTAAATAATACAGACGGTTGTTGATAGTTCGGACTGATATTCTTGGTTTTTTTTTTAATTCGCTGTTCAGTTCAAATTTCAAGCACAAAATTTGAAAACAATTTTAAATCATTTTTTTCCGGCCATCACAAATAGCTCTGGAAAGTGGATGAAAGTGTACTAATCAAATTGATTCGAAGTAACGATTGATTTGAAAAGCGAAATTTTGTGTCGCGACAATTTTTTTTTTATTGAAGCCGACGAAAAAGAAATTGACTTCTGCTGCAAGTTTTACAACAAATCTTATAACAAACAGAAAAAAATAGTTAAATCTATTGCGAGTGCATTTTATTCTTAGATCAAGTGAACGTTTAACTTTTTTACACTGGGTAAGTAACGACCAAAATAAAATTCATGATCATGTTCATTGTTTGCATTTTCGAGCGTTTAGTTCAGTTTATTTAAAAAGAAAAATTCTACATTTTTCGTTCGTTCCTTCTCTGGAAATTCTACTCTCTGCATATAAATTGTGTTCTCCTTTTTTTTTTACTTCATTTTAATTTTATTTTATTCCATTTTGGTTCATGGCTAAAACGACACACTCGTTTTTATTGGGTTTTTTTCCTCTTGTGCTCGCTTCATTCTCCCTCTCCCTCTCTCTCTCTCTTCTCTGGCTCTTTTATTATATGTGCATTCTGATTCGTGTTTATGTTTGTCGGTCCCCTTTTCCATTCGGTTCTGACTCGAAATGAAACATGAAAATATTTTCTGTGGAATTTAATGAGATGAATATTTGTGTTAGTTGAAATATTTCAATAAGATGGCGTTCCACGTATCACCCATCAAATACATACGTATACACACGCAACGGGCCAAATATATAGGTACAATTGTCCCGTCTGGAAAACGCTTGCGTCGCGTCGTCGTCATCATCGTCATCGTCGCTGCCAATCGCTCTAATCGTCACTGGCCCGTTTATGGCGTTATTCCATTAATTTCTCTTTTCTTTCCGGTTTTTTTTAGCATTAAAATTTTATGCAATTATTCATGGTCTTTTTTGGGAAGAAAATGAGTAAGAGTTGATCAAATGTTATCACATCGTAGCGGTTTTTCGTTAAAATTATCGACAATTTTGTGTGATAAGAAGCGATTGGTGTATACTTTTCAGACGGTGTCGTCGTCGATTCGTCAACAATGGGTCGATTCGTGTAATATATAACGCAAATAGTACGTGTATAAAAGGCACGATACTCAAGCATTGATATCTCTCCTTTTCTCTCCGTGTATATGATGTTGTCGTTGTCGATTCATCATGCTCTAGGTATATCGAATCGTACGCTCATACCTACGTATCGAACGACCGACCGACCGACCGACCGAACGAAGTAAATACAGTACAAACTCGCTTCACCAACCGCCGAATCGCTGTTGTTGTTGTTCGCCATGGTTTGTGTTCGTTCTGTTTGCATTACGTGCGCAAATACATTTTCTGTTGTGTGCCGATGCACACAGCCATAGCCAGAGAGCATTATACATAACAAAAGCCCACTGATGTTGTTTTCATATATATGCATTATAGAATGAACCGAGCGCACAGTCACCATGCTCTATTCTTTTTTTAATGTGAACACATTTACTTGCAATCACAAAACACATCACCGACGACGACAACGACGACGATTCACCGACGTGTTTCTGCTTAAATGCTCGCTCTTGTGTACTGCAGAAGCACTTTATATTTTTTTCTACTTCTTCTTATTTTGTTCTTCTTTGTAGCTGTGCTTCTTTTCTCTTTTGTGTGTTGCACTTTGTTTTTGTCATTTTCGTCGTTGTGCGGTGGCTTAGGTGAACACAGGTACACACATCAATTAAATACAAATTAATAAATTGGCTGTTTCTTTTTTTGTGTTTGCTGTTTTTGTTGTTGTTGTTGTTGCTGCTGCCATAGCCTCGCTATTGCAAGACCTTCGCGTCGTCGCTGAAACATAAAGAAAAAGTAGCAAACTTGCCAAAGACCGAAAAAGATTGCAATCGCATGAATGGCATAAATGATATTCCAAGCAATGTATTTGCCTCCGCCAAAGTTCCAGCTCTCTTACAGCCATTTGTAATAGACATGTACATTGATTATGTGTCTCTGTGTGTGTATGTGTCTTTGACGAGGTGTGCATGGTGTGGCAACGGTAAGCAAGCACATACGTGTGCTTGGCCTGTCGGTGCGCGCTTAAGGAGAAAGAGACTTCAAAGTGCAACAGCTTGCAAATACGCGATTATCAATTTACGCTAATGTTAATGCGCAACAATTAAACGTATTACTTTCAAGCACCGTAATAATCGATTCTTCTTAAACAGCCTCCACTTCATCACTCACTTACCTCAATCCCGCAACACAAACGAAACGTTGAGCAAAAAAAAAACAGAAGAAGAAGAAGAAACAGTATCAACTTACTCAGCGACATTAAGCTAATGTTACTCGGCCAATTGACGCAAAAAAAAATTAAATTTAAATCGCTTGTAATGCGTTCATTTTTATTAAAATTATTAATATTTTAAGAATTTCTTCGTCATTTCCCCATTTAGCGTAGGATATACGATATAGCAATTATTTCATTCATTCAATTGATGCCATTTTTGGGTCTTTGATAAACACAAAAATGCAGAAATTTCACATTTTCCCATTTTCTGACTCATATCGCATTTATTCACTCGATAAGCGAAACTGGATCATGCTTTTACGTTGAATGAATTTACGCATGTTAATTTGATAAACAAACTGAAAAGAAATTTCTCCTATCACAAAATGCCTCAACATTTGTTCTTCTCTTTCTCAATTTTCAACGTTTGCCGTCAATTCTAGCCGAATTGGCGTTATTAAAATTGTTTTTTCTTGTTCATTTCTCGTCGCAACGCGAAAACTACGCGTATGATTCATTGGGGATTTCGCTATAACGTGATACCGACTAAAACTACAACTTTGAGTCGCCGCAAACCATTGACGTAGTCAGTAAAACCGCATCTGGCGTCTTAATTTATATGTTTCAAATAATCGCCCGTTCAACCGGCCATATTTCCCGAATGATCTCTTCGACGTGTAATTTGTTCGCGAGAGCATTTTCATCGCGCCCATTCAAAAGTGTTTAATGAAAATTTATAAGCGGAAAGCTTTTGAAGGTCATGTGTCAATTTTCCCGCAACCAACCGTGAAAAGAGAGGAAAAAAAACAGAAGCTCAATTGAGCCTTAAACACACCAACCAACCAGTCAGTTCTAATGGCGGTCACAATTAATGGCAAACCATTTCGGATTTATTTTTGATCCGCTACAGTGTTGCGCGCACGCCGAGTCAGTGTCGTGCTCTCCTGTGAACACCAGTTAACGCTCGGTTTTTCCTTCATTCATATGTAATAATTATTTATATTGTTTTGGAAATGAACATCATCGAAATGATTTCATTTATAGAATCTGTCTCTCGGCAGTCGGTCAATTCGTGAAAGTGGAAAAAACGAAGCGAACGAAGTAAAAAGAGGGAAAAAAACAAACACAAGAGAAGAAAGATTGAAAATACAAATCGGCGCACGATCGCTTTACTCATTTCACTGACTGCCGAAGAGAACGTGAAATCAGCGTATGAAAATGATATCGCATCGGTCGGCGACGACGACGAAGACGGCGGTGGCGACGCACAGAACATATTCACGTTAGGCGAAAGAAGACGACAACGATGAGCGTGCGCTCAGCATATATCCAGAAAATCAGTTGCTTCTCATAAACTCTGACATTATAAATCTGCACGCAGATTTATATAAATATAAATTTAAGTTTGCGCAAAACAGAACCATGAGATGTGTGTATACACAGAGAAAGAATAAACGAAGCAAGCTGAATGAAAAACTTGGCAAATAACGACGAAAGAAAGCCAACAAATAAAAAAAAAACATGTGAACACACAGTTGCCACACTGCATAAGAAGAAGAAGAAGACGGGCAAAAAAAAATTCAACCGAAGAAATAAAATGAAACGTAACCTTTTTCCGTGTATTCGTGTGCTGTTTCTTTTCCTTTTGGTCTTTTCGGTTGTGCTTTTTTTTCTCGCTTCTTTCTCTTAATTTTTGCGCGCTTCGCCGTTTTTAATCATGCCGTCGACGATAGCGTACAAAACATTCATATGTATGTATATCGTCATTTCTGGCCGTATTAAAATGATCATGGCGAGCATTGTGTGAGCGAGCGTGCACAATGTAGAAAATCGGTACAGGGGCTATTACGTGTTTTTAATCCTCAAACAACACCGAAATTATGGCTATTTTTAATCATTTACCCGCGCTGAAGTGCTCTTTCTCTTTGCACAACCGCATTTATTTTTAACTTTTGGAACATTGGGGATTTTGTCCGTTTCATTTTCTTGACGCGCGCGCACAGCCAAGATTTATAGAGGATTCGCTCGATCTGAATAAACATTGTATACATCTATACACTAGGCCCAGCAACGTCCAAACTCGAAATCTACCATTCGGGGGATAAAAAAACAAATCCACAAAATAAAAACACAAGAAGATACAAAAATAATTATTCAAAAAAAAAAATTGAAGTCATCAGCGCGGTGTTTTTTTCGTATAAATCATTTATTTATTGAATTAATTGCCGTCGATTGAATCAAATATACATGAAGCGATAGATGAATCACAGCGATACAGAAAACCACTCTGATTTCGTGTGTAAGATTCGATTTCGGTAGGCTCAATGTGCATTATAGACTATAATGATACATATTACAGGCGGCGTGAACCCGCACTGCCACAGTACTCTCAAACATGATTCCAAATGTGACGATCAGAGAGAGGTGACTGTATTTTTCTTCTTTTTTTATCGACTATGACTATGACTACAACGACTACCACGGCGGCGGCGACAATCGTTTGTTTTTATACATCAGCAACTAGATGTACAGCTGTTGGTCTTAAATCAATCCGCAGCCATAAACACTGTGCTGAGATATAAAAACTACTATATATTAATTATTATAAAGCATAAGAGCCGTCGTTTTTGGTGACACGTAATTGAAAATTAGTAAATTGTATATATGAGAATGAGACGGGCGAGGGAAAAAGGTTAAACACAAAAGGCCAACTAGTAATAGACGCTTGAGCACAACGACGACGACGACGATGAAGAAGAAATTACAAAATCAAGCGATAAGAAACTATCGTTTTCATCCTTTTAATTTGATTGTTGCGCCGCGCGACAAACAGAGAAGAGAAGAGAAGAAGAAGAAAAACCACACAGAATGAAGAACAATCGACCAAACAAAGAGAAAAATAAAAGCAACGAGCGAGCGAACCAGCCCCAATGAATAGAGTCAAAATGGAAAATGGCCCGAGATAAAGTAAATGAGATAGAAGAGTTAAAATGATACACGCTCGAAATAAAGAAGAAGTAGAAGAAGTAGAAGGGAAAAAGCACACAAGAGACACGCCAAAGACAGGCGAACGAAGTTGAGGAGAATGGCACAAAATCAAGTACATAAATGCGTTGTTCTTCTTCTTCTTTACGCTGTTCTTTTTTTCGTCTTCAATTCGTTTACTTGGAACACATCTCGTGTGTTTTGCGCTTCTCTCTTCCCATTCCCCTCCGTTTTGTCCTCGGTTTGCTCGGCTATTAGAATCATATGAATAAGAATATAATCGGATGATGCATCTAAGAATCTTGATAAATGATCGTTTTGTTTTCGTTCGAATTAGATAGATGCACGAAACGTTCGTTCGTTCTCTCGGCTCCTCTGTGCTTCGCCACAGCACTGAGTGCAAAGCAACAATAACCGCAACAGCCAGAGCAACAGCCAGAGCAACAACAACAATAATTTCGTTCATTTGCTCGAAAATCGAAGTAAATACGATGAACTGCACTGTTTGAATCGAATTATGTAAACCATTCACCATTGGCACCAAATATATAACGTAGACTAAATGTGTGCCTTTTTCTCTCTCTCTCTCTCTCTCTCTCTCTCAACTCGATTCGTTCGTTCGTCGTTGATTCTCTTGTTCGAGTGATGAGAGAGCGAATTGAATACGAACCGGTTTTCTTTATTTATAGTTTTCACCTTTACGATTAGGAGAAGCAAAAAATAAAACTTATCGAATGATTAGAACAATTCAAATCCACACACAGAGAGAGAGGGAGAGGGAGAAGAGGAAGACAGGCAATCGGATTAGAAATGATTTCAGCATTGAAATTCGATTTGAAAAGTGTAACATTTCGAATTGGCAACACTTCAGCATAATGTTTTCTACTTCATCTTTTTTTACCCTGGATTTGTCTCTGTCAATGACTGCTGACTGCTGACTGAGATTGGACAATTTAAATGTTTGTTCGCGTGGAATTAATGTCGAATTGGCAGATTGAAGAGAAGAAAAAAAACGCTGTTCAATCATCGTGATCGAATTGATGAGTGCATACACATTTGGTCGTACATTCTAAAATGAATATTCTAACGCCAGTCGGAATCGATGCATGCGAGAGAGATTTTGAATGGGATTGTATGTTGCACGTTCGTATGAAAGTAATAAGCGTGTGCCTTCATAATGATGTTATATGGAACGACAACGACGGTTGTGTGTGTTGTTGTTTTTTTCCTCTGTTGCTGTTGTTGTCATCGTCGTTGTCTACCTATATTTTGGTGCATGCAAGAGTGTACCGTGAAAATGCGCAGGGTACAGTCTGAATGGGAGATGAAGCAATTTTGCATCACGGTACCGGAGTGAAGTGAGAGAACGAGCGAATAAGTGTGTGGACGCATTTGTAACGAGCGAAGCACAGTGAGTGCACGTAACATGAGTCTGACTGACTCATATTTTAATGCTAAATGCATCGCATGTTCATCCAAATCCGCGCTAACTCCGTGTACGTGTGTATGTGAGAGTGTTCGTATGTGTGTGTGTGTGTGCATAAGCCCCGTTGTTGACTTACTTTTTTCGCGATGCATTCGAATCGGCCGTTTTGTATGTGCTCTCAAATTCAGCGCACAGCGATATTAAAGTTGGGAGCTGCAAGAGATCGTAGTACACGAGTACACACTACACTACACTACAGTCAATAGGGATCGAAACCGACGATTTTGTGTGTGCACACATTTTGTTGGGTTTGCCTGTTTGTGTTGAGCCTGTTTGTTATTGCCGTGCTACTGGTACTGCGGCTGCCGCTGCTGATGTTCATTTGGTGTGTCTCTTTTATTTCACGTTTTATTTTATTTAATTGGTACGGCCGTTGTGTGTATACATATACCATTCGCCTGCTCAAGCTTTTGCTGCACATACAATCTATTTTATTTATTAGCTTATTCCTTACTACTTTCGTCGCCTGCACGTTTGCTTGCTGGCCGGCCGATCATTGCCATACGAAAAGTGGGATTCAATGTTTGTATATAAATGAAAATAAAGCAAAAAAAATAAAGACACACAAAAAAAACAACACACGAAGTAACTCCTAACTAAACAATCGAACGGGGAAATGAAATGAAAGACAGAAAAAAAACATCGATTGAGGTAAATAAATGTGAATTTATTTGTATATAAAAACCAAAGTAAACAAACAGTCGTCGAGAGAAAAAGAGAGCGAAAAGAAAAAGGCGAAAAAAAAATTCATGAATTTTCGGTGACAGTCAGCAAATTAAATCAGAATATTATGATGTTGTCGTTGTTGCTATTGCTTGTTAATCTCTTTCGTAAGCGCACATTGAAATCAGAGATGAACGTGTGATTTTGCATCGGGTGCAATATGATACGCACACAATTCAAATTCGATTCATTTTCATCACGATTGTTATTGTTTTGGAATGAGAATCTGAGCTTGAGCTTCAATGTGACTCTACTTGTTGTTGGGCTCATTTTTTTGTCGGACGTTTCGGCGGAAAAAACCTCGATATAAAATAGACACCATAGACAAAACAATGGATCATGGGCGATGTAAACAAATGCGATCACATTGAAAGTAGAAAAGAAAAGAAGAAAAAGATCGATCGAGTGCAGTTTAGTATCGTTGATCATTGACTTGCTGCTTTGTTGTTTTTTTTTTGCTTCTTCTTTTGTACGTATCCACGGTGTGAGTGTGCAGATGAGGTTCGCGCCCGATTTGTATCACATACACACACAATTCAGGTTGTTTTCATTTCAAGCGATCATCGCGGCTATGTCTTTCACAAGAATCGCTTAGTTGTTCTTTGAATGCTATTTAGAAGAAAAAAAAGGTTAAGGTAAAACGAATACCCATCCCAGCTACGAAATTACCAACAGTAAGAACAAATTAATAGTAAAGAGCAATAGGGAGATAGAGAGAAAGAATGAACAGAAAAAAACGGGTAAAAGGGTTCTCCACACGCGTATACATGTAAAATCCCATTTGAATCACACACACACACACACAATATGCTCTCTGTTCCATATTCATCATCATCATCATTCACCATATATCCATAATAGCAAACTATACACATTTGCACAATATGCACAGGCATCGAGCTAACGTTCAATCCATTTTACCTATACACATATCGATAGTTTTGTGAGCAATGGCAGCGACAGCGGCAGCAGCAATAACAGGCACACACATCTCGCACACCCAAGCAAACGGCATACGCGATCGTCCGATTCGATTAAGCGGTGCGCATATGACGGCATTGGGTTAGACAAAGATAGCAAAACATTACGGCCCATACAGCATTAAACGTTTTTCTTTATTGTTGTATGTTATTTGATGAATGTAAATGTTCGTTCGCTCGCTCGCTCGTTCGCTTTGTGTGTTTGTTATACCGATATACATACACGATCCGAATACGTGTATGAGCACGTTCGTAGCAAATCGTACATGCTATATTGGGGCCCCGTATGTTGTTTATTTCATGATGTGACTGGTTCTCGTTTCGTTTCATTACTATTCATTCAATCCTTCTTTTTCATATTTGTTTTTTTCCTTTCGGATCGATGTGTCTCTGTCTCTGTTGCTCCTTCGGTTCACTGTTACGCGCGCCCATCGCTCGTTCGTTCGTTCGGTGGCTACGACGATTTTCAAGCACACACAAAAAAACAACCAGCCCAATACACAGACACATGTGCTGCTGCTGTTGCTTGCTACACACGGCACCATCGTATGTGAATAAAAATATACCACAGAATTCGTGCAATTCGTCTTTCGAATGTTGGTAATAACGGGCAATACGGAGAACACGGACAATACGACAGATTTATTATACAATAAGTGTTGTGCTGTGTAACCTGTGTGTAATACATATTGGTTCTGTGACCATTTAATTATATTTATATTTTTTTTTATTTTTCGTTTCGTTTCGTTCATTATTATATTTTATTTTTTTATGATTTTTCCGTTGGTTTAATTTGATTTTATTAATTATTGCGTTCACGGTTTTTGGTTCTGAAAAAAAAACGTTTTCTGAAGTCAAAATAAATTTTGCGCGTGTTTGCGTTTTCGTTCTGATTTCGTCGCCTCGATCACACAAAAAACACACCGATTTGATAATTTGAAACGATTTTTTTTATGTGTTCATTATATCATTTTCGTGTTGAACTCGAAACACTTACTACTTCTTACTTGGCATCGATTGCGCGGCAACTTATTATTTGACTAGAGTGAATGTAAAAAAAAAAAATATTATTCGTGCGTGTATGGGATACTCCAATTGAAAGTCCACTGAAGTTGAGCAAAAACAACAACAACAACAACAGACTAAAGTTTCAGTTCATATTTTTTGAAAGTTTGATAAAAAGATACAAATCATACATGAATCACAGAGATCGAATGTCGCATCCTTCGGATCCGAAACTAACAGCGCTAGCGCTGAATTTACGAAAAGGTAGCAAATTGAATATCAATATCGACCATCACCAACCAAAAAAAAAATAATAATAAGTTAATCAACTATAATAGTGTTAAGTCAAATGAAGCGAAAAAAATGATCGTTTTTCGATCGGTGATATAGTGTGATCGTTCAATACTAATACCAATCGAATTGGTATATTCACTGGAAATTTCCCCCAAAAAAATTAAGTGGTTTTGCTGTTTCCGTTTCTTTGGTCAAATTTTGTGTCTCTTTTTTTCGAGACCTCAATCATGTGTTGTGACCAGATTTCATATGTTTTTGCGAAGCAGCAGAAGCGAAAAAAAATTGACAATTCGACGAATATTCTGTAGCCTCCGGGAGCCAATAAAAAGTAAACGTAACGCAGAAGAAGAAGGAAAAAAATCAATTCAACTCCGCATATCAATAAAACACCTGTATGAGTCAGCCACAGCATAAAAGAATATGAATTTTTTCACACACATAAAGCGACCGAACGAACGAACGAGCGAGCGCGTTGATTGCTTCATATACATACGATTCTCGATCATTGCTGCTCTTTTACTCTGCTGCGCCCTCTCTATACGAAGGTTTTTTTTAATATGCGTGTTTCGTTCGCCGTCATCGTCGTCGTCGTCGTTTCTTTTTTTTCTTCTTCTTCATCATTTTGCTTGATTGGCCTCTTCTTTTTTACGTTTTGGTTTGTGTGTTGTCTTTTTGTACGCTGCATGTGAGTGTACTTCTCCTTCCTTTCTATCTTTCTTCCAAGTTTCTAGTTCTTGTTACGCTCTTTTTCTCTACATTGCGCGTGATGTGTGTCTTATGTTTACCAGTGCCAATGGCTAAAGTTTACGAGTGCAAGTGGGCTACAGCAAACAACAGAAGAGAAGTTAAAAAAAACACAATCATAACAACAACAACAACAATAACAGCAGCAGCAGTAACAGAGCCATAGAAAAGAGAAGTGTACAAATGGTTGCTTCGGCTATTGTTGTTGTTGCTGCTCTCGGCTCTTAAACCCAAAATCGAATACAATTGCATTTATGCGCGCATTTACACCGTAATCTTGTAAAAATCGTTTATGCATGTTTGTGTATGATTTTCTTTTGTTGCTCTTTGCATCGTGTTCAGTGCACTTCTTTCATTCACTCTCTCTCTCTCTCTCTCTCTCTCTCTGCCTCTCTCATTACTCTGCACTGCACTGCGCTGCGCTGCCCATGTCTTGTTTATTTTCTTCTTGGTTCTTTTCTTGTTTATTGTTTTCTTTCTCTCAAGTTATATGTTATTTTGATTTTTCTTTCATCACTTCTTTCTCTCTCTTTCTCTCTGCCTTTGCCTCTCTTACTCACTCTCTTTCCCTCGTTTGCTTTGTCTAAGCGGATGGAAAATGATTATTACGGCGTTTTGTGATTGCAGATTGATGCGGTCGAATTTGATCATTACATAATTGCTTCTTTGTTATTGCACATCATTGTGTTGTGATTTCCAGAAAATGCAGCGCTCGTTAATCGAAAAAGTCAGTTGGAGATAGAGTTGAGGAGGAAGAATAGGAAAAAAAAAAATAAACGATGAAAAAATAACACAAAACTAGCGAAACAAAATCAAGAGTCGAGAATTTCCTAGTTATTTATTGTTTGTTTTTACTGCTGTTTTTAGTATTTTTGTGGTAATTGCACACATTTATTTATTTTGTGTTGGTTTTTTATTTTCATCACCTCTTTTTTCCTTGTCTGTCTCTCTCTCGATCTCGGTCCCCTCATTTGAAAGCCATTTTCATCCCATTGGCTTTTGCTTTCTCTCACACTCGTGTGCGAGCGTACCATACTTTAGCCACTACTTTGGCTGCGCGCATAAAATTTATTTCATTCGTTTGTTGCATTCCATTGAAATTATTGGTTTGTTTAGAATTTTGTTTTATTGTTATTATATTCCGTTTTTTTTCGCTTCTTACTTTTATTTGGTGTGCAATTTCAACGATGCATTTTATGAATTTCTAGATGTTATTATAATTTTGCATTTTGCTTACATTTGATTGTTATTTTCTCGGATTTTTTCTTTCGTTCGACTCAATTCTTCTTGTTTTGCTGAAGTTTAGGATTTCAATGAATCTGCCATTTTTCTCTCGTTCTCTCTCTCTCTCTCTCTCTCTATCTCATTGCCATCTCGATCTATTCACGCGAATGTTTCGCATGAAATCCACGAAAATATTTCTTTTCACAACAACATCGACCGAAATCCAGAAACAATAACACGACAAATATGGAACAAATGTTGAACATTCATCAAATGATTTTAGAACGCGACTCTGCGGTTTCCTTTATGCCATTAACATTGTTGCAATTGTTGCAATATTCATTTCATAACATATAAATATAAATCACACGACCATTTCATTTGCCATATAAAACTCGAATACGAAGCCCATTTTGTTTTTAATAACCGTGACTTTATTTTCTCTTCGTAATTCACAGACAGTTTACTTGGAACCGCCAACATTACTTCGCCGTGGACACCAGTTGGCTCCGGGGCGGCTGGTCCGATGGGATCAGTCGATCTCCTTGGCGTCGATAAACACTTGGATGTGGGTGATATGAGCGATGATGACAAAGATCTATCGTCGGCCGATGCTGAAGGTGTCTGGAGCCCAGATATTGAGCAAAGTTTTCAAGAAGCTCTCGCCATCTATCCACCATGCGGCCGGAGGAAAATCATCCTTTCGGACGAAGGGAAAATGTATGGTAAGCATCAAACACATCTTTTTTAATTGTTCAACACCACAAACAACAACGAAAAAAAAAGAACAATTTTTAGTAACAATTATGACTTTATGTTATCACTTCGAAATTGCTCGTCAAAAAAAAAATGCCGCGCATGATTTAACTTTGATTATGAGTGAAATGCACTCAAAATAAATGCGTTCACGCTTTGTTACAGGGTGAAAAGTAATCAATTATGAATAGATGTTTACACTGCAGTGCAAACAATTGATTTGTTTTCATAAGACACTTTTGATGAATAACGAAATAAACAAAAAAAAAACTTATCATTACAGGCCGAAATGAGCTTATAGCACGATACATCAAATTGAGAACGGGCAAAACAAGAACCAGAAAACAAGTGAGCTCACACATACAAGTTTTGGCCAGGCGAAAATTGCGAGAGATTCAAGCTAAACTCAAAGTGGTATGTAAATACAATTACCATGGAATTAAACTGAATAGCAAACATCACATAAATAAATTGTAAATACAAATTCTTACTGATCGAATTACATTGCATTGTATTGCATTTATATTCAACAGCAATTCTGGCAACCGGGTCTCCAACCAAGCACTTCACAAGAGTAAGTTTTTCACATTTCTGTTTACATTTTCCGCGATTGTTGGCTCCAATTTATTTTAATTGTTGTGTCTTTTTGTATTTTGTTTATAGCATTAAGCCATTCTCACAACAGCCATACGGAGGTAAACCGGCCACAGCAATATCGGGCGAAATCGATGCTGGACATCCATCTGCTCAAGCTTCATGGGAAGGGCGAGCAATCGCAACAAGTAAATTCCGTCTATTAGAATTCTCCGCTTTCATGGAAGTTCAACGAGAAGAAGTGGTAAGTGAATAGCCGTTACGATTTCAACACATTGAAACGGTTTGGCATTTAAGAGATATAGAAGTGAGTTTCATTGGCTTTGGTATATTAACTTCTTTTCGATTTCAATATTCGTAGTATCGCCACCTATTCGTTCACATTAATGGCAAAACGTCCTACTCCGATCCATTACTTGAGGTAAATTCAGTGAAAACACAGCCTTTCAACTGGTTTCAAAACTAATACATTTACTCATTTTACCGTTTGAGCAGTCAGTGAACATCAAGGAGATCAGCGATAAATTCCCAGAAAAATCAGGTGGACTAAAAGAATTATACGAAAGAGGACCACAGAACGCATTTTACTTAGTGAAGTGCTGGGCAGACTTGAACACAAACATTACAGACGAAGCCGGAGCATTCTACGCTGTCACCAGCCAGTAAGTAGCGAAGCGTTTTTCGATAATTTTTGTTTTGAATACTTTGAACTAGTTTAATTAACATCAAAATCAAGTGTGTGTCAAATGACATGTTGAATATCGATTCAATGCTGTGTTAAATTGAATTGAACACTTTTCCATCTCTTTCCAAACAGATACGAAAGCAATGAGAACATCGTGATAACGTGCTCGACAAAAGTGTGCTCGTTCGGCAAACAGGTGGTAGAAAAAGTGGAAACGGAATATTCACGCTTGGAAAGTTCAAGGTTTATATATCGCATTCAGAGATCGCCAATGTGCGAGTACATGATCAACTTCATTCAGAAACTGAAGGGCTTGCCCGAACGATACATGATGAACAGTGTTCTTGAAAACTTCACAATTCTACAGGTGAGTACCAACACACAGCCGGTTGAGGTAAAACACAAAATCAAACTAAACGATGCTCTTTCTTCCACTTATAGGTCGTGTCAAACCGAGAGACCAATGAGACATTACTTTGCATCGCGTATGTGTTTGAGGTGGCGAACTCAAATTGCGGCGCTCAACATCACATATATCGATTGGTGAAGGATCAATCGCAGCATTGAATGAACAGCACCTGAGCCATGCCAATTGTGATGCAATAAGTAATTGAAAATCATCGTAACAAAAACATCAAAATTTGTCTTTTTGAAACTATATACCCACGACGTCATGATCTTCAGTGCATATATGTATATATGCTCTTTCCCCCGGATAAATATTTGCAACTCAAGAGGATCAATCAAATGTAATGTTCGATTGTCTTTGCGATTTCATCGGTTTGTATAAAAGAAAACAATAGTTCTTTTTTTCTCGTGAGCGGCTACAACAGAACGGCGTCTAACGCAACATGTTGTGCTCCTGCGATTTCTTTTATAAAATTAAGTATTAAACAAACGAAAAGAAGATAAAGAAACGGAAAAGATGCTGCAAGTGACAATTTTTTTTATATAGATTCAAAGTTGATATTAATTTGACTTTCATTTGCGAAAGATCTACTCAATGATTTGGATAGAAATTTATAAATAAGTTTGAGTCCTATCAACAGAACGTGGCCATTCAGAAGAAAAATCGCATTCGATCGAAGTCACAACCCCGTTTTTTTTCGTTGTTGCTCGGTTCCAAAATCAACAGCCAAGTTTTGTGTGTGTACAACAATTTAATTTAATATCACTTTCTTTTCATAATAGTTTTTATTTTCAATTTTATGTATACTATACGAGATATGAATGTGTATGTATCAAAGAAATGCACGTACGTGTGCGTACGAGATAGATGCATGCACAATCATATCCTACAAATCAAACTCGTTCAATGACTTAAAATCGTGTCGCGTCAAAAACTCAGTGAAAAGAAACATCATTTGTAAACTTCGTGGAAAAACGTTCTCTATCCCTCAATCGGCTTTTCATAAATAGCATCTATTCGCGATTCAGGCAATCCATTCGATAAAAGAAGAGACATGTGCTCGAAAATTCCCGAACATTTGTGAAAATGACGGTATTTTTAGTTTATGATTCATTTAAATGTCCACTGGCATTAAAAACACTGCAATAAAAGAAAGCTATTTATGATATAATTTTTTTTTTAAAATATTTTCTACTTGACGCGCAATCGATAATCGGGTGTCACCGCATCGCAAAACATCGATTGAATTTAGAATTTTAGAGAAGCACAGTAATAAAGAAAATGAAGCACAAACACAAATAAGGCCATAAATACATAAATAATTCTCTTTACATTTTTATTGTGGAACAAAGAAGAAGAAAGAGTTGGGGTAGAGAAGACAGAAGTAACAAACCGATGGCGCTAGCGCATCGTATTTGAAATATATAAGCGATCAATTCGCGCAGTGATCGAATGTATACAAATTAAATTTTCTCATTCTAAAACTGCACACACTTTCTGCCTGATCTGTTTTGATCTTTCTATTTTGATTACATTGTATAATTTACATCTGTATCTTTTGAAATCTAACACATGGAAAAATATTCAAAGAAAAATAATGTCATTTATTTAAAAAGAAAGAAACCGGAAACGGTCCAAAATGTACGAACGAAAGCCAATTCTTAACATTAACAGATGATCTACTCAAAAGAAAAGCAAAGAAATTTATGTAAACGACAAACGATTTGCCATACATACAACAAGCGCTAAAACATCGTGTCAAATGAAATTACAAAGTCAAACCATGTTTTTTTTTAGAATTATTAACAAAATTAACGCTTCATTTCGTTGGTCTCCACGATTGATATCGTAGCCTAGGATTATGTTCCTAACCCCCGAACGAGTTTTTTTTTAATTATAATTTTCTAATGGCAATATAATAAAAAAAAAGTCTTTCAATTCTGCCAAAAATTTGCTAATTTCTTTTACATTTCAAAACTTTTTTTTTCCATTTTTATTTGAAAAACTTTTTTTTTTAAATGAGCAAATGCAATAACAAATGTTGCAGAAACAGAACTAAAACAAAACAAAAGAATAAAATAAATGAGGTAAAATGGAAAACTAATCGTATAAAAAGAAAATCGTTAAGTGTATATTGTATCACTTAAAAAGTTGCATAACATATTGATCTCTCTTCAATTCGCGCAAAAATTAACAAAAAGAAAACATAACAAAAGAAGAAAAAAAAATCAAATCTATTATTAATATTTACATATAGCTCATAAATAATAGGTACAATACATAGCGCATACTAATATCGTTTAAAACTATTTACCACATAAAATGGATCCGACTTGAAGGAAAGAAATAAACGGAATTTTACTTGTTCATTTTATTCAACTCGAGAGAAGAAATTTGCAAAACTTATAGCAAAATTTGGCAAAACAAACAACAACAAAAACAGTGAAGAACAATAAATAAAAAAAAAGAAATAAGGTGAAATAGTCCAGAAAAAAACTTGAAAAAAAACGTCAAAACAAAATGGAGCTCGTCATTTGAATAAGAAGAAACAATTTTTTTTGTGGAGAATAACAAAACAAAATAAGAAGAAAGGAAAAAAAATCAGATTTTTTTGTAACACAATTTTTTAAGTCATTTTTATACAGATGTATTAGGTATTACTACTACAAAGAATATATATTTATTTGAGCGAATATGCATATATTCTGATTGGATTTAAGTGAAAAAAATTAATGGAAAAAAAACTTACATAAAAAAAATCAAACAACATTGAGGTAAAAAAACATACGATGAAAAAATACAGCAAAACGCCCATATTTTTAGCACGTAAGGAAGATATGTAAAAATATTTTAAATGTTTCAACAAAGCGATCTTTTACTTACTTTATTTTATTCGAATTTTTCGTTTTGAAATGTCACAACGGAAAGTGTGGAATCGTTGTGCAACTGAGGCAACTTTTTCACTTCATCTCTTTTTTTTTGTTCTCATTCATTCAGTTTGGCCAGCGCGTGACAAACTGACTCTCTCACGGTCATCCTTGTTGTTTCTCTTTTGTGTTAGCCAACAAAATGGAAAATATGTTCAAATGAAAGAAAATGAAGAAAACAAAACACGAGAAATTGTCATCAATTTTTATTTCAGAAATAAATTTGCATGAATTTAATAAAAAAAACAAAAAGCGCTCGTGTGTTTTATTTCACATTTTGTGGTTTAGCTCAACTTTTATTTTTCACACAAGCAACCAAGCGATAAATGGTTTAGCTCAAACAATAAAAAAAAACTTACAATCTAAAACAGTACAGCATTTTGGGTACAACACAACAAACAAAGCGATGCAAGTCTTTGGGGAAGGGGAATTTTCGGTTAACAATCGAATCACGTATAGTTTTACAATCAAATATTTAAAAAAAAATGGGGATTCGTCAATTTCTCAAGGGTTGTCATTTGAATAAGTCCATGCTTTTACTAATAGGAACACCGTTGAAGATTTTGCGTTGGCAACTTTTTTCACTGAGAGATTATGCCATCGTCTCACGCATCAATGTGTACGCGATCCATTTTTATCTTCAACATGTTGCCTATGGACCATTTGATGTGGTTTCGAATAAACGTGCGACCTGTTTGACTCCACAGCACGTGTGGGCGGCTGCTCCCACTCACATAATTTGGCTCTCTGGAAAACAGCAAAAAAAGGAATACAGACAATTAAGTTGATATAACGCCTTCTATCAATTGAGAAAAAAAGCACCCAAAATATGCAATCATCCTTACGTCTTGAAGAGAGCAAAGTCGGTGGCGCCGCGGGGATTTGTCATTTTCGACCATATATCGATTATCTCGTATTTCAAGAAATATTTTTCCACGATAAACATATTGAAATGGCGCAATTTTTCGAACATTTCAGGTGAATGGCCGGTATTCGCCAAAGGTGCCAGTGTCGTGATGATTGGCGTCAATCCACTTTGCTCACACACTCTGATTAAACGCTCGAAATCAGCACACATTTCCACCAAGTCGTGACCATGCAAAATATCCACCGAACCAACGTTTAAGAGCAATCTATTTGACTTAAAGGAGGGTGTGAGTTCAATGAGCTTGGCTGCCGCGGGAATGCTCAATCCCGATACGCATAAACCAGCCTGTTGAACACCAAACTCTGTGGAATATGCAGTAGAAATTGAAGATATGGTAAAAAAAATGTGAGATTGAAAAATCTTATGAAATGTGTGTATTCGAAAACCGACTTCAGCGAAAATTACCACTATCTTGGGAAAAAATCTGATAAACTTACTTCGATTAAGGTCTTGATCAGTTGCCTCATGTGTTAGCAGACGAAAGAAATCATCACCGACAAACTGTGCATGCAATTTAGGTTTTGATGGCTTCGGAGGTGTTTGCATCGATCCATATTGATGGCTGCTAACGCTGCTAAAGCTGCTAAAGCTGGTATTATTGATGTCTTCGTGACGTGAATTTTGGTGCTGTTTGTATTTGCTGGCAGGAAACAAGAATATTCAAAATGTGGAAAACAAATGTGCTATCAAAGAATCAAATGACGACATGTGCCCTGAATTGAAATGGGAAATTCGGTTTTTAGCGGTTGGATTCAGTTCATTGTATCTAATCAACATTTCCGTGCATTCGATATTTCAATAGCATGTGTAAAGGCCTTACCGCATGTGTTTATACACGATATTATCTTTGAAAAAGCAGTCATTCCCTTTGATAGAATGATTCAATGCTTTTTGCGGTGGTCGATTCGGTTTTGTCGATTGAGGTTGACGTTGTTCCAGTATGAATTTTTTAATGTGTTCCATACTGTCGCTGTTCACATACCATTTTGGCTCACTATTCGAACTTTCGATACAAAAAACACAGTCAATGCTGTTCAAAAAATTGTATGCGTCCATCAGAGGCTCGCCAGTCAATTCATGGTAGTCACCTTCGGAAAATAGTCAAACAATTTAGCATGAATTATCGAAAAACCACATGTGGATTGACTTACGTTCAATGTCGGCAATCGTTGCACCATCTCGACATCGTATATTCAAAATACTTTTAATAATATTCTTTGCTTCCGTTTCTGTGGTCATTTTGCTTGAATATTTTGATTTATTACAATAGAATTTATTTCTTTAAAAAACGTGTACAATCGATTTTTTTTTATCACAAATATGTAATTCAATTCAAAACCGACAACGAAAAAGTAAAAAAAGGTCCATGTGCTACGAATTACTGTCGCTTTGCAAGTGGAAAAATCACGTTCGTTTTTTAACATCGTGGTACAGTGATAATGATGCGACATCAATTGGGCACTGACGGTGTGCGGTAACGGTAAACATTGAAATGAATCTCAGTTGGTATCAGTGTAATCGATTGTACCTGTCGTGTATTGTCATAGATTTTACGTTCTCTGTTTATTGTCGTAGTGCTATTGATAGAAAAATGTCTGGCAAAAAAATGAATGAAATGAAATTCATTTTTGTTTTTTTTTTTCATTTTTATTTCTATTTTAATTTGCTTGCAATTATAATAATTTAGTCCATTTCAGCTAATATTCCAGACATTTCCAGCATAAATCCAAAACTCAGTCCATTCTCTTCACCTGCGAATAGCAAAATTCGTATAAACTGGTGTGTCGATTGTGCGGAGCGGTGAGAAAATGGCTTTGCTAATACGAGACGATGGACTGCCGGTCTTTTCTAACCACTGTTTCATGAGTCCAATTTTATCTTCAGCTCCTTCGATTTCGCCTTTCACAGTATCATCCCGTGTGTTCATACACCAGCCGGCTACACCAAGTGAATCTGCCTGTTGTTTCGTATATTTTCGAAAGAATACACCTTGCACTCGGCCAAACACTTCAAATTCGCACAAATACCGCGACATTTTTCAATCGATCAGATGTTTACAATTTGTAATCGCACAGGACTTTTATTTATTTCCACTGTATTCACACGACTTATATATGCGAATTCAGCACATACGATTTAAAACCGATGTCAATAACATAAATGTACCAGATCAACGTACTAGATTTCAATGACAGTACGAAGTAATATCCATAGCAGAAATCGCATAATGTCAATGCTTGTCACTACATTTCTAGCACGTGCATTCGAAAGTTGATACAAATTTAAAAAAACCATTCTCTTTTCATTTTTTACCTCATTTTCACTAGTTGTTAGACAAATTTCACAAAAATGCAGAACGACGATGTAAGTTAGAGACAAGAAATCCGCTTATGTTCATAGGATAATTCGAAATTTTCAATTTGTTTACCCATTATTTTTGCAGGTTGTTTGGAGCATTATCAATAAGTCGTTTTGTTCGCACAAAGTCAAGTAAGTGAAACATTTTGAATGGAAAAAACAACCATCGCGCTCCATCACATTTCTAATGGAATAGCTAATTTCTTTACATCCCTTTCAGAACTGATACCCGAAATTTCTGCCGGCATGAATACAATCTGACGGGTTTGTGTACGCGTGTATCGTGTCCGTTGGCCAACAGTCAGTATGCGACCATTCGCGAAGAGAAGGGTATTATTTACTTGTACATGAAAACTGCCGAACGATCACATTTCCCATCGAAACTATGGGAAAAAGTGAAACTGTCGCGGAATTTCGAAAAGGCCATTTATCAAATTAACGAGAATTTGGTCTTTTGGGATAATTACATTCGGCAAAAGTGCAAACAACGTTTCATTAAGATCACACAATACTTGATTCGTATGCGTAAACTGAAATTGCGTCGACAGAAACTGTTGGTGCCCGTTCAAACAAAGATCGAGCGTCGTGAGAGACGTCGCGAAGAAAAAGCATTGGTCGCCGCCAAATTGGATTCAGCCATTGAGAAGCAGTTGTTGGATCGATTGAAGAAAGGTACCTATCAGGATATTTACAATTTCCCACAAAAAGTCTTCAACAAAGCCCTGGAAGAGGAACAAGTGGAAGAGGAAGCTGAAAGTGAGGCTGAAGATGAGGAGGTTAGTGAAGATGAATTGGAAATGGAAATGGAAACAGAAACTGCACCAGGATCGAGACAAAAGTCACAATTGGAACTTACTGAAGAATTTGTAGAAGCACCATCGGATGAAGAGGATAGCGATGATAGTGACTCTGAAATGTCAGACGCTGAAAGTGAATCGGGCGAGAAACAAAAAGTTTATTTGCCCAGCGACTTTGAGTCAGATGATGATGATATTGAGGTAAGATGATTGGTTAAAAGCTGTTTTTTGAATACGTTTTCTTCTTTTCGTTTTGAATGTTTCTCTTCAATCGAAGATTTTTCATTATTTTCCCCTACTAATCGAAATATTTTTCTTATTATACGTTCATTTCCAATAGGATGTTGGATCGAAGAACAAACGTGTGCCGAAGAAACCAACTGTCAATAAAACCAAACCAGCCAAGAAGAGACACATCGAAATTGAATACGAAATGGAGTCGGACAAGCCACGACAAAAGGCTAGACATTAATTTTATTTGTATAAGGAAATGTAATACACATACAGCATTCTGTATCAATTTCCGTTTTATTTTTCAAACAATAATAAATTAAACAGTTGATCCTGTTCATTGTATAAGAATGAATCGTGTTTTACTTTGACTTCAGTTCTGTTTTTATTTCACTTGTACACGTGGACAAGTACACATTGTGTACTAGACAAACTCAAAATTTGTTCGTTCTATTCGCAAAACACGTTCTATTCCATAGACTTCTTATCTCCCCTATTTCGATTCCCCAGCTAAAAGTCCAAAAAAAAATCCGACACACGACATAGATTCAAAAAAGTCTACAATAAAATATATGTCACGAATTGCGTTTTCTTTTGTTTCATTTTATTCAGTATTAAATAATTTTACTCATTTAAAATAAATTGTTAAGTTTTTGTTTTGTTTCAGTCGCAAAAACAAACTATTCAATTTGATGTGTGAATTTTGCACTCTCAATCACCCGCTAAATCTTACATAAACTCGAAAAGGAAAAGTCTATGGCTACAATTGGCTTACGGCTATGGGAAAGGGAGCTAGTAAACCGTATGTTAATAATTAATCGCAGAACGAAATTCCAATGTTCTTCCGTTTCTCTTTTCCATTCGATATTACACATAATAATATCATGTAGCTTAATATTTTAAATAATAATATTTGTGGTCAATGTTATTCAAACATTGCACCCGAATTCATTTCGTTTGTTTGTTTGTTTTATGAATATTGTTAAATGTTCATATTGTTTTCGTTTGGTGAAATCGCAAATTTGACGAAAAAAAAAAAATTAAGAATAATATTTGTGTATTGGGCAAAGATCTGTCAAAGGTTATGGTTCATATGCGCGTTGACACAAATTGCAATACGAAAATGGTCGATGATGAGAGATGATTTACGAAATTTTCAAAATTGGTATGAACATGGAGAGAAGATTGTTGATAAAATTTAATGAGCCGTCGATGCAGAGGGTTGGTCGTCTGTGGTACCGGCCGCCTGTCGCAACAGCACATAGATTTTCTCCTTGATCCATTCTTTGTTGTACGGTGCGTATGTGTTTGTAGACTTTTGGTATACCAAGCAACTTAAATCAGCTAACTGTAAGCACAACAACAACAAAATCACCATTTCAATTCGAATGTCAGCGGAAACACATTTTGCATTTAGCAATGTTTGTTCACACGTACCTGATCCAAAAAGTCAAACAGCTGGCTGATGTCGTACGTAATGGTCGGTGTGTTCGGGTTTCGACGTTTCAGATGCTCTTCGTAAATCTTGCACACACCTTCCATACATTCATTCACCGACTCATAGTCTAAAAAGTCCCAAACAAAATTCGCATTTTATGACACTTGTGAAATCGTGCATTTTACAATCATTATACCAACCTGAATATGTACGAGTTTCTGGTCGAGCGCCCGGCTGTACCAACAAAATTGTGTGCGACATTTCTAGACGTTTCGCAATGAATGCAATTCACCCGAATTAAAGAAAGAAAAATGCAATTTCTTACGGAAAAGAATTGAAAATCCGTCGATAGCGATGGCAGTTTACAATGGAAATGATGGTTTTGTCGGAATTTGTAAATGAACGAATCCAAAATTTGTAGATGAACGAGAGCACTTTTGTTGTTTGAAAATCGACTATGTGTACTAGCGATGCGTTTGACGTTTACCAATTGCTGCATAATCTGTTTACAGATGCAAGATGTCGCTGCCGGTTCGAATTCAGCACATTGTTATCGTCAATTTATACCGGCGGGGAGGGTTCCTCCCCGTCACTATTCAGCGTGTTTGTTCGAATTATTTTTTGAAATTTTCTGCCTTCGCAATTTTTAATGACCAATTGATACAACGGTTCGAGTTAAAATTTCAATAAGTTTGAGGAGGGTGAATTTTTCAATATGGATAAAATAAAAGGTACGATCATAGATTTCGTAGGAATTGTACTGAAAATTTCAAAAATTTGAATGTAATTGTTCCTCATGGTTTGTAATGTGTCCACGGTCGTCGCCGTCGAAAAAATGACCGATAAAATAGTTGGTGTGTTTTTCCATACGCTTTATTTCCACTTAACTTCATAACTAACAAGTTTTTGGAACGGTCGAACTAGCGCTTTGGATGTTCGATATTCACAAAATGTGCAAAACTTTTCTCCTTGTCCGGTTTTCATTTGAGAGTCAATACGTTCGCTTCCACTTGATTGGGTTGCCTATCGTATTCCACTTGAACATAGTTTTTTGTTTATTTTTCGCCGTTTCATTTTGAGCGATTGATAGAGAGAGAGATAGAGAGAGAGAGAGAGAGAGAGAGAGAGAGAGAGAGAGGGGGAGAAAGAGCGGGCAATCGATAGCAAATATTTGTCATATTCTACATAAATTTTGATTTTCTCGTCGCCTGTTGTTGCTATTTATTCGTGTTTGGCAAATCATGTCGTCGCTCTAGTTTTAGATTAATTATTGTAATTCGTGTCCACGTTGGAAAAAAACGCAAGCAACATAAAAGCATGGATAAGACTGGAACATGAACATAATGTATCAAGATTATGAAAACATTGTCTTCGTTATAAATAAAAAATGAGTATTAAGTCCAGATTTTTCGAGCCAACAACAAAACGATGAACCAAACGACCACCCTGTCATTGGTTGATCGTTAAGCTTGGCTGCTGACAGTGAATGTATTAAAATATCAACAATTATGAAAATCAGCAAGTCAAGCTAACTAGCTGTACATTGTCGTCGTCGTCGCCGTTGCAGTCGTCATCATCGTTGTTGTTCAACAAATAGTGAATAATGCATCCATAAATTGGTGTCGGTTTGGGAAATTCCATTGAAAGTTCCACTTTTGTTGTTCTTCTCTCCGTGCTGCTCAAACATCTAAGCAATCCACGTGATATTAATGAAAAATGAATGTCTAGCAGAGAGTGAGAGAACGTCGCGCACGATAAAGAGATACTACAAATGCAGACTTTTCTTCAGCCTTTTTTCCGAGAATTCAATTTCCTATTTGCTTTTGCTCCTGCTGTTGCTGCTGTTGTTTTCATGGAATGAAATATTTCAATTTTGATTAGGCTTAAAAGCATTCGCCTGAAATTCGAGAACAACGATTTTTATATATACATACATAATATATATCATATATATTTGCTTTGTGAAAGTTGAAAGCATTAGATCAAACGAAATGCACGCGTACTTGAACTATAAAAAGGCATACATTTTCAACCACCTATCGAGGTAAAGCGTGAATCATCTACGGCTTCATGTTGCTCTCTATGCCATTTAATGTCTAAGTCTATATAAATATTTGGCATGGCACATCGGGCCATATCGATGTGTCACATACGTGCATGCAAAAAAAAATTGTTGTTAATAAGTAATTATTCTGAATAATTAACGTAAAATTATCCGAATCGGAAATGCTCTTGTCTGACGACGCACTCCGCTCTTCTTCGTCTTCTGCTTTGTCAATATTATGTGCTGGCGGACCAGTATTCCGATGGAACGTTTCCTCGGAATAATATAAAATTGGGTGGTGTTCCGTGGAGTATGTGTGTGTGATGTGCGTACTGTCTTACCTCTTTGTAAACGAGTCATTTGAACGAGAATCACGTACGGAATTCGCATTCAATTCGAATCAACATAAAGCTTCTTTGAACCTTTTTCTTACGCTAGTCTCTCTCTCTCTCACACTCACACACTCTTTCTCTAAATAGTTTGTAGTGGCAGAACGAATGAAATCAATAAGAATGGCTAAAGAAAATATTGTAGTTTAAGTCCATTTTTCCACTCTATGTATGTTGACATCCCTTAAATGAAGTGATATTCTCCAAGGAAAAAAGAGCAATCCAGAGTACGAGCAGTTCCATTATGTTGTGAATTAGATATGGCCTTTTGTAGAGGTTCAAACTTTTCGAAATGATTTACATAATATATTTGATGGAAAACGGAGCAAGCCATTCACCTTCTGCAATGCGATTTTCTACTCTCCCTATCTCTTTGTGCCTGGTGACGTTCGGACGTATTTTTTTCTTCATATACCGCTTTAAAAGGCATCTATCATGTTTGAATACATCATCTATAATCGCCCCCTTTTTTTTTGAAGAAAATTGAATAGACTTTTTTGTGAAAAAAAACGATGTTCGCATTCGTTAATAAAACAACAAGCATAAACAATATCACAAATAGTTGAGTTCATTTGAAATTCCGACCTTTACAAACTAATTTAAGCAAAACAAGCAAAAAGCATACTTCCAACTGAAAGCATTTTTGTTGTTGTCTGATTGCTTGATTTCGCTCGGGAACAATAGAGCGAGGCAACAACGATGACGACAAGCGATGACGGCAAAGCCGACACAACAGAATAAGTTGAAAGTTCAAGTCGCACCATCTTGAGTGACTTTGCGCCCATAGTTACGTTGTTGGTGTCAGAGGGAATCTTTTGACTACCTTCTCACCTCCAGGGTGCACAAATGCCGTTCCAAAATGAAGATTATTTAGATGCCTGTGTTTTATGCAACAATGTCAGTCAAGTTGGTGATGTATATCTTTGACTCGGCCGACAACAGAGCAAATAACAAAGCGGCACAATAACAAACACCACCCGCAGGATGGAAAGGTGACGTCGTTTATGTCATGCACGTATGTGTTGTGTGCTTTTTTCCGCTTTTTTGGAATATAGTTTAAATAGATTTTATGTATTTGTGTGATCGGCATGCGTTACCTGGAGTGAGCGTTATTAAAAAGCTCCCCAGCATACACACACATACACGAGCAAAAACAAATGAAAAGGAAAAGCCAGAAAATTGTTTTTCCAAAGATAATAGCCAGCAAAAAGAGCATCGCTTGCATATAAATTGAGCGCTTTATCAATCGAAATCATTCCATTAAATTTCGTTCCGCTCCATTTGAAACCGATAACATACCGCGTGTTGTTGCTCTACGCAAATGCACGACTTTTTGGGAAGTTTGCTTGAATGTTTCTATTGTTGTGTATTGTGCCGGCATTCAATTTCATTCGTTCTCTCATCTGCGTTACATTGTTTTCCGTTTGACGTGCACGTTGTTGCTGTTGCTGTTGCTGTTGTTGTAATTTTTCCTTTATCTGTCTCCTCATCTGCACAGTGAAAAATAAAAGTCCACACTTAGGCGGATTTTCGACTGGTAGAGGCGCCCAGTCTTATATTTTGCCTAGTAAATTGAGTTTCAGACGAAAAACCGACTAGATTATAAGCGGAATTTCGCCTGCAGCTCAAATTACTAGCAGCAATATCGGCTGAATGCGTTTTTAGCTGAAAAAACGGCTAGATGTGGACTTTTATTTTTTACTGTGTATCGTTTTGCATTTGCAATAAAAAAAAACCCGAATAGAATAAAGAAATTATTCGTGCTGCTTAGTTTTGATTGAATCTGGGAAAAGTTGGTTGGTTGGTTTTGGCGCGTGTTGTGGACGTGGCCAAATTAATGGAAAACAAATGTTGAGGGCACTCTAACATCAAATTCAAAACGGATTACAAACTTTTCTCTTCTCTTGTGTTTCGTCGAGAGTGTGAAAGAAACAAGAAAATTGTTCAGCATAAAAGTCTGAGACAGATTTTGAGGAGCGGGAAATAAAGAAGGAATTTGTGAGGCGAAAAAGTGTGGCAAATCGTTGGCATTATGTAGAAAAATTCGTTTGACTTGTTTTTGTATTTCCATTTTTAGTGGATTTCACTTAGCGAACGACTTTATGTATATCATATGAAATTTATGGAAAACAATTTACTCTCTCGTTCCATCATTTTTCATCTCTTCTTCTCCCCATCGCACGGAAAAACAGATCGGCGCACATTTATCGATGGCACAAGATGAACACCAGACTGTTTAGCAAATAATTTTCTTTTCATCCGAAATCTAATCGTGCAAACGATTTGTTCAAACAGCCCATGAAGAGAAGTGAAGAAGCTTGTAAAGAAGAAATAGAATGGGCCTGAATTGTATGTGCCTTGTTTGTGCTCATTCAATTTCTCGTCTCTTATCGCATCACATACGGGTTTTCCACCACGGCCAAAAACAAACGGCACACGAAGATAGATAGAGTGAGTGTGTATGTGACGAATAAGTCTGAGTGAGAAGTGGAGTCAATGCGGCTCGCATGTCGAAGTTGCTTTAATGTCGAGGCGATAGAGAGCTTTCGGAATAACATGCGTAATTTGGTGGGCAATATATTGGCTGTATAATGTATATTGTGCTATATGCTCAATAAAAAAAATAGAATGCTTGATAAACAAAACAACACTTAACACACAGCAGAGCCAAACAATGTGTACTTAGATTATTATCTTGTTGCGTATTATTTACAAAGTCATTATCATAGGTGATACCTATACTTAATCCCCAATACTGTACCAAGATGATGGGGCAAAAGAGAAAGAAAGAGAGAGAGAGAGAGAGAGAGAGAATGGTGTTGGTGGGAGGAAGACAGGTGCGGTGGAAAGCTTTACATGCAACACCCAATGTATACAAAACATAGTAGAAAATTTCATACATTTCACCTCAACTACTATTCGCCAAGAAATTACACGGCATAATAACACCCGCTGATCGCAATTACAACATACACAGCTAGCTACATTTGACCGCTAAGTGTGGACATGAATAGGGCTTCCGTCTTGAGTTTCGGCGGCTGCCAAAGTTAATGCCACTGTTGTTGTTGTTGTTGTTGTGGCCATCATCATCGCTGTGTGTCGTGTAGTGTATATGCTTTTGGCTGCGAGCAATAGCCTCATATTCTTTCAATCCATTGCATGCGTGCGTGCGGATATTATTTTGAATCGCCAATACACACGATAATAATATATATATCCAGGATTGCATTTACTTTTATTTACTGTTGAAATTTGTTTTTGTTCAATTCCACGTCTTTTCCTTGTATTTTATTGCTCCGATCTGGCTATTTCATTTCATGTCATGTCATTCATTTTATCGTGTGCAAAAGAACACTTTGCTGTTTTTTTCTACACCTTTTCTCTCTCTTTCTCTCTTTCTGTCTCCCTCTCTCGTTTGGCGTTGGGTCATTAAATTTGTTGTTGCACAGCACCACGCGCATCATCGTCGACATGTCGATCTGTTACACCGTCATTTTCGTTATCAAATGAATGATGTGTATATTAGTAAAATCAATAAATCTAATATAACTAGATGAACTTGTAATGAACCCCAAATAGAATGTGATGAATAAAGCTGTGCTCCTGCTTAAATTTCAAACCGTCGATTCGTACATACGATGCCAAACACATTGGCCGTATCGGATTGTGTGAATCAATACTAATCATAATTTGTGGGTGTATATAATGACGTGGTGTTTGTAATGCAACGGCCATTTATGTGATTGGAACTCGATCTAGATTGAAAAGACTTTAGCCATGAATCCATCGTTGAATGCGTGAATTTGTGTATGTTTGTTTGTGTATAAGTTTTTTTTTCGTGTATTCACATTATTCTATTCGGCTTATTTCGATTGACCCATCGTATCTAAGGGAGCGTTTGCTTCCGAAATAAATAACAATTATTTTGATTGAGAGAAAGAGAAGAAGCGAACCGAAGGAAAGAAAAGCATACATTCAATTTCGATAAATGAAAATATGAAAAAATCATCCACTTCTTTGGGCTTTGCCACCGTAAACGCAATACATATTGGTGTAGCCATCATACGTGATTGGATGGTAATTGTATACGTAATTATTTAGCGTGGGTGCGATATGGGATGACCTTCCCAATAACAAAAATTGCCTTCTGTCTTGTGTAAAAAGAGAAAAAGAAAAAGAAAAAGAAAAAGACAAAAAAGGGGAAAGCAAGAGGGGCACATGAAGCCACATCGGTTTTTAAAATGGATGAATTTATTATTTTATTGAAAGCAGCCAAAATTTATGGCTCTCAATCTCTTCCGCACTTCCTCTATCGGCTTACCAATTGTGATGAATAACGTAATGAATATCAAGGAGAAAAGCGCAGAGGCTGTTGGCTAGTTGGTTTGGAAGCTTTGGCTTCGGCTTACTGATTCAACCATAAGGCCTTGTTTGAATGTCTTCCGCAAAGCATTGGCATTCAGATGCGTCGAACTCATAATGAGAATGGAAATAAAGAAGGCTTATCGCAAATTCCATTCATAAATAAGTCAGCATATGAAAGGTCATTACTTCTAATTTTGCCATGATCGTTGGAAATACTTGGAAATGCACATATACCACAGCACCATATAAGTGCTTCAGATGCTTGGCCAATGGCTGTATGCGGTTAGGTTTCTTCTCTCTACATTTCTTTTCTCTTTTGTCCGGTTGGCTCTTCTCGCTTGCCAACATAATACGTTAGAGGTTATTAAGTAAACGCTCTACTTATAAGCGCAATTCATTGTTGTAAAAGTCACCGCGCGCGAAAAACGCGCTAACATGTTTTTGTTGTTGGCTTTATTTCTTTTTTTTTCGTAGTGGGCGAAAAAGTAGAAAAAATGCCAGCTGGAAAGAGAACGAAAAAAAAAACATTGAAGCAGCCACTAAAACAGCGGACACACTCATAGAAATCGGTTTTTGTCAAGTATTGCAAACTTAATCAGATTTAGAAACAAAAGTACCTTTTCAGTATGTTAAATTAATACGTGTTCAATGTACACTTGACGCGTGCTTATTTGTCTCTCTGACGTCGTTGCAAATCCTTAAAAGTGTTTAATGCCTCTCGCTTGTTGGCCATTGTATTATTTCAGCCATATGCTTTGCTTATTTATTTTCTGCATTGTCTCTCTCTGTCTCTCTCGGTGTCCATGGGCCAGTGTGCCACACCACCATTCAAATGATAATCCATGCAAAAAAGACGAGGCGGGAGGCAAAGAGGAAGAGAAAAAACACAATAGACAAACGATTCACGTGCAGTGCAAGAAATGACAAAACGTCGGCACAAAAACCGAGGTATCTTTTTGTTTAACATTCAACAATCTAGTCATAAGTTGTTTTGGGTGCTTCGAGGAAAGAAAATGACATTTTATTCCTCCTGAAAATTCTTTCATACCAAACATAAAAAAAAAATAAGTGGAAAAGAAAAGGCATTAAAACCGTGTTTAAATGCTATTAAATATTTGTTAAGTGGAATTTCACCATTCAAGTGCTACGCATTTCTGCGATTTATTTTCGCGAAACATTCCATAACGAAAAAAAAAACAGTGGGTTTTGTGTTGGTATCAAGAAGCGGCCAGAAAAAAGGAGAAAAAAAATCACAAGCACATTAAACGGAATAAAAAGGCAAAGACCGCAAATATTTTGCGACTAAGCACCAAATCATAACAATTAACAGCAGTTTTATTGCCGTGGCCAAAATCAGATGGAGCAAAAAGTGTCTCGAAATAATTGTGTTGTTATGTTATAAGGATTCGTGTGATGAATTTAAATTTTAATGAATTATTGACAATTATTCAAATTTCTGGGTGCGATAAAGTGCACGACGAGGTGGTGGTAGTAACGACGGCGGCAGCGACAACGATACTGCCGCTCAAAAACAGAATTTGTGAACCGTAAATCATTGTTGTCCCATTGAAAATCGCCAAACACCAAACAAGAAAAAAAGAGACCCGAAATTTTTTTCGCGAATAAAAAAAAAACAAACGGAAAAAATAAACACAAGAATCACGGTCGGCAAATGAATGAGAATGTGCGGGCAATTTCAGATTGTTTGCTCATAGTTGATAACTGTTTAGAACTCGGTGAAAAAGCGACTGAAGTAATTAAGCACGATTGAGAAAAACATTGAAAAAAAATTGTTATTCGAAAAAAACTGGTTACGTGCTTCATGAAGTAAACAAAATTATAAATACAAGGAAGACGAAACAGAAAAAAATGTCGAAAAAGTGAAGAGTCAAACGATAGAGAGAGAGAGGGGGGAAGAAAAAAACGCAATTGTGCTTTCGGCAATCCAATTGGAACAGCAAGCGGTATTCATATTTCGTAAAAGAGAAATTCGGGTAGAAAAAAGTCTCGATTGTCCCGGGCAAAATGACAGAGGAAAAAGAAGAAAATCACGACTCTGACGTGGAAAATGAAAACTCCAAAAACAATCAAAATCAAGGGTTTGTATTGAATTCATAATATCTATACTCGTGTGTTTTGGCTTCTTTTTTTCTCCTTCATCTCCTCTAATCCACTGTATACACATGCAGCGGATAGAAACAAGGAAATGAAGAAGAAGAAGAAAATTCCGCGATTCTTTATTTAAACTAAATGAACAGTGAAACGGTGAACATGGAAGCGCTCGCAGCTAATGTGTTCGATTGTTGACAAGCCAGCGGCATAGCCAAGTGGGGGTTTGGGGGTTCAACCCCCCCCCCGAACTCCAAGAAGAAAAAAATATTTTATATACTAAAGAAAAATTGGATACAAGGTTACGAATTATGTATCAAAAACATTTTTCGCTTGCTTCGCTCGCGCCACTGATACAAATTTTTTCACCAAATATATTTTTACTTTGATTCTATTTGCCTTGAAGTTTCATATAATTTTGATTAAAAAAAATTCACCTCCCCCTTGAAAATCAAGTAACTCAAAAACCCCCCTTCCTTAAATTCATCTCTGGCTACACCGCTGTGACAAGCTGATGGTTAGATGGGTCCGTTTGGCTGGTGAAGCGCGATTCATAAATTGTGCACCATTCTCTCGCAATTCTTCTGAGCACAATGCAGAACGGAATCAAATGTCTCTCCCAAAGCTGTTCCCATTCAATGTTTGCGCTTGATCGAAATGTGACAAACCATCAGGAAAAAGAATACCATGCAATATTTTGCCATTCTTATTTAATGTGGATGTCACAGCGTTGATTTGTGGCATGTATTTTACTCAATCATTAGATTTTTCACATTCTTCTACGACGATGACATCGAAAAAGTTCCAAGTAAAATACAATTGTGAGCGTAAACTTCTACTTCTTCTTCCTCATGTATAAAACACAATTATCTTTTCCGTGTTCGCCAAAAACCATATTGTTACCAAGGAGTTGTTCGCTCTATCACACACTCTCGCTCTCTCGTCTCTTAAATTTACGAGATGAAAATTATATGGCATGGCATTTACAGTTTTTGTTGTACTTTTACTACGCAATTCAAACTTTCGCTTCCCACACGCACGAATTAAAATCCATGTAGAAACATACTCAGCTCGTTTAATTTTTAATAATTGGAGCTCATTCATTTTTGAGACATTTTAATTTCGTCGACCAACAACCCAAGTTTAAACTGGAAAATTAATGAAAACTGTTTGCATTTTCCTCTTGGCTCCTTGCCTTCTTGCCTTCTTTCTATTGACGGTGCGCGGGTGTGATGGGCTCGGGTTCAAAAGAGTGTGAGATGAGCTGTTGGAGTGTGTTGTGTGTAAGATATAATTCAGACAAAGAGAGAGGGAGATTTGTTGTGATTATGTGTAGGTATGGTGTTGTGATGAGCTATTTATACAAGAGAGAAAAGGTTTATTTGACGTGGCAAGGATAAGGAGCATCATTCCGATATATAGATTCTATTGGTGCCATGGTTGCTGGTACTGCTGATGATGGTGCTGTTGCTACCGTTTCATGTGTTGATATACACATGCATACTATATTCACCGTGTGTTTGCAATCCAAGTTAAGCACCAATTCATTATTCCATCCAAATGAATTAGTGTTCCACGTATGTAAATATATTATATTCAATATCTAATATTTACATTATCTTTTCCCATTGTCATTATGATTAAGCAGAGCATTTACAATGCAAATAAAATGACAATTCTATTCCTTTTGAATTGAAACAATATAATGGTATGACATGCAGCTTAATACAAACATAGATGCGGGACAGTGAAAAGCAATCAAGTTATAGCAACGAACAACATAATAAAATAATTCTTGTTTTTGCACACACATTGAATGAAAATCGCAACGACAAATGAAACGGAAATGCGCTGAAAAACTCAAATGACAACATATCATAAAATAAAAGCCACTTTTGTGCAACATTAATGAAATACACGATTTCGATTGCCATCGTGGCAAGAATGTAGGACATTCGACACAGAGACGAGAGAAGGATAAAAAAAACACACTATATTTTTATGTATACACACATATTCATGCCATCATCATCATTGTCGTCGCCGTTGCCGTCCTCATTGTCGGGCGGCGTTCACATGAGTCAAATCGAGTGTATGATGTTAGCATGCGGTAGAGAAATGAAAACAACTCAAAAATATACATCAATGTGAGTTATGAATGCAATAGTATCAATCCGGGTGTAATTATATAGTTCGCTTACATGAAAATTGATTTTCATACAATTTTTTCCGTTTGCCTGTCGATTTTCTCTTGCTACATTTTTTTTGGAGTTCAAACGCGCTCCGTTTCGCCACTTCTACACACATACACACCGGAAAAAAATGCTTAAATTTGTGTTATACTTTCGCTTGGCTTCGACATGAGTAATCGAAATGGAACTCATTATAAATTTTTTATGTCAAAACATAACGGAAAATTTGTCAATGTACTATAAAAACCTGCATTTCCACCTCTCGCTGTCGCTTGCAGCAGAGGCATTTTTAATAGCCTTTTGCATATGGCGAACCAAATTGAATATTCGAAATTATCGACAGCATTATCCAAACGTGAAAAACGTGCTCACTTTTCCGTAGCTATTGATAGAAACGTAGAAATACTTTTCTCTACTTTTCTTCCTCTCTCCCTTTCTGCTATGTTTGTCATTCAACGAAAATATTGGAACAGAGAAGCCTTGCATTATCTCCAACGAATCGATCATTATGTTGTCGTTTGGTTTATGGTTTTTTCTTTCTCTGCTTGTGCTTTGAGAAATCAACGCTCTTGTACCGCAGCGATTAACGTAATTGTATATCCAATATTGTCCGATGTCATTCGAGTAATGACAATTTGAAAACAATAATCGGTGGACCTCGCAACACAACTGTAGCCCATCAAATGGAATTCGCACGATTTGGATCTAATGTCGTTTTTGTTGTTGCATTTTTTTTGTGAATTTATATTCCTTAATAACGAACAGAAGCGCAACGAGAGAGGGGAGGGAGAGAGACAGCTGTGCTGTACTGTATTTATTCGATGTTTGGAATAATTCGAGCAGAAAAAAGGGCAACTTCCATTAGACTCGACAATATCGACATTTCAAAATGCGGCATCTTTCACTCATTCCACTCGTTGCTGCTTCTGGTCGTTTTTCGTTTTAATTCACCACCCAATGATTCAATTTGGATCGACTTTTGGCGAACATACACACCATTCGGATATCGATTTCTCCAGCCGCATCCATATTTAATCGTAATTAATTTTTAATGGGACTTTCCCTTAAACACCAATTCTGTGTTCTCTCTCCCCTTCTTCCACTCTATGGCTGGCCCCGCAGTCGATGTCATTCATCGAACGGTTGGTGTATGTGCCTCTTTGGGCGCATTTACCATATTATCATTAGAACGCACAACCGCTTCAAGGAAATCAAAATGCGGTAAATTTACGGAAAATTTAAATATATATATATATGGGTTTTTTATCGAATCAACAGCGTTTCGTAAAAAAGTAATAAGAAAAAGAAGAAGGAGAAGAAGAAGAAGAACGATGCCGACGACGACGAGATGGGAAAAAATGCGATTCAATCAAGAAGTAAATGTTTTCTTCTTCTGCTGAGTGAGTGTCTTTCACATTGACTGTGATTGATTTTTTGTCGTGTGCTGGATTCGCATACGCGAAACAGGTATGGCTGTATCAAACAACAGTTTGAAACTCAAGACTCATGAGCTTGGAAGACAGAAATATATACACATATTAGACGTAAATCGTATAATGGAATATCCTGGCATTCGTTGTGCTCCGAGTCACATTCATATACTCGGTGATAATAAAAACATATTATCTGTACTTGCTTTTTGCGTGCTAGGTATGGTGGGTATGTTCGTACGCTCGAGAGCTTGCTGGCGGGCGGGAAGAGGCATGTGAGTACGTGCATCTCCCGTAAGTAGTATGGAAACATTTTCAAACCGAATTGCTATTACATGTACACACATTTTTTTTTCTTCTGCGAATGGGATTGCAGGCAAATTCAGCGTGAAAATACACGAAAACTAGATTTCAAGAGTGTGTACGTAGTTTGATGGAAATTTATGCTTTGTTTGGGTGGTGTTTGTGGTATATTCTAGCAATCACACTGAATCACGCAGTGTGCGGCTCCAGTCGCGTACCCACTCGCTCACTTGTTTGTTGATTTGTGTTGTTTCCCATTACATTGTTGAATAACTTGTTGTTTCACATTCTTGTGCAATTCGCATAACTTATCTTTTCAAATAATTTCATTTCGATAGCATGCATCCGAAATAACACGAGCATATTCGTAATACAAAGTCTCTCACAAGCACGCAACATCCAATTTATTCGCAATTTTACGATTCTATTATTACAAATTATTTTATAATACAATTGAATCGATCGCACACATTTCGTGCCGTGACGTTCAAGAGGCTTACGCCGACAGCCACAAATGCCAGAGAAGAAGAAAAAGAACGTCGAAAGAGGGAAAAAATCGATCGCTGTCGTAAAATCATTTCAAAAATCTGTGTCAGATCGATTCGGCATTAGAGCCCATAAGTCCGAGTATTTTTCATTCAAGTATGTTTTTGTTGCAAAAGAAATACATTAAATTGTGGAATGGCTTGCGCTTCGGCATTCGTTCAGTCTGTACGTATACATATATTTATTTTCGACAGCCTGCTAAAGTTTTCCTTCCAGCATTACATATTTTGCCGCTGTGTGTGTGTGTCGTGTTTGTGAACGCTTTTCAATTTCTTGCATCAGCCCGTTACACGTGGCGATAGAAAATAGGTAAGAACGAACCGAAGGAAAAATGAAAGAAAGAACGAAAAAAAGAAGAAATGTCGGCAAAAACGCCCAAAGTCCTTATGCCGCACGATGCCGATGGTGGTTCACATTTCTCTTTTCTCGGTTTGTCCCGCATGTATTTTCGTTCGTGTTTTGTTGCATGCAAGGGATGCGAAAAGAAAAGTTCTTCAGGCCAAGTGCTCGTAGGCTTACGAACAACAACATCGCAATTCAATGTGGAAATTCGCATATAAATAGTCGAATAATCATAACCATGCACTGGGCTCGTCAGGCACAGCCAACAATAGAAAACAGCAGTGGCAACAGCAACAACAACGAAAAGAAAAAAATCGTTTCGATTATATGCGATTTTGGGTTTAGTCGGTGGAGTTTTTCCCTTTTCGACCACACGAAACCAATATTTACATGATTTTTTTCCCTGTTTCCCCTTTGTTCGGCACAGGGATGGATTTCCATTTCGGCTGCGACCGAACATGAAAAAAAGCGTCCACAGAAGCGAAAATCAACGCTCTTGCACCCATTCCCAAGTCACACAAGTGAGAATGGCCGATTCGACGAATAAATGCGTCACGCCAACAGAACTTAATGTGGCAAATAATAAATGAAAGAAACGAGCTAAACGAACTAGAAAATATTCTGATTATTCGCTATAGTGCACTGTAATTACTAGTTACCAGTCCACCAGTCCAGTGTGCTTGTTCACTGCTCACGTTCAAACCGCATATAACAAATTACGTAGTCGATTTTGTATGCGTTAGCAAGAATTTCGAATCATTAAGTGGTGTGCTATGGTTTAATAATGGTTTGTTCTCTCACTCTCACTCACTCAGCCCAAGAGCATGTGCTCTTTTTTTTCTTCCTCGGATGTGTTCAATAAATTCAAAATTGACTCTTCAATCTTCTGGTTTTTCGGTTCTTCAACCCCCCTCCCCAGCTCTTCGTTCGGTTCGTGTGTTTTTCACGCGGAGGGAGAGTAAAAGTGTGAGCAAATACATACACAACGGAATGATTCGGGTGGCAATCGTAGAGCTCGTAAATCGATTTTGCGATTTCTACGCTACTTTTTTTCCAATTTGTCTTCTTTTTTCTGCTTCTTTCGGGTGGATTTGTTGTTCTAGTGGCTCATGATGAATTACGTTATGTTCCATTTGTAATGAATGACAAAAACGACGGCCAAAATAGATTACATAACGATTTTGTGAAATAAAATAACAATAATAGACAGCGCCAACATGAAAACACAACGAATATATATCGAAAGCGAATCTCCACGAAAAATGAAAATGAAAACGAATATCGCGCATAGCAATCATAATAATTGCAATATAATACATATAATATATATGTTGAAAAACAAGCAGCAAAAAAATGAAGAGAATGCGATCCGATTTATATACCATTCACAAAAGGAATGGAGAGTAGCGAGATTACGAAAGGATAAAATACTCTAGCTGGAGATGGTAGACAAGGCAAAAAATGATAATAAAAACACTTCCACACTGACAACACATCCAGATGATAAACATTCATCTGACTAAGCAAGACACTGAAATTGGAGATGCGAAATAAATGTGTGAGACGGATAGGAAAAAAAGGAGCAAGCAAGAGAGAGAGAGATGAGGAGTGTGTGAGTGAGAGTGAAAGCTGCGTGTGTTGTACTGACCGAGAATAAGAATGAGCGCCAACGAAAAACGGTAGCTGCTGTTGATGCTGTTGCTGCCGTTGCCGCTGAGGCAATCGTGTGTAGGCATGCACACGTTAAGTGACAAGAGTCCATAAAGTGTCGCATAAAAATTTATTGTTTGTATCGGAAACGGTAGAGTGTTCACATACAGAGAGAGTGAGATACATACACACCCAACATTGTTCATTCGTTCGTTCGTTTGGTTGGTTGGTCGGTGGCTCATTCGCTCGCAAAATCATAAATACCAAACTGAAACTATGCTTTTACTATAACAAAATGAGACAAAAACCAGCTGTGGTGTTGCGCTGGCTGCCCAAACCTTCACACAATGTGTGTGTTCAGTTCAGTGTTCTTGTCGCTTCTTCGCAGCACTCGCTTCGCGCTTGTAGTCGTATAGTATTTCATATTCAAATTCCCACATCGATGCTGATGCTGTTGCAAGAGAGCAAAAAAAAGACAGATTCAGCGTTGCTTACACGAATAGAACAGGCGATAGACTACATGATTTAGAAGAATTGGACCGATGCAAAGATTAAAAGAAAAAAAAACAAACCAACGGTTGATGAGTACGAAAAATTGAAATTGGCAAAAAAACAGAGCATCGAGAAGAGACAGTGAGAGAGAGAGAGAGCGAGAGAGAGAGAGAAAGAAAGCGCGCTCAACGCGCACATGATTTGTAGTAGGGTAATGTACACTATGTTAATACACATAAGTACTGAAATCGTCGAAAGCATATTGTGTGTGCAATGACGCGCACGTTCTTTCTTTCTCTCCATAGCCAAAGCAAACGAACGAAAAAACGGCATGAACGGTACACATTATCTAGTCGTCGACGGTTCTATTCTGTTTTTCGTACGGAACAATTGCTGTGGGGAGCCGCACACACACACACTCTCTCTCATTCTCTCGCTTAAACAAAAGATATGTATCGGATTGAATTGAGTGAGAATCCAATACGGCGATGGTATGCGGCCACGATCGACTGAACGACTGCGACGATGACTACGATGATGACGACAACGACAGTGGCGGAGGCGGCAAATAAATCGACGACAAGCGACGTTTCATCCACATCCATTCTGTTGCAAGAACACTGAAGCTATGCTCTCTATCTACAGTGGAACTTCTCACTCAATGGCCGTACAATTTCATGCATACACAATTGTTGGTATGCGTGTATGGGTTTTTGAATTTCATTTCGCTTGCTGGCTCGTTCGATCGTTACGCTGCTTTCAATAAAGTAGAATTATGTGTATGAATGCTGTGTGCAATGTGTACCTGGTGGCTGCCGTCGTCGTCGTCGTCGTCATCTCTCTGCCATGCTCACTCACTCTTTCTCTCCCAATCGCACGGTTGGTCGCTCACTCGGCGCGCACTTGTGTGTGTATGGGTTTTTGTGAGCGGTTTATTCGTGAATGGCGTTGTATTCGTGAGCAAATTATAGTAATATTCTCTCTCTCAACGAACGAACACACGGTGGAGTTAAACACCGAAGTCTGTGCCAACGATTTTCAGTTTTTAGTTGATACTAAACGCGATAAGTCACTGCAATCCGTAACACACACGCAATATATTCGTGCATACGCAAAAATTCTAAGAGCTCCCAAACGAAACAACATCACATACAAAGGAAACAGAAACAGAAGCAGAAATCGAAAGCAAAAATAATAATAAACATTACAAGAATTGTTCGAATCTAATTAGATTCCATTCTGTTTCAAATCAAAGCAGTTTAACAATCGATTGTGTTTCGATCAGTGGATTTTTTTTTATTCTGTTGTTAATTTCGAAAAATTCATAACATTTCCCGTGTATGCGCGCATTTTATTTCTGGTTATTCCGTGTGCCGTTTTCGTCAGCAGTCTACTTTTAAGAATAATAATAATGCTCGTTTAATCACTTATCACGTTCGTTAATATTTATTTTGTGTATGTGTGCGCATTTTATCCAAGTTTCGGTTTGATTTTGATTTATTTGAATCGGTCATTTCAAGTGTAGTTCTATATATTTGGTGCTGGCAACCAAAAGATACCGTTCCTCACATGCTTACAGTGTGTTTGATTGGTGACACAAAAAACTATGTATTTCGATAAACTCAGTCGATACAAAGAATCAAGATTCTAAACAATTGTTTATCATCGAACCGACGACATAGTAGGCGTAGAAGTAGAACAAAATCATCAGCAAGTACAACTAAACGAAAGGAGCGAAGGAAATAAAAAGGCGCATCTTTATCCCCCCCGATCATATCAAGCAGAATATGAAAGTTTTGAGCAAAATATGCTTTTTTAAATATTTCACGAGCTGTGTTAACGACGACGCGGTTGTTGATGCAAATGGAGCATTAAAGAAATGTAAATAAATTCAACAAAAAAATAACCAAAAAAGCATACATGAACAACAAAGTGTTACTTATAACAATTAAGAATTCTATTTCTATAGCACCACTTGTGTTTTAACCACGTCAAACAACTCAAGAGAAAGAGCCAAGTAGCGCATCAAATAAAATAATAAGTGTGTTTTTTGTTTGTAGCCGAATTACAAGTGCCGTGTGTTTTTATGCCCCGTCCAATGAAGCCAGAGATTCTTGAAAATCTGTTTTAAGCCACATGAACCAAAAAAAATAATAATTGAAGTATTTATTCTCTCTCTCTCTCTCACTGCCGTTTGTTCTGTTGAGTGTGTGTGCATCGACAGTTCAGGTCAGTTCTACTGCTGATGCTGGTTGCTTTATTTTTCATATCTTCTTCTTCTTCCATGAATTTAAATATGAATAAATATTTCTGTGTATTTCATTAAATAATTTATTTCGGTAGCCCGAACGCTGTGAATATATGCGGGATGTTTGAATGTGATGTTGATGATGTTAAAACAAGAGACATTTCATCTCTTTCGCTCTCTCGCTCTCGATTGGATAAAAAAATGCGTCGACGAACATTTTTTCGTGTGGATAAAATTTTATTATCATCATCTGCTTTGTTTGTTTCGCTTATTTCGTTTCGTCTTTTTTTTGCACTTTGTTTCCCGTTTCTATTGCGCTCTCTTAACGCGCTTAATATCGGTTGTTTCAAGCATCATCATTCTTGATGTTATGAATCATATGTACATGATGTGATGTATGCTGTTCTGCTGCTGCTGCTGTTGCTGCTGTTGCGTATTTCGTCAAATTTCATACATATAATCGGCATGACGTGTGAATGGCAAGAAGTCTGTGCATATTATGTGTCAGCAAAAGAATGTGAGCGCGCGTAATTTTTTTTCTTCTCTCTCTCTCTCTATAGAATTCTCGTTCGTTCTTTTTTTTGCTTCTGCCGTTTTATGTTCGGCTTGGTGCTGGTGTCTGTTGCCACTTCGGCTGTCAAATGCGTGTACATACACTCAATTTAGAATGCAACAAGGCAAGAAATAAAATACAAAACGAAAAATTTTATTCGAAAGACTAACAAAAACACAGCGTGGAAACGGAAAAAAAGTGGCTCATCTGAAGCCATGTGAACAAAGCGCAACCACTTCTTCACATATCATGCAAAATATGTTAAGGGTTTATGTGAAATAAAACTTCGTGTTTTGTTGGCATTTGATTTTGCCTTGCTCACCTCGTCTCGTCTCGCCTCGCCACGCTCATCTCGTTATTGTCATCATGATGTGATGCTGCTGTCTTTCGCCTCACAGTATTTATTTTGGTTTTTATTTGTTTTTTTCTTTGTTTCTTCCGATTTAGCAGCGATTTGCACATATACACATCTTGTCACTACCGGAATGACGAATTGATAGTCATTTGTGTTGATTTTTTTTTTGCTTTGCAGCATCTCATTTGTCTATTATTCGTTATGTTGTTGGCATTCATGTCTATATTTTTCGCTCTTTTCTTTCCTTTATTTTCAACCGTGCACGAATGGTTTTGTGCTTCCTAATTGTGTCTTCTTTTTGGCATTCTATTTTTTTATCTCTTCATTTTGGTTTTTTATGTATTGTCATCGCGCTCGCCGCTTATATTTTCCACTCACATCATTTTTTTCTTCTTCTTCTTTTTTCTCGTTGCTTCTCCTTTTTTGGTTTGGTTTGCGTATTCAATTTTTGTGCCGTTTTTATTGCGATCCATCACATTTGTTTGCACGTAACGTGCTCTCGCCCCTGAAGTATACTCACAACATCATACCACGCGCGTAACTCTGAAATCATCATACACACAGTGGTAGCAGCCAGATGACGATGATTCTTCATGGTTATATTTTTTTTCTATATCGTTGTTTTTTTTTCTTCTGTTCAACTGTGGTGGCGGTGGCAGCGGCTGCTGCTTCGATTTCATATGCGCTCGTGTTTGAGTTGAGTGGTAAAATATGCACATAATAAGAATGTGATTGAGAAATAACAACGCAGTTTATCTGCTGACAATAAAAAAAAATGAGAGCGAGGGAGAGAGAGAAGAGTGAATGTTCTGTTATGTTTCGTGAACTGTTTTCGCTGCCATTTTCTTCTGAATACATGAATATTGAATTGCCGCCCCAAAACCAGGGCACACACATTCTCTCGTTTCATTCACGACAACGACGATGATGTTGACGACGATATGGTAATTCGCTACAAACAAAAACAATGACATCGCACGGCACACACGACGTGAAAACTGGAAAACGAAAATATTTATTTCATATTATGCACGTTAAACATCTATAAATTGTGCTGAGAACAAAATAATAATAATTGAAATGGAGACGTCACTAAATAAACAAATGTGTGTCTAAGCAGAAACGAGTCTAATAACATTTTGAATCATATTGTTTTTCTTTCTCTCTCTCTCTCTCTCTTTGAGTGTCTGTCTCTACTTGTCTTGTCTCAATGCTATAACTATCGTGTATTTTTTTTTCTTCTCTTCTTCTTTTTTCTCTCGTCTCTTTGCTTCGATTCACTTCGTTGGATCGTTGAATTGCCGACAATTTATGCATATGATGTGCGACAACAACAATAAACAACAAATTCAACAAAATAAAGGCGACTACAAGGAAACCAAATTACTAAACTAGGAAACAAACACTACAAATTCAATTCATTGCTCAAAAGCGCGTGCTAAAATGACAATGGACCCTGGCAAACGTTTTATTGGCCCCGTTGTGAATGCGTCCGATGATAACCATGTAGCCATCATAAGAACAACATAAATTGTAAAAGTAAAACGCATCACTTCGCATATAATTGGCTCATTCTCCCACCGCCTCGACCGTTCGGTGCTATAACGATCACCATCAAAGCACATCGAGACGAGAGACTTTGTGGACGTGCTGTGTCGAGCAGAGACAGAGCGAGAGCGAGTGAAAAAACGAAAGATTTTTGGGAGAAGTGAGCAACCAACGGGCGAAAGAAAAAGAAGAGCGAGGAATTTCGTCATCATCCTCGGTGTCATTGTGCGTTTTCGGCGAGCTTGTTTCCTTTTAATGTGTATGTGCTGTGTATGTGCGTGACATTTTCACAGCACACTTTGTGATATGAATCGAATTCGGACGACTTTTACAAGGTCTAGAACACCAACAGGTGCCGAAATGAAAATGCAAAGCAGTCTGGAAGTACCGCGACAGGTCTGACACTCATTTTCAATCATTCAACTCTTGTTCTCGCCTCGTTCACTTTAATTGATGTTTTCGTCTTTATTTTGGTTTCTTTTTTCCGTTTTGGTGTTATATGCATATAAATAACGTTGTTCTGTTGCTGGTTGTTTTTTCTTTGTTCAACTTGATTCGGTTATTATTTACATTGCGGTTTGCATCGTCTCCCTTTTAACCACAAAGTTATCCAAGCATCTTTTAGCAAGGTTTTTCACGTTGGTTGTTTTTATTTTCGGATTTGGATTCCATCCACTTACTGAATAACTTGTGGTGTGCGTGTGTTTTTCGTTGTTGCATGATTCATTGTCGTTTGGCTTTTATTATTTCATTCAATATTCAGTGCGGTTTTTTTCTGTTACTTCCATTAAAATTTGCATGCGATTTTCTTTCTTTACCTTTTTCTGCTATTGTTCAACCACTGATCGATATTTTACCTCTTTTTTATTTGCATTTTTTTTTTTTCATTTATAGTTTTTTTCGCTCTCCAGCGAAAGAGCTTTTTATCTAATCTGGTTATTATTTAAAACATTTTTGAACTAATTTCGTTCTTGAATGGGGTTCTTTATTATCAGTTTCCTGTGCATTTCAGCACAATACCGTTTTTTTTTTACTTTTTGCTCACTTGATGTGGTATTATTTTTCTTATCGGTTTACAATACACCCGCATAATATGAGTTATTGTCTCGCAATGAGAACGTTTGTTTCTTTCTTTTCTACTTCGTCTATTTGTTGTGGTTTTACTTTAAAATATATATACATATATCCGAGCACGAAATCAATAACTCAATAATAATTCTATTACAACTGTTTCGTATTATATATACGGTTATATATGTCTTTTGTCTCTTTTTTCTCCTTTCATTCTACTCTATTTTACGTATATGATTTTTGCGATTTGTCCCCGTTGACGTAATGATGTTATCGCCGTTCGTTTGTTGTCGTCGTCGAATATCATCATCATCATGCCGTCGCTGCTGATGATTTTGTGTTGATGGATGCGTAGGTTCGGTCTACATCGTTTGATGAATTCCAATTGGAAGCGAATCGAACGGCAAAAAATCTCATCGATCACCAGCAACACTCGACCGATGAGAGTACGGCTGCTCTATTGCAAGTGCCACAATTTCTGTTCGGTACGCAACGGTCGCGAAGCGTTGAATCTGGTTCGATCGATTCGAGTGTGGCCAGCTATCTCGAAGTGCCGAAACGATTTCAACGGCGACGATCATCCAATACCAAGTCACCGGTACAATGTGTGCACTGTATGTACATTGAAGAGTACGAACGTTGGTTGGAGGGTGGTGGCAGCGGTGCTGGATCAGCGTCCGATAAATCGAAAGACAATGAAGACCACTCAACAAGCGATACATCGATTAGCGATGACGACGACACTGACGAATCTGAACGCATCGAAAACTCCTATAAAAATCATCTAACCATTCCCACTCTCATACCACCACCACAACAACAACAACCATGCAACATAAAATTTTCACTATCGCCAACTGATGCATCATTTCCTTTACAATCAGCTCATGATGAACAGCCGCCTGTTTCTTCGCCTCCAATTGAAACTCTTTGTGATATTCAGCCTGTACCCGCTATTGATATTGAATTTCCTGCCCAGTTGCCGAATCGTGGACGCCGCCGATCCATATCACGCCAGGAGGCGATTTTCATCGAACCAACCGGCAGCTCACTGGAAAATCTTGATTCAGTGAAATCGCCCACGGAAACGGAACCGAAGAAAATTCTAACAAACAACGAAAAACTGAGCACCAGCGGTGATTCAAGTGATTATGTTCAAGATTATTTTTTAGCTGTGCCCGAAGCCGATTTGCGACGCGATCGCGCCGCCTCCGTTGATTCCAGCTTCTCGAAATTGTCATCAAATGGCAAAACGGAAGAGTTACAACCACAAATCGATGGATTTTTGGCGGTGCCCACGAACGCCGTTCGATCACGTTCGGTAGATATTGTGCTACCCACCAATGAACAAGCACGGTACAAAGCGCTTGCATTGGCCGGGCCATCAATGTCGAAACGGTATGTAATCACAATCACAAATACACACACACAAAACAACAACAACTCCGTCTCAGCGCACTATGTCTATGTTTTGGTTAAGGGAAAACTCTGCTTCATAAATTTTTTCTCCCTCATTTTCTCTTTATGTAATTTCTTGTTTTATTTTATTTCTTTCACACATTCGTCACTTCTGTCTTCCAACACGGAACAAGAAAAAAGGAAATTGTTTTTTTTTTCGATTTTCCTATTTATGTTTCACACAACGTCGACGAAGACGATGACGACGACAAAGATGTCGACTGTATCGTTTCAAAAGTATATAAATATTGAGTTGGCTTTCATTTCATTACATTTTTTTGGATGGGGGGGAATAGCTCGTCTTTGTTTGATTGCGAGCTGTTATCAAATAAATCGCAATTGCGTCTATTTTACCTATTTTGAACGAAAATTCTTATTTTTTTTTCTTTCGCGTCTCTTACGACTTTTATCTATTTTATCTTTATCTGTAGTCTGTTATCGAAGGTAAATTTGGATTTTTTTTCTCTTATTTTTTCCTCTCTCTCTCTGTCGACATGTTCAATGTCTTGATTTTTCTGTTCTGTAGTTGTTAGTTGTCTTCTATTTTCTTCGTGTGACTATTATTATTATGTACATAGAGTAAGACATAACGTGTGTGAAAGATTGACGTTCCGCGGAATATTGTGATTTCGTTTCGAACGGTGTTTTAATGGATATTGAATTCCTTTATAGAAATGGGACGAGAAAAATCAGTCAAGTACCTGATTGGAGTGACAGTGCGCAGGCCAGCGATCATTTGTGGCAGCCAACATCGATTTCGGGGGATTTTTGCTATGTCGGCGAAAGTGAATGCTCGGTACGACACCGTTTATTATTATTTGTACGGGCGCTGTTATGAAGTGCTTTCTGTCTAAAAATGAACGCGCGTTCATTAATCATTAAATTCTTTTTTTGTTGTAATTTGTTATTCTTTTTTCTCCTCTCTTCTTCTTTTCTTCTACCGTTTATTGTTGTGGATGAATCGCATCGAATATACAGAGACACGGACCGCGCATGAAGTGTTCAGCATGCAAAATGGTGGCTCATACCAGTTGCATTTCGATTATCATGAATCGAACACAATTGTCATGTAAACCATCATTCAAAGACGTAAGCATACGGCAATACGGCGAAAAACGAACTAATCACCATCACTGGATCCACCGTCGAACGGAAAAAGGAAAATGTAAACAATGTGGCAAGGTTAGTACGAAAAAAATTTCATGCGTTGGTCGTCCACTTTCTGCGCTGTGCCCCCCCCCCCCCCATTCTTTGATATTGATCTTTGGAGAGGGTGAGATGGGAACGACGACGACGATGACGACGATAGTGACGATAACATAATCGACGAAACTTCGCAATTAATAACACATTTTATTTATCCATTCATCAATTAGTCGATTCAAGCGAAACTATCATTCAGTTCGAAGGAAATAGTTGCAATATCATGTGCCTGGTGCAAGTTATCATTTCATAATAAGGAATCATGTTTCAATCCAGAACGTATCGGCGAGGAGTGCTCTCTTGGTGAGTTTGATATATAGTTCAGCATACATGTCCGGCCTATACGTGTACTGTACATGTATAAGTTTGTTTATATGTTAAATGGTAGCGAAAATTGCTGTTTTCGTTAGTAATTCCAAAATAGTACACTCTTGTTTTTCTTATTCGAACCGAGCTATTATGGAGTGAGTGAGTGTCTCGTGCGCTCCAATTCATAAATAATGGATTTTCCGTTGAAAATCCGTTTCAAAAAGTATTGATTAATCCAAACATTCCATGCATTCGTCGTGTCACTTTTGATTCGATGATGAATTATGAATTGCTTGTTTATGAACACATTTCAGTTTTTCACGCTAAAATCGTTTATCATTTTGCTAATTGACTAAAAGGTGAACACTCCAACATCATTGTGCCACCGTCATGGATTATAAAGCTGCCGCGCAAAGGTAGCTTTAAATCGTCGCTGAGAAAAACGTCCCGGAAAAAGGAAGTATCGAAGAAGAAATCCAAAGAAAAGGAATCCAAAGCATTTGTGATTAAACCCGTTCCGACGACCAAAGTCACGCCTGTGTTAGTGTTTATCAATCCGAAAAGTGGCGGAAATCAGGTCAGTTCATGTGTGCACAATGTTTCACGCTTCCCTCTCACACTCGCTGTTGTTTTTGCGTTCGACAGCGAGACACTATCAATTTAAAATTTACCATACTATATTTAGCATGAATGAAGATGGCACCGAATTATATAGCCAGAATAACCAGAAAAGAAAATTTATACATATATCTAAAGTTGGCATTTGAAAAATTGTCTCTCCATTTTTAGGGTGTGAAACTTTTGCAAAAGTTTCAATGGCTACTGAACCCTCGTCAAGTATTTGATTTGACACAAGGTGGACCGAAGATGGGGTAAGTGCGATTATGACGTGTTTTGTTGTACGCAACATTTTGCGTGTATGGATTAGAAATATTGACAAGATCAATATTTTTCGATTTCGTTTTAGATTGGAATTGTTTCGAAAAGTGCCGCAGCTGAGGATTTTAGCGTGCGGAGGCGATGGTACTGCTGGATGGATTTTATCGGTTTTGGATCAAATGCATTTCGAAACGCAGCCAGCTGTTGGTGTATTGCCGTTGGGCACTGGCAACGATTTGGCGCGCGCTTTGGGATGGGGTGGCGTAAGTTATATTTTATTTGCAATGATTTTGGTCACCTGCTTTGACAGGAGGGGGACGAGGGGCGTTTCGCTTGTAACTGAATGAACCTTTTGCTTGTTTAGGGTTATACCGATGAACCGATTTCAACGATTCTCAAGAATATTGGCGATTCGGACACCATACTGTTAGATCGATGGAGTTTAAAAGTCACACCGAACCCGAACGCAAAAGATGATAAGAAACGTGATGGAAAAGACAATTTGCCTTTGAATGTTGTGAACAATTATTTTTCATTTGGAGTCGATGCCCATATTGCGCTCGAATTTCATGAAGCACGTGAAGCCCATCCGGAACGATTCAATTCGCGGCTTCGTAATAAAATGTTTTATGGCCAGGCGGGCGGAAAGGATTTGCTAAAACGCAAATGGAAGGATCTCTCTGAAATGGTAATTCTTGAATGTGATGGCAAGGATATAACGCCAAAACTGAAGGAGCATCGTGTACACGCAATCGTATTCTTAAACATTCCAAGCTACGGTGGCGGCACTCGCCCTTGGGCCAGTTCTGGTGGTAAACAAGCGACCGACGATGGTTTGATTGAAGTGGTCGGATTAACAACATATCAATTGCCAATGCTGCAGGCTGGTAAACACGGTACATGCATCGCACAGTGTAAAACAGCGAAAATTGTTACGTCAAAGACAATCCCAATGCAGGTAGATGGTGAAGCAGCCAAGCTGAAGCCATCGATCATTGAATTAAGTTTACTCAACAAAGCTTTGATGTTAGCGAAAAGGAAACCTGGTAGAGTTAATGTATTGTAAGTAACGACTGCCAATTACATCATTGACATTGTCCACAATCACTCGCATCCACGGCTAATTAACTGGTTTTCTTTGTTTTGCAGGCAAACTAGCAATGAACCAATTCCTATTACAATAAATAAAATAAGTATGACTGATTACGAAACTCATCACTATGATAAGGATTTGCTCAGACAATCGGCTACATTCTTTGCGACCATCAAGCTGAATACGATGACGGATTTGGAACAGATTCGAAAGGCCGTTGAGAGTTATTGTGAAGAAAATGCAAACACGCCGAAATTGTTGCCGGATTGGTGTTTCCTCGATTGTAAGTTGAATTTTCATTTACCACTTCAAAAACTCCGCATTCATTTCAACGCATTTAACGATTTTCGTTTTCGTTTTTCAGCTTGTACTGCCGAAAGATTCTTCCGAATTGATCGTGCCCAGGAGCACTTGCACTATTTAACCGATATTGCCACCGAAACGATGTACATACTGGACCAAGAACTGATGACGTTGCCGCAAACACCGGACGATGAGGTGGCGATGCCATCGGGAATGCCGAGCAAGCGTAGCAATAATTTCAGCTCCGGTTCCAGTGACAATTTGGAACGTGAATCGCATGAGAATACTCCAACATCACCGTTTGCCAATCAGACGTTCTTCAATCGATTGTCGGCGGCGGCGCCCGGATCGAATTCCGATTCCGGAATGGACTCTAGAAAATGTAAGAAACCTCCCCCATTTAGTCTCAACCATGCGCTTAGCTTAATGCATACGAATGCTTTCGTTTTCCAAGACTCGCAAGATTCTCAGAACTCGCAAAACAGTCCAAAGCAATCGGATGACAAGGACGATTTAGCTGATCCGAATGTCTCATTCGATCGCATGGTTAATTTCAAGAGGTAAATTTTCCTTTTGTCCCCTCATCATCCTGAACTCTTTATTTTTTCCCTCCGTTTTCTATTTGGTTGTTTCTCGCTCTTCTTTTCGATACACTTTCCAAACGAAATCTTTTTGTTTGTTGGTAACATTCTTCTATTGATGAGTGTAGCTATTTTATCTGTTCATCTCTTTTATAAATTAAATATTGTACGATGTTAAGTTTTAGTTTACGTACATCCCGTGCATGTTGATGCAAATGAAAAAAAAATAAACAATTGCACGTTAAATTTGAATTTTGTGTTATTTTCTTTTGTTTCTCTTACAATTTAAAGAATGCACAATGTGATTGTTTTTCTTTCGCAAGCATTGATCACCTCTTCCCCCCCCCCCTACACACACACATCCACTTATCTATCTCTCTGTATCTTTCTATCACGCACATACAAATACACAGTTGTGTCCCAATGTCAATTTTATTCACACAAACCAATTTTTACATATTGTATGCATGCAGCTTTCATGAAAGGCTTTTTGGCCTCACACAAGATGCTTATGGATTCAGGTACGATTTTCTCTCCTAGAGTGCTGCACAAAATAGACCCCTAAAACCGGTTTTATTCATCCAAAACAATTTCCAACACTTTTTATTTGTCATTTTTCTTATCTTTTCAATTTATCAATTGCGACAAAATAGCTATTGAACAGAATCTACGATTTTCATTCATTCGTTTTTTATCTACAGTAATTTATTGGAAAAAACCACCGATGCTGTGATAAAATCTGCTAAGACCGGCAATTTTATAATGGTTTGTATTGCTGTTGTTACCTCATTATGACTTTTTGTCAGCGAAATTGTTCGAAATTGAGCAGCAGATTGTGCAATATACATATTCATAGCAAATAACCCATTATTCCGTTTTTGCAGTTGCGTGATCTGCATATGCAAGGTTATTCGTTGCTTTCAATCGATGCAACTGGTCAAACTGCCCTACATTACGCGTGTAAATATGGCTATAAGGATATCGTCAAGTACTTGATATCTTATGCTCCGAACTCAATCATCAATATGGTAGATAATACAACGTAAGTTGACTGAAACACAGATAGTATGTAATATGCCTCAGGGGCTTTCAAATTTGATGTGGCTTAAGGGAGCTGAAATGTATATGCTAATCAAATTGAAGTGTTATTGTATATAGGAAATGTGTATTGTATGGTTTCAGGGGTCATACTGCGTTACATAAGGCTGTTCAGCAGAAACATCGAAATATTTGTTACATGCTCGTGGCAGCCGGTGCTAGCCTAACGATGCGCGATGCAAATGGACTCACACCAATGATGGTCGCTTTTCAAGTGGAGGACAACGATTTGGCAACTTATCTAGAAAGTATGTTTAATCAGATTTGTGTTCGTTTGTTTGTCCACACATTTATTATTGTTTGTTCACTAATTTCATTTCGGCCCTGTCACTCAAAACTCTAATATCCCATTTTCCATTTCCGATTACAGGTCAAGAGAAAATGTTGCGTCCAGAATTTGTCGAAGACATTTAAATCTCAACGGTAACATTATATATGACCACACAGGGATATATGTGAAATAGCATTAATACTGACCAAACACAGAACAAAACAAAACAAAAATCTAACTACACGATGGTAACGAATGGAACAACACTTCACACGAATACATAGATCAATAAAACTCGACGGAATAATTGTGGAATGTGTGAAAAATGAATCGGAAGTTTGCAGAACGAAAGAATGTATTATTTATTAAAATTAGCTTCTACAATGATAAAAAATTCATTATATACCACCATTTACCTACCTTTACACACACACACACACACACACACCTTGCATTAAACAATGTCTATACACAACTTACTAAAAAGCCACGATGGAAACAAACAAAAAAACCATTCTTATGCTTGACTAAACGTATACCTATTGAATATTACTAAAAGAACAACTACTAGCTAACAACAAAAAGAAGAAAAGTAAACTATTTTACCCAGTGAAGCAACCGAATTATATCAAATTATATTATTGTAGTGAATTACTAAAAAATAAAAAATCGAGAAAATTCTCTCACACACACGCACCGTGACCAGGTGGACCAAAAATGTAGTGAAACTATTGAAATGGGAACAACACACACAGCCTACTCCTTATTAAATATTATAATGATATTGTTTTATTTGATTTTTTTCCCTTTTAATACTTGTTTTCTATTTTTAACGAAAGAAAAAAAAAGAATTTATGAAATTTATCAAAATGATCAACTAAATTATAAGTAGTGACCAACAAATTATAGATGATGACGACGAAGAAGAAGAAGAAAAGAAACAACAACTAAACTAATTTAACCCCGGAAACGTTGAATGATGAATGGAATTTAAAAAAAATGGGCAATTAATATTCAAATTAAATGTCTCTTAGTGAATACCAACATAGTAGTGCATGGCAAATCCCAAATGAATGAACAAACAAACAGAAACACTCACTTAGAACTCATACAATTTAAAAAAATTTATTATTATATACTAAACTTACTCTGCAAAGCACTCACGACACGTTTCACGTATACAATCACGAATACAAATCTTATCATTAACAACAAAAACGAGATGAAAGTATTAAACAATAATAACAACAAAAGAATATTATAAAAAAAAGCAAATGACAATCTCTTTAATAAAATCTCTTGTTTACATGTTATTATGTCTTTGAAATTATTAAATAATTGTAAATTTTAATGAAGAAAAGAAAACCAATAACACATTTATTAAATATAAATTCCAGTTTATTCTTATCAAATTTCAATTATAATTGACAGTTATTCAACTTATTATTATATTTCATTAAAATTGAATTTCAACTAATAAATCAAAGCAGTCAGTTTTATCAACTCTTAATTTGCAATTTGTGTTTCATTTTCATTTTTTTCATCTCCGATAATTCGTGTGCACATCCGTATTGCTCAGCCGGATGGATGTGGAACGAAAATTTAAATTTAAACGATCTAATTGTCATTCAGCACATGTGAGTTGTGTCTGAATGTGTACGGGCTGTCAATGAACGTTTTCATCCAGATGGCAGCGCCTGTTCACATTGACGTCTAACATAGAGACCGATTGAATGGGTTTCAACATATGATATTTATTTACATCAGCCGAAATGTCAGTGGAAGCATGTGTTTGTTGCACGGTACGATTGTTGCATGCTGTCGGAAGGCAATACATTGTTTTTATCCCCTTATCAATTCATTGGGCTCATCTTATCTATGGCGTTGTCAGTTTACAGTGGAAAAAATCAGAAGTTGATTTAGCACAATAGTCGGAAAAATATTTGCACAGTTCCGCATTTGAAGCCCATCTGTTGCGCAGTTTTGATATAATATACGAGATCCGGGTTTTGCGCGCTACAGTTTTGTATTTTTTTTCTGCGTTCGCTTAACACGGAAATATTGCTGCTGCAATTTATTCACATAAATACGAATTAGATTCGGTAAATTAAACAGGCAAAATGATGGAAACAACGGGTTTGAGTGAATCGACAACGGCTGCGGGCATTGCAACGACAAAAGTTTCTGAAAAGCGCGAACAACACTTTAAGGCGGGTGTTATCGATCTCACAGCTGGTTCACTGGGTGAGCACATTAACCAATTTATCATGAAATTCCAATGGGACTGATTCGAATACACGGAAATGCTGTTGCATGTTAATGTTACTTGTTGTTTTTCTACTTGGAATGTGTGCTTATTTTCAATGGATTATAATTTTTTTCTTCTCAAAGGTGGGATCGCGTTGGTGTATGTGAGTCAGCCGTTAGACACAGTGAAAGTAAAAATGCAATCATTCCCAACCATCTATAAAGGAATGGGAGACTGTTTAATGCAAACATTTAAAAAGGATGGTGTAATTCGTGGTTTATATGCCGGGACTTTGCCTTCAATCGCAGCAAACGTTGCCGAAAACTCTATCCTATTTGCTGGTAATGAAAATCACATTACAGTGCCGTACAGCTGCCTCGTTAAGTCACGTGAATCACAACTTATCTCGGTATTTCACACTTTTCATTTCTCCCCTAAAAGGTTATGGCGCGTGTCAAAAATTCATTGCAAACATTGAAGGTCACAAAAGCGTTGATGAACTCTCGTCGCTCAGGTAAATTAAATTAGGATACACGTAATCAAATTAGTCAATCGATTGTATTAAGCTCGATCGGCTTATGAAATGAAACAGAAAAAAAACACGTGACTGATATTTTGTTACACATTTTACACCGTATAGTAACGCAATGGCCGGTGTGATAGCCTCTTTTTTCTCATCGTTCACGTTGTGCCCGACGGAATTAGTGAAATGTAAACTGCAGTCGATGCGTGAAGTGGCGGTAATTTGTGCATCTAATAACCGTGGCTATGGCCTTGACACTGACTTTGTTGCTATTGTTTTTTTTTTTAGAACATAAACAACCAAACGCAAACAAAACACATCACCCCATTCCAGCTGACGCGGCAAATTTTCAAGCAAGAAGGCATTTTAGGTTTTTATAGAGGACTGGGACCAACGTTAGCTCGTGAAATGCCCGGATATTTCTTCTTCTTTGGCGGTTACGAGGGCACAAGGGAATTCCTACGAAAGTAAGCCCATTAAAATTCCTTCTACTTTTATAAATGTGCGTCATTTTTTTTCTTTAAATTTTATTTGTCATTCGTTTCGTCTTATAGGCCGGATCAGAAGAAGGATGACATTGGATTGTTGCGGACAATGGCTGCTGGTTCGGTCGGTGGCATTTGCTTATGGACCGCTATTTTTCCCGCTGATGTGATTAAAAGTCGAGTTCAAATTAGTAATATCAAAACGAATATGTTTGTAATGGGACTGAATATTGCGCGAACCGAGGGAATTAGTGCCTTATACAATGGCTTGAAGCCAACGATTATCCGAACGATACCTGCGACTGCCGTTCTTTTTGTTGTTTACGAATATTCCAAGAAATTTATGACACAAATATTTTAAGACACAACCTTTTTTTTGGTCGAAAAAATAAACAATTCTTTCTTAGGTTTCACACGAATTTTCGCTCGTTTTTCTCTTTACTACATGATGCGCGCCTTGTTTGTGTGTCTTGGGAATTTATTCACACATTGATGACGCCAACATTCGCAAATACGTATATAATAAGATTATATTATCGTGTACAGAGAGAAGAGGCAAGGCCTTATCAACTTCACACCGTAGCTTGCGCTTATGCAAAATGTGAACACATTTATTATCAAACATTCTACTTTTTTTTATTTTTGTTTTTGTTTTCGTGAAATTCCCTAGCGAAATAAAGAGCATTGACCACACATAGTGCCAAAAATGAATGGGCTACGATAAGTAGATAAGTTGAACCGTCTCCGCTAATGTAAATAGCCTCTGAAATTCTATGGTTGATAACACATTCCGACGGAAAAATATAATTGAACGACATACGCATTTAATTATTATCAAGATTAGCCTATATCATTCATGTACTGCGTTAGTGACTGAATTCATGCTAAATCTTGCATTGCACGCTGTGTGCTGAAAAACTAATTAAATTAACTTTCGATTGTATGAACATTACTTACTTGCATTCCATCATATTATCACCGTATATATTGAATCAGTTTAAAACAAGCGCTCATTATGTGTAATTACACATAATAGCTTCGAATAACCCAATGAAACATACGAATTAATTAATAATCAAACAAAACTTATTCAGTAATTCGCTTTGACGTCATAATATTTAATGGAATATTGTTTGAAAATGAAGGCGGTGGCATACATGGTCATTTCTGCAATAAGTAACGAATGAAAGCGAAATTTAAGCCGCCTAATGCCGTTTGGATTTGGCGACACCAAGAAGAATTTGAGCCAATTGAAAATTAATTTTTCCATAGCTGACTAAATATTATGCCAACTTTTGTTTCAATAAAAAAAATTCCATTGTAAATGAAAAAAAAATCACTTTTGTAATATGTCAATGGCACAATAAATGAAGTTGTGTGAAACAAAAAGGCAATTAAACCAAAGCTGAGTTTGCAATTGACATATAAATTGTCTTCGATTCTCACATTCATACGGAAATTGATTGAGATAGTTTTAAATGGACTGTATTATTATTTCGTACTCGGTTCGAAAGTTACGCGCTGCCGTAGACCTTACACGGTGAGGTCAAATTGATCTTCATTGAATGAGAGTCCAAAAGAGATAAGGAAGCACAGCCTATCGAGAAAAAAATGAATCAATCAACCAGAAAACGAGATTTGTTCCGAATCTGTTTTTGTGTTCTTTTTATGATTTTTTTTTCTCGAAGTATTGCCATTTTTTGATAACAATACACTCACTGCCTACATCAGTATAGAAAGATGTTCAACACAATTTGGGTTTGGACTGCGTACAAAGTTGTTGCTGTTCTTATTAAATACACACGCATTGCTTAGTAATGATACTTTTAGCTGTGTTTTTGTTTTTTGTTGTGCTTTGAGTTAGTTCGATGCAATGCAGTGAATCAAACGAAGGAAAGGTTGATATTTGCACAGCTCATATTTCGGCATGGCGACAGAATTATTTGGAAAGCTTATAACAATGACCTCTTCAAAGACAAAGTTCATTGGCCACAGGGTTTCGGTCAGTTAACGAATGTGAGTGAAGTGTTTTTGCTTAATTGTGTGAAAAAAGTCATTTGATACAAAAAAAATTCTTACAGTTAGGAAAGCAACAACAGTATGAAGTGGGGAAATACTTCCGTCGACGTTATGCAAAGCTCCTTGGAGACGGTTCTTATTCACCAGACAAAGTATTCACTGTATCGTCCGAACTTGATCGAACTATAAACTCCGCTTCTTTAGTGTTGACCGGTTTATTTCCCACACAAAACAATCGAATTTGGAATCAAGAATTGGGCAGAATTTGGGATCCAATTCCAATATATATTGTACCGAGATCAAGAGATTATCTCATAATTGTTGAAGGGATGTCCACGGTTCGGAAAAGCTCTGAGAGAATATCAGAAATCTCCAAAAGTGCAAGCATTAATGGAAAGGAATCGAGAATTATTTGGATATTTAGAAACTCATACCGGTCAACCAATTCGCAGCATAGAACAATTGAAGGATTTACACGGGACACTTGAAGTCGAGCAACTCATGAACAGAACGTATACTATTTTCTCAATTTTGGTCATTTCTTCTGACAAATATTCGAATTAATAAAATTTCATTATTGGTCGTAATTTTAGCCTTGAAGTTTTCGATGTAATTCTTTACTTTGAACATAGAATAATATTATCTTTACAACGGCATTTAAAAATTTATTTCAACAATTTCAGCTACACATTCCGCCATATTCATCCGGTCTTCTCTTCGAATTGTATGAAACGCATTTTTTTACGTACAATTTTATAGAAATTCAACAGCAGAACATCTGAATCTGAATCCAATAAATATTCCAAATTGTGGTACAAAATGTCCACTCAATCAATTTTATGAATTATGTAAAGATATTTTGCCTGTAGACTTTGAATCAGAGTGTCAATTGTCGATTGAGTAATAATGTTTAGACCAAAACAACGAAAGATGTTTTTTATATTGTAAACTTTTAATATGACACGATCAATAAAATATACTTTGTGCTTTGAACATTCTATTTTTCTATTGTATTTCTCCAAATTATGAATTCCAACCTAAATCCACATTAATGAAATAGAAAAATAACAGAAAAATCGCTTTTGTATGAATTTATCAAATGAACAAACTTTAAAAAAGTCAATTCTCAAAACTTCTCATATTACTTTTCCACACGACCATCGTGTAAGAAAAGTATTGGGATCGCCTCGATTTTTTGATCTATTAAAAAAGCAGTTTTTTTCGATTTTTAAACGCCGAAAATCGCGAGTTCTAGCGTTATTTATGGTATGTAGGGTAGGCGCGTGGTACACTATACGCTGTACGCAAAAAACACGGTAAGAATTTTGCTATGTCACAATGTATGAAAAACAGAGTATTGAAATCGCTTCGATATTAAGGTCTGATTAAAATATAATTCTTTCCTGATTTCAATGCATGGAGAATTGGATTTAATTGGAAATTATATGTTTGGGAGTGTAGAAAAGTTAACTTTACGAATGTAAGGCATCTTGTCCTTTTTTAAATCATTCGAAGCGATTTCAATTGGCTTATTTTACACTCTTCCAACTAAGTTTGAATTGTTCCGAAATTATTTTTTAAAAATTGATATCACAAGTTCTGACTTATTGTTTTTTGGGCGCAAACTGAGAAAATTGTATCAACTGATTTTTGTAGATTAAAACAGAACTATCGTAAAGTGTTGATTAAAAATTAAAGAAAATGATACAAAATTTTCAAATCACCATAACTCATGAACGGATGGTCCAATTTTGACGTTCTTGGTATCGTTGATAAAGTCCCGACGAGTAGCTTAAAAACAAGATGAAGGGGCACGTTCAGCAATCTTTGAATGTAAAAAACTGAGAACTATCCACGAATTTCAAGCGGCTATTTCTGTGCAGACGGTTGACCGATGTCCAATTTTGAATACATTTTTTGGGCCTATGAGCTAGGGACTTTCTAGCGAAATATCATTCATACTAGATACCCGCCGAGGGAAAAAGTTTGAAATTGCGTGTATTGTATATGAATGGTTTGGAGCGAAAATGTAATACAGATAAGTTGAGCGGAAAAATGTCAAATGAAAAGGGACTATAGTTCACTTTAGTTTACTATACAGTTTACTATATAGTTATTCCTTTTCTGCTCATTCATCATCGACATTTTTCCGCTCAACTTTTCTGTATTACATTTTCGCTCCAAACCATTCATATATGGGGGAGCTCGACTTTCAGCACTAGGATGCTTTCGTCACACGCGCCTGCTGTCGCCAGCCGTCATAACCTTTGGATTTTGTAATATTGGCATTTTTTTGTAGTTTTGAACACATTTTCTGTATATAAATAGGTGTTCGACACGGATTGTCTTCAGACTACATTGAACGTTGTTGGAGTGTTGTGCTGCGCTTAACAATGATTTGGATAGTGCTTCTGTTGCCAAACCGTAAGTGGAAAAAGTTTCTTTTTTTGCTGGAATTGATTGAATTTGCAAATTGTGTTTTCGTTGATGTTATTTGTTATATGTATAATATGAATCTCATACATACAGTCACACCACACGCTCTATATTGACCATGTATTTGTTTTAAACCTTCATTTTGATACGCCACTAACATAATTTACACTCAAATATCTACTTTGTGCATAAAAACACCATTTAAGGTGCTGCCACCTTGCGTATTACTCACGGAAACTTAGTAATCTCAGATTGAACAAAACCACGAGCATGTGGTGTGACTGCATACATCGGAGTTTTTTTTTGAATTTTCGGCACGGAGATCGAACGATACGTAAAACATTTGTAACAGACCCGTACAAAGACAAAGTGCATTGGCCGGAGGGCTGAAGCCAGCTAACTAATGTGAGTGGATTGTTATTTTTTTAGTTGTGTGAATAAGTCATTTGATACTAAAAAGATTCTTACAGTTAGTAAAACAAAGACAGTTTGAATTGGGGAAATATTTTCGGCGACGTTATGCAAAACTCCTTGGGGACGGATCTTATTCACCTGACAAAGTATTCACTGTATCTGCTGCTCTTGATCGAACTATAAACTCCGCTTCTTTAGTTTTGGCCGGCTTATTTCCTCCACAAAAAAATCTAGTTTGGAATCAAGAATTGCAAGATTATCTCTTCAAAGCAGATAGCGCATGTTCCCTTCATGAAATATTGCTCAAAGAATACGAAAATTCACCATAGGTGCAAGCTGTAATTGAAAAAAATCGTGAATTGTTTGTATATATAGAAACGTATGCTGGTCAACCAATTCGCAGTATAGAACAATTGAACCCGTGAGCATAAAAACAACGTATTGACTCTTCGCCGATG
>NW_022595254.1:2314137-2331126 GCF_009176505.1 Sitodiplosis mosellana
GATCCAATAACAGATTGGTGTTTCACTTTGTTCGGCGATTTTTTTGCATTTCGTATTCATCGGCGAAGAGTCAATACGTTCTTTTTATGCTCACGGGTTCAATTGAACTGCTGAGAATAAAAGGCTGACGGCTGCAGGTTTTTCGCAAAAGCGGGATAAAAATCAGTCGCACGCAAAAGAGACATTTCAAAAGGTTGCACGCAAACGGAACATTTTATTTTGTCGCATTTCGAATTTTCAAGCCGTGATTACAACAACAATATACTTCTCTCTTGCGTGCAACCTTTTGAAATGTCTCTTTTGCGTGCGACTGATTTTTATCCCGCTTTTGCGAAAAACCTGCAATCGTCAGCCTTTTATTCTCAGCAGTTCAATTGAAGGATTTGCATGGCACTTTTATCGTCGAGCATTCAATGAATAAAACGTGAAAATTTTCATTACTCTAACTATTTGCAAAAAGAAGCGATTATGAGAAGTTGCTTACTAGCCAACATTTTTTCCTAATGCATGTTTTCCGAATTTCAGATTGGGCTCAAGCAATATTTACTCCCGGCAGTGATTTTAGGAATTTGGCGGCGTATTGGTGGAAATTCATCAGTGGAACTACTGAGCTGAAAAAGTTAAAGTCTGGCTTCTTGCTTAAAGAGATATTAGAAGGTTTTCGAAATAAATCCCTATCAGCTTTAACACAAGACCATTGCTTTTGTCTGTATTCATGTCATGATTTCACAATTGTATCAATGCTTAACGCTCTTGAACTCTTTGATGTAATTATTCTCATAACCGAATGTCGTTCCATTTTATGAAGGTCATTTATATAAACAAATCAATTTATTCTATTTCATAGATTCATATACCTCCTTATTCATCGAGTCTCCTATTTGAATTGTACAAATCAAGCGACGATTTAACTATTCTACAGAAATGCAACAGCAGAAAGCCCATCTTCATTAAATATTCCCTTGTGCGGAATGAAATGTCAACTCAATCAATTTTATGAATTATACTTGGATATTTTGCTATCTGACTTTGAAATCGAATGTAGATTGCCAAGCAAATGATTGCAATTTAGAAAATATATTCAGAACAAATCGATGGATGAAAAGGTCACTATTAGATCAATCATAAAAATTATACAGCGATATAAACTTAGAATCTAGAGTCAAGACATCAGAGTGTCGTTTGTCGAATGAGTGTTCAGATCAAAACAACGAAAAACGGGTAAGCCATTGAAAAGAAATTTTTCTATTTTGTTAACTTTTGATATGATACGACCAATAAAACATATTGTGATTCGAATTTATCTGTTGAATTTGCTCAAAATATAAATCACATTGATAAAAACGCAAAAAAAAACAAGTAGATCGTTTCCTTTTGAATGAATTTATTAACTTGTTATTATCGAATCAATCATACAATCCTATATCGGAAACGCACAAAATATTCATTCTGATTGTTCAAAATTAACGTAAGTAAATTGACCGGTATTTCCCATAAAATAGACGCAATAGTTCAGGAAGATAATTCTATATTTACAGTTCATTAGCATTTACAACCTCCTGTCCAATTCTGTAGAACGATAGAATTTAGAGATGAAAAATTGACATTTTAGCATAGAAAGTGGATTCGTTTTTCGCGCAGTTCAAAATTATAACCGTGATAAATGCAAAACTACACATTGATTTTCTAAAATTTTAACATTTCGCTTACTTTTTCTTTGTTCTTCATCGTTATGCGTCAGCGTTAATCGCATTTGAAATCCGACTCGTCTGGAATAATTGCGCTGTAGACTTTGTAAAATTGATCCAATGTGCATTTTTCTCCACAGTTTGGTATGTTCAATGGTGTAAGGATTTCCTCATTTTCGGACTTTCTATAAAAAAGCTGAAAATAATGCTCATTCTTGCTCGTTCGATACAACTCGAAGTGCAGACTCGATGCAAACGGTGGAAAGTGTAACTAACCGAAAAGAAAGCGATCATTTGATGGAAATATTATTTCGTTTTGAGAAAAAAAGAAATACCTCAAAGAGTCCAAGACTATTCAAAACGTACGAAATAGTGGAATCGTGTGCAGAATAGAAAAATATAGATCGGTCCGGTTGTAAAGTTTTGTTGATCTTCTGAGTGAAGTGTTCGAGTATTTCCTTGAGTAGAAATCCAGATCGAAGTCGTGCCAATAATGGTGTAGCCGATTCCAGCTTGAAATGCCATTTGGCCACGTATTCCATCACTCCGTTTGGTTCGATTTCCTTTTTTGCGTCTTCTGATAACGGTTTGTTCGTCCAGTTTTCAATATTATATGTGTCATAAAGCTGTTGAACATCATTGAAAGTGACAATATCCAATCCGCTCATTTGTGACCATAGTTTGAATTTATCTGCATGTTGAGTAAGAATCGTTTGTATTTCCGGTGATTCGCTCATGAATTTTTTAAGTTCGGCCTCATACTTTGCATTTTTCAACCCAAATATAACATAATCATCCTTCTGCGGCACAGTATGCACGGGGATCGGCTGCCAAATTTTAGCCAATGGAAGCTCTTCGTTCCACACTTCGTCCTTGGTCGGAGCGAAAAGCCCACACAGGTTGGCTTGAGCACTCATTAATGTTCGGTCAAAATCGGATGAACGCACATACACTTTGTTTGATGAATATTTTGGGCCAAGCAATTTGCCATATCGTCTTCGAAAATATTGTCCTAACTTGTATTGCTGTTGCTTTCCCTCCTGCAATTGAATTGAATTTTTATTGATTCAAATTTTGAGCAAAACAAGTTTTTTGAAAGTCCTCAACTTGATCGAAACATTTCTAAATATAATTTGAAATGCATTCGGTATGAAATCATGCTAAGGTTTATTTTGATCGAAATTCGATTCAATGTCATTACATCCCACGCTATTCAACTAGAAACAATTTCGTTTTTATTTACATTTCTCAATTGCCTGATGCCACCTGGCCAATTTATTTCGTCTTTGTGAGGGTCATTAGGGAAAACTCGATCTATATTGCGGCAACCATGTCGGTAAATCTATGGATTAGATAGAAAAAGAGTGTCAGAAAAAATCAAGATGCAGATTATGGTGTGACGTATTTTATTCGCAGCACGTGAGCTCCGTGAATATTTCGTTGATTCATACAAATGCGACGTTAAATTCGTTTTAATATTACAACTTCTCAATATATCGGAATGAAAAGGAGCTAAAAACGAAAAAGAGCCAGAAATCACGTTCAGGAATTGATCCTTTTGAGATAAATTCAAAAAATGTATCAGTTGATAAACAAAAAATCACACACACTCTATATTTCAAACGGTGCCCGTTACATAATAATCGAAAAATTCGTTGCTGATTACGTTTTTTTTTTGTTCATATTTTTCGTAATGAAAACTTACTAACGCCTTCTTCATTCAGGCAAAAATTAATAAATAATTTAAAAACACTTTGTAAGTTGTACACACCACATTTGCGAATATAAGTTCGTCATCATTGCAAATACAATTTGGCCCTTCATTTTTTCCATCCATTTTGTCCACAATTTTATGAAAGAATTCCTAACCAGATGCTTGATAAATTTACGTGAACTGATTTATACAGAAACCAAAGTCAACTTAAAACACCGATTCTTGTTGAAGTAAATATTTTGCTGCGGAGAATGCAGTATTCGACTAAATCAAATACAAATAATTAGTTTTCAATGCGCCTTATCAGCATGTTGAATTTATTTACTGAACATTAATGACGACAGAAAACAGCTGATATGCATTCGGCTGTCAGCTCTAGACTGGGAGAGTAAAAACACACCGATTCTACTTTAGAAAAAAAAGACCTGTTCACTATTGGCGCAATGCCAGCCACAATTTGAAGTTTATTTTTGTAATCAAAATTAACAGCACGTACATATACATTATATTTACGGTGTAACAGAAAAAAAACTCGTGTCGATATTGATCGGTTGCAGGGAACACATCAACAGTCGACAAATTATACAGTGAGATTGTACAAACTGATTATGAAGCAGAGTGTCGACTGTCGATCAGTTTTAAGTGAAAACAACAATGTCAATATCACATGTTGGAAAGATTATTTTTCTATAGTAGATATAGTAATAAATACAACAGCAGAAAGCCCATCCTCATTTTGATATTCTGTCAATTTTTATTACACAGTATGAAATACACTTGATATATTTAACTGTTCCTTGTTTAGACCATTTCCAATTCTTTATTTTGTAAACTCATTAACAAGTCATTACTATATCAAATTTCTATAATAGCATGTTTTTCGAACACTTTTTTTTCCTAGAAAATGAAATTAAAGTTTGAATAAAATATTCGAGTAGTATAAAACTCAGGAATCTCATTGATTTCACAGGATTTAATCCTCAGATTGCGGTTCTATCGCATTTATGCTCTCATATGGGACAATATCCAATCGGTGTACTGATCAACTCTCTGTTGAAATGAAAAAAAAACATTCGAATTAATCGAATTTTCTGGGTCGCTTTTTTTAATTGAAGTGAAATTTCGATCGTACAGTGTAAACGCCTGGCCATCCTGCAAGTCCACAAGGCCACGGTCCAAACGAAACTAGACCGGCCAAGTAAATGAACATGTGGTACGGATCAGGGTTATGTTTTGTCATCAATGGTCCTCCAGAGTCACCTTTTTTCAAATGCACATCAATTCAGACACGAAACTTTACGAAATATTTCAATCACAAACCTTTGCACGAATCTTTTCCTGATACACCGCCGCCAGCACATAATTGCTTGTCGGTCAACATGACATTTCGTTCACGATACACATTATTACATTGATTGATTGGAACACCATCAACTTCAGCTTTCAACTTAATATTACTGTTGGTACCTAAAGGAAAACAGCAAAAAATTTATCAACAATTGAAATTTAATAAAAGATTGATGCAAACAAATTTGAAGAGTGTATTATTATGAGGATGCGGTTTAAGGACAGTTTTTACCATTCTGCAATAGAAAAATAAATAAAACAGGTTGAAAATGATTATTGAATTCCCTAGTAGGAAATAAAATTGTGATGCTTTCACAAATAAATTGAAGACCAACCAACCTCAGTCTGAAATGATATAAGAGATTGAATTAGAATAAACAAGTGAGATAAGTGGGAAGTGTGAAAGTACTTACTCGTCCCCAACCAGACACAATGAATGTTGAATTGTCATAGTTTTTGCCAGTTAGACCGGGCGATATCGGAAGACAGATGGGTTTAATCCAATCAGTAAAAGTGATTGATCGCGCCAAACGAAGCAGAGCAATGTCGTTTTCTTGTGTTTTTGAGTTAGACTTATAATTTTCATGAGGGATACGCTCCACCACTGGGATGTCAAGGACCGGTTCTGAGCAATAGCCGTCGTCACAATCATCGTCATTACTTAGATCCCATTCACCAAGTCGCACACCTCCAAATTAAAACAAAAATATGTTTAACATCACAATCGAGTTATTTTGTTTAAAATCAATTCGAACCTGTTGGGACCCATCCGAGTTGACTCACACCTCTGCCATTAACACAATGTGATGCTAATCGAAAATTAGTATTATTATTATACTCTTTGGAAGAATTTATCATTCTTCGAAATGGAATTTGAGTATTTACCTGTCAATATATAGTCTTTATTGATGAGAACACCACCACAATGGAAGCCCTTGCCACTATTTGCTATAAATTGAATGGCATGAAAATGTTTAATCTGCATTTCAGTTTGCTTTGTGAGTTCTTGAATTGCTTCGGCGCCAAATATTCAATTTGGAAGTTGAGTTTTCCGATCAGATATATCAAAATGCAAAATAAAAAGTATATTTCATTACATTTGGTGTATTGGATAAGGACCATCCAAGGAAATTCATTGATTTTAGTCGGCTCCCCAAAAGTGACACGATTGTCCAGTGAACTTCCGCAAACACCGGGTTCCGGTAGATCATTCACACTTAATCCACGACGATTGCCTTGTACATCGCCCCGAGTATTGGATGTGAGCGGCGGATTTGATGACGACTCTTGTGGGCCGTCGTCGGGTGAACAGCAAACCTAAACAAAAAGGATGATGAATTGTATATATTTTAATATTTCAACACAGAATGCGGAACAGTAAAAAAGTTGTTGCGTTACCCAACGTTGATGGTTGTTAGTGCGAGCACATTCGCTGTTGCGTAGATAATTTTGGTCAGTAATCGAAAGATTTGGGTCTCGAATCAAATTGAGGAGCCTGGTACATTGACGTAATTCGATACAAGAGCCTTGTCTCTGATCAGGCGTCAGGCATTGAGATTCTGATTGTGGGAAAATCCAGATTAATCACACATTTAACCCACATACATAATACGACAAATGTTATCATCAAAATGAACTGTTTCGGAGAAGAGACATCATCTGTTCTCTGCTTCTCTTTTTCTTGTTATTGTTGAAACGAATGCAAATATTGGGAAAACACGTTTTTTGTCTCAAATACATAAGCGTCTGTCGATTGTTTCGTTCCATTATCACGTTGAACGAAGCGGAGACGGTCGCACAGATGTGTTGCAACTCGAAAGTGTGATTGAATAAAATGTAAAATAGAGATAAAACATATTCGACTTTTAATGAATATACAATCTATTATGAACATTTTTTTTTGCGTTATTATATATTTATTTAAAACGTTTAACGCGAAAGTGAAACTGGTATTATTTAATTAATTATATTTCATTTTATTTATTCACGACATTCGTTTCATTTTGATCAAAAGACTTGCACGTAAAAATGAAAATGACAGCCGATTGAAAATATACGCATGTATCTAAATGTTTAATGTGTTGCATTGTTTTAACATTTTTTGCCGGTTTTACTCATCAGGAATAACAACAACAACCATACCTAGCCACGGTCATCCTTATTCTCTTACTTCACTTTTCCGTTGCTTCTTGTTTGATAAAGATATATAATTTGCGAGATAATGAAGTTGTCGTCAATCGGCTAAACTTATTAAGAAGCAGTAACCAGAAGAAAGAACAAATCTTTGGGACAAAGAACTATGCCAATTCGTTCTTGCTGATTATTATTGTTGTTCCTATGGCACATTTTCAATGGACAATGTCCATAGTACGAATTTGGTATGAGTATTAACATTCACTATCAACCACGAGTTTAGTTTAACAAAACCGATTCAAACGTTTTGGTTCTGGTATGCTTCAAAAAGGCTACGAAATTCACTTCTTTCACAATTGTTCTAAATACACTTCAATATTACTTACGTGCATTTCCCAAACTTAAACAGCACACTACTAAGAATATCAATTGAATATAATGTCGCATTTTTTGTGTTTGGTTTTCTTTGAACCATTGGTTCGTTTGACTATTCAGTCTGAATTCGTGCAAATCACTGTAAATGCACAAAATAATCTGGTCTTATTTTGTTTCTTCCTTGAATTCCCAATGCGTACACACATGCAATCCCAAAGTGCACTGGCATGCTTGCTTGCTACGCAGACGGAAAGTACCGAATGATATGTTTGAGTTGGGATTTTTGCTATGACTCTACAAAAGATGCGCGACGATGATATGACTATCGCCGATTTAGCGGCTATACTTGCACTATTGTTGTCGTTGTAGCCGATGTTTCTGTTAAGTTTATTTATGGTCATGTGACAGAGAATGCCGTCAGCCCCACATCCATTTATACCGGTCTATGGCATGGCCGTCATTGTTGGCTACGTTTTAGCTGTTTTTTTTGCTTTGTTCTCCCTCCATAGTACAGTACTATCAAAAACTAAAGGCGATACACACAAAAACTGGATTTGCACATTTGCAACCAGAATTTCTTGCGAATTTCAAGTTCACATACGCGCAACGTAATCGGCATATGTGCGGTTTTTTGTTTTTGATTTAAAACTCCTTATGCACATCAATTGGCAGTCAAGGCCAAGCAGCATCATTTCTAAGATTTACCAATTTATCAAACGACTCTGCTATGGCTTCAGAGATACATACCTACCTACAGCTACACTCAAATCACTCTATGCGTTAGTCCATTCGGTGCTGGAGTATTGCAGTATGGTTTGGCTTGGCTCTGGTTACAAAAATGCCACAAAAGAATTCGCATCCAGTTTACTATCTTTGAGAGAGTATCATGATGTTCCATTTTGCAAAATGGTGCAAATAACTACACACAGTCAATGACACTGAGTATAGGAATTCAACAAGCTTAGGCTAGAACATTTGAGTTTGTGGTTTGTTACCCATCCAAATTTATTTGGGGAAGTGAATTTGCGACAAATATTTTCGAAGGAAGTATTGAAAAAGTGTCCTCAATTCAGTTTCCGAAATAAATTTTGGATGGTTAGCAAATTACAAACTCAAAATGTTGAGCTGCTATGCAGCTAGCTGAGTTTCTATGGCCAGCTATCTGTTATTAATTGACTACACACTTTCGAGCTATGACCAATAACAAATGTCTAGACTTGAAATGCAATCGCTACAAAGAAGACGTTTCAACGCTTAAATGCTGTTTTTATTTTTATTTTTATTTTATTAAACATCGCCAATCTCTGGCTGAATATAATGTGGGTTTTGTTAGAGGTTTGGCCGGAAAAGAGTGCAAGACTGTTACAATTTTTATAAATAATGAACAAATAAGCAGTAACTTTCGATAACTTTCAGTTCTCGCCCCTGTTCTTCTATTATCTTTTCAATGACAACATTCACTGCCCACGTCTGAACAATTTCACTACTCAAAACAATAACGTAGGGAATAGACGAAACGCTTATTTATTCAGAGTCTTCGACCAACGATGAGGCATCATGAAAACGACTCCTTTCAAAATCATCACCAGTTCATTCAAAGTAGGCTGAATAAAAAGAATTTTATATTTGTTTTATTATCTTCATGTGAATTTTCGATCCAATTGTCATTCATAGGAAATGGTGCCGAATAACTAAATAAACGCACAAACACGTAATACATATGTATACACGCAATTTTATTTTTTTAACGTCACCCATATTATAGCTGTGCCGAACTCACAATGTCTATGGAACGATGTGATATGTGGCGCAACTAGGTGATGGCCGCAGAAGTTCTGTCAAAATTTATACACAACTTGACATTCAGTTAAATAGTTCATCTAACCCATAGTAAATCCATCCATGGGCTAGGTGCGCCACCAGCGTGAAAAAATATGACAGTATATGATTAATAAACAGCACATTGTGAGTTCGGCTGTGCAATGACAAAAATCCATTGAGTAATAATTTTTTTTACCAAGTTTGGGTATAAATTATTTCAATGAAAATAATAATAATAAATCGGCATGCTTTGCTACTTTTTGTTCACTTTTGGATTTTTTAATGTTCCAATTTTTTTGTAGCTTTGAACACATTTTCTGTATATAAATAGGTGTTCGACACAGATTGTCTTCAGACTCCATTGAACGTTGTTGGAGTGTTGTGCTGCGCTTAACAATGATTTGGATAGTGCTTTTGTTGTGTCTTGGGCTCGTTAAATGCCAAACCGTAGACCAAACTGAAGACGAATTGATGTTTGCACAAGTCGTAAGTGGAAAAATTTTCTTTTTTTTTTGCTGAAAATGATTAAAAATGGTTGTAAATTCAGTTTGTGTTAGTGTTTTTAATGCATATTCTATAAATCTCGTATAATAATTGTATTTAGATTTTTCGGCACGGAGACCGCACGATTCGTAAAACATTTGCAACAGATCCGTACAAAGACAAAGTGCATTGGCCGGAAGGCTGGGGCCAGCTAACGAATGTGAGTGAAGTATTTTTGCTTAATTGTGTTAAAAAGGTCATTTGATACAAAAAAGTTTCTTACAGTTAGGAAAGCAACAACAGTATGAACTGGGGAAATACTTCCGTCGACGTTATGCAAAGCTCCTTGGAGACGGTTCTTATTCACCTGACAAGGTATTCACTGTATCATCAGCTCTTGATCGAACTATAAACTCCGCTTCCTTAGTGCTCGCCGGCTTATTTCCCCCACAACAAAATCAAGTTTGGAATCAAGAAATTTTCTGGCAGCCAATACCAGTGTATTCCATACCACAATCAGAAGATTACCTTATCAAAGCCGATGATGTGTGTCCTTTATATGAAAAATTGCTCAAAGAATACGAAAATTCACCAGAAGTGCAAGCTGTAATTGAAAGGAATCAAGAATTATTTGAATACTTGGAGAAGCATGCTGGTCAACCAATTCGAGATTTGGAGCAATTAAAAGATTTGCATGGCACTTTTATTGTCGAGCATTCCATGAATAAAACGTGAGAACTTGCCATTACTCCAACTTTTTGCAAAAAGAAGCGATTTTGTTAAGTTGCTTACTAACGGACATTTTTTCCTAATGTTTTCAGAATCCCAGATTGGGCTCAGACAGTATTCACTCCCGGTGGAGACTTTGAGTATTTGGCGGAGTACTGGTTGAAGTTCACCAGTGGCACGAATCAGTTGAAACGTTTGAAATCTGGATTTCTGCTGAAAGAGATATTGGATCGCTTTAAGAACAAAACTGTATCGGTTTTGTCTTCAAATCATTCTTTAAGGCTATACTCAGGTCACGACACGACAATTGCGAATATGCTGAACAGTCTCGGGCTTTTTCATGTAAGTTTAATGATTCTCCCCCTGAAAACTGTTTTGAGCATCACAACTGCATGTTCAATCTTTTCAATCTAGCATTTATAATGTACTGCTTCTGTTATTGAAAGCAATTTTTAACTGGAATTCAATCTTATAAATTTTCACTGAATTTTCTTTCGTTATTGTAGCCTCACATTCCGCCATATTCGTCCAGTCTCCTGTTCGAACTGTATAAATCAAACGACGATTTTTACGTGCAACTATTCTACCGTAATAATTTAACCGAAGACCCATCGCCATTAAATATTCCCTTGTGTGGAACGAAATGTCCATTAAATCGATTTTATGACCTGTACAATGCTATTTTACCATCTGATTTCGGAACGGAATGTCATTTACCGACGGAGAAGTTATCTCATAGGAACAGAAGGCGTGTGAACCATGACAAAAAAGGCCATCAAAATCCATGAATTTTATTTTTCGCCCGTAACTTTGCAAGAAGAAAAGAAAAATTGACCACATACTGTGTACGATAGCAGTAAAGTAGGAATTATTGTTAGGTCGAAGGGATTTTTCATGACCATTTATGCGCCAAATTATCATTCATTCAAATGGGTAATCATTTATTGATGACCATTCTCTCGAAGATTAACCTCAAATGCATTACATTTTCATAGAAACAACCGAAGCGAACATGATTGTTTTTCGTGTTATTCCGTTATGATTGCAGTTATATGTCAATAGTACTTCCAATGTAATAAAATTCAAACAGACAAAATATTCATTTCTTTTTATTGATATAATATGTATTGGAATTTGGAAATAAAATCAATATCAGCGGTATCAAGATGAAACCTTTCTGTACGTGTTAGTTAAGAGTAACCAATTTCCGTGCAATTATAGTCATTATTCAAACTGATTTTGTTTAATCTATTGTAATCGCGGTCAAGTTCATTAGTTCAGTACACACTAGTTAGTTAATGTTAGTGTTTCTCTCAATGATGAATAATGAAATCAAACGTCTGAATGAATTGCTTTAATTATCGACGTGACCAATTATAATTTTAATTATAAATAGAAAACTATGCACACAGATTTCATATAGCATGCTATATAGCATCTATGTTAACTTAAATTCAAGTATATTCAACGAAGGAAGAAACATTGGGACTGAGTAGCACGTGTTGAAAAAGTGTATAACATAGATTTTGGTTCATTTTATACAAGATATCGGTTAACTTTCATGATAACTTAGCAATCAGATTGTAAAAACTGAATAAAAATGCTGAGTTGATTTAAATCTAAGACCATTTTTTTTATTTAAAAAAACATTGTCACTATATTATTGTTACTATATTTATATTGGCAAAATCGTTTCGATTTTACATTTTTTGTAATGACTTATAATTTAACCACAGAATGACTGTGTTTGAACTTCAAAATATGTTGGTCACTGCTTTTGTAATTTTATACAATTTACCAATTGTTTATATAAATTGATATTCAACACGAATTGGCTTCAGACTGCATTGAACACTGCTGTAGTTCGATCGTATTGCAAAAGTGTTGCTTCTCAGAATTATGATTTGGATTGTGTTTTTATCGGCGTTAGAATTGGTTCATTGTAATATTGCGGTTGGAAAAGAATACAAGTTCGTTTTTGCACAAGTTGTAAGTGAAAAATATTTGAATTAAATCATTAATTGTGAACAAAGAATTCAAATAATTTTGAATTGGAGACTATTGAAAAATTTAGTTAAAAATTAAATTCTTTATTTTTAAAGAGTTTTCATTGAAATTTGATTAGATATTCCGCCATGGAGATAGAAACATTCGGTTCGGTTACGCGACTGACCCATACACAGTAAACACGTTGGTTCTAACTTTTAGAACCGCAATATGAAATTTGGCACTAAAATCCATTACCATTTGTACTAGAAAAAATTCAAAATGTACTGAATCACAAATCAAAGCTTCATGTATTTATTTCAGAACTTTTAAACTTTTTCTAGAGCAAATGGTACTAAAACAAAGTCAAGTGTCAAATCTCAACATTCCTAGAATCATTGTGTTTACTGTGTATAAAGATGGACCAATTTACACTGCCCGAGGGCAACTGTTCTACAGGAATACAACAGCAAAAAGCCCATCCAAATTGCATTTTCCAAATTGTGGTACGAAATGTCAACTCAATCAATTTTATGAATTATACTCCGATATTTTGCCATCTGACTTTGAAACCGAATGTAGATTGCTAACCAAATAATGACAATTTGAAGAGGATATTAAAAAACGATGGCCGAAAAGGTCACTATCAGATCAATCATAATACATTCTAAGCAATCACAAACCAAAACGACGTTTTTTCAAATGAGCCCATATAAACAAACAAATAGTGATGATGTCATGACATGAACATAAAAGAAATGAACAAAAACGATAAAAACTAAATAAAAGTTCAACTATTCCTTTTATCTCTAATCCTACAGCAAATCGGAAATCATCAACACGAGAAAATGTAACATTTATGCCGCATAACAAATCGTAAAATGAAATTGAACGAAATAGATTCATTTTTTTCGTTTTCTAATTTAAATCCGACTGTATTTCCGTTAGCTGGACTAAATTGTAAAATAAAACACTATTACGAATACAGAACAAAGTTCGTTTGATAAATGAATATGCCTTCACAAGAAAACTTTGTCTTCAAAGCACCTCCCATTTTCAGCATGCATGATACGTAACTTGAAACAGAATATCAAATCAGTTTGCTATCCTCTTCAACCGTGAATCACAAAATTTCTTCATTAGGAATTCCTTTTTAGGAATTTTTTTCGTCAACAAACTGTTACAAAATTCATGTGACAAAACGGCAATATTTGATATAAAAAGCGCCCATGCAGCAATTTGAAGTCATAGTTATTTCTGCGGTTTTGTTTAAAAGATTCAATAAAGTATCGAAAGAAAAGCAATTCAAATCAAAATGTTCATCAGCAAGGAAACTACCGATACTCACCTATCGAAAGCGGATTTTTTTCGAACAGCTCGAATCTTTCTGCGGATATTCGGCATTTGGCCGATGGACCAAGGGCCGCTACCTATTTGGTTCTATGTCAACTTCATATCTCTGTTTATTGCGGCCGTCTTAGGTGTGGCTCACGGTTTCGTAAATTTGGACAATTTATTCATTGCATTGGAATCATTTTGTGGCAGTGTTTTCGAATTGGTTTCCTGGTAAGAATGGTTTACCGCGCCTATAAATTGGAAGCGTAAAAAGTATTTTTTTATTTCAATCTAGGATCAAATTGGCGTCTGTATTTTATTATCGCAAGGAATTCGGTGAAGTGCTTCAAACCCTTTTCAAATACTTCTCTCAAGGTATTGAAATCAAAATTTTGCAAATAACTTGCGTTTGAATTTTGACTTTACTTGAAGATTACAACAAGGAACAGATTGCAATTTATCGCAAGGTCATTCCGTATACGATGTTTTCAACCATTTTGCTTGCCTCTGGTGGACTTTCCACGTGCACCATTTACGTTTTTTCGCCAATTCTCAAGAATTTGCTTTACTTTTTCACTGGGCAGCCTTTGATAAGAGAACAACCCTTTCAAGCTGTGTAAGTACTGTGTATTGCGTTAAAAATTCACGTTTTTATCTTTGTATTCATCAAAATTGAGCATCTGCTTTATTTTGTTCTTGTTAAAGCTATCCATTCATCAGCCAGTACACGGACAAAACCTTTTTACCGTGCTACATCCACTTATCGCATGGGGGCTATTGTACTGCGATTGGATTTAATGGAGTTGATAGCATTTTCATAACGGCATGCTTCCATATAGCGGCCCAGTTTCAATTAATAACGATGAAATTTCAAAATGCTTTCAAACAACTTGGACGGGGTGGTCGGCCATTGACGCCAACGGAAAATCAACAATGGCGACGTACAGTTATCGAAGCCATGGAAGATCAAATTAGATTATTTGAACTAACGAATTTATTTATCAAAGTTTTTACTTCGATTATTCTGATGCACTTTATATCGGTGGCTCTGATTATTGGCATTGGATCGATTGACTTTTTAATTGTAATTATCTATCGTCATGTTTGTTTCCATCTTGAAGATTTTTTTCCCCTTATTTTTATGTTTCTTTTTGTTATTTCTTTATCAAATGAGGCTCCTGGAACGGATAAAATCCTTTATGCCGTTTATATAATGACTGTGGCAATCCAATCTTATGCTTATGCGTACAGTGGAAATCAAATCAGTGAACATGTAGCGTATTTCACCACGGGATTTGAATGTTTTGGTTAATAAAACGATATTTTTTGAACTTTCAGAGTTTAGGTATTTGGAGAGCCGTATGGGCTGCAGATTGGCATTTACTCGATGTAAATAACCAAAAGATGATCGTCGCGCTCATTCGCAGAGGACAAAAGCCAAAATTAGTAAAAGTTCCATTTTTTGAAGTAACACTGACTGCATATACAAAGGTTTATTTATTTTTCCAAAGGGAAATCTATCCCATCTCCTAAGTTCACGATGCCAATCTGTTTTCAATTCCACATTTTCTTGTTTTAGATTATGAGCACGGCTGGTTCCTACATCACCCTACTTAATAAAATGCTCGGAAATTGAATCATGGATATGAAAACCAACAGCATATCAGATGGGCTAAAGCGGCAATAACATTTATCAAACTATTTTCTTGCTTTAGTGAACTTCACATTTATGAAACTAAATAAAATGTTTTTTAGCACATGTCAATTCACTTGTTTTCTATTTCAATTGCGTGAAAGTGATTGGTATGGATTACACTCAGAAAGCATTCATTAATGGTACTATTTTATTAAAATGAACGAAATAATCTGTTAAAGGCGTTTTCTGGTGAAAATTTGAGTCTTTGCGGAACAGAGTCACATGGAAGATAAATTAATTTCAACATGCCTTTTTTTAAGACGACCTGCATTTAGTTAAAGAACTGTACTTAATAGTCAGTGAAATAGAGTTTCAAACGTGTTCTCTTCTATTTCGTTTTCAAGTTCGTCGAAGTCCGATTTCATCTAAGTTTTTAAAATATGTGTGGTTTTCATTTTGCAATAACTTTGATGTTATTATCTCTTAGTGATGTGTTTTCAGAACAAGAGAAAAGTCAAAATCGTAATTCAAATAATGATAAAATAATATTTGCGCATGTTATTTACCGTCTTGGTGGCCGCAACATTGAAACGATTTACCCAAGTGTGAGCTCATATTAAATTATCTGTCAAATATGCTTCAAATTTCATCAAATTATATTCAATGAATTTTGATTTTGTATCGAATGATTTCGAACATTGCTATATTCTTTGTCAATTAATTCAAATATTACTTTTCCACAAACTTTGTTTGTTAAGGAAAAGTATTGGTTTTACTACCCAAAACTTCATGACATCTCCTCTTTCGGACCACTATAACGTCGTGCCAAACTTCAAAAAGCACATATCTGTACACTAAGCAATGTAGATATGGGAACAAATCCTATCGATCAAGACCTAAAAATACTTTGCCCCCAAAAATACTTTGTTTACTATGAAAAATGTGCAAAATTGCGATGTGCGTATGGCGTCGTTTGCGTTTCCGTTCCCGTTCGCGTGTTTTGTTCGCCGGATATCTCAAAAAGTTGGCAAGATAATTGAGGTCTGTAAAAACAAAAATTGTTGGCATATCAAGGCAAAGCTTTGCATTGATTTTGAGCCCATTCTGACTTACCAATTTTGTACCATAAGCCTCTGACTGAGGACCTGGAAAACCTTGAAAAATGACACTTTTGTATGAGAAATACCCGAAAAAAGCATTTTGCAGGGTTTTGGTCGAGGCAAACTTATGTTTTTTTGCAAAAATAATAGGGGTCTGTGAACAACCGAACACCTACTTGCCTATAAATTTGGTCCAAAATCGACATTTCTTGAAATTTTCCCCGAAAAATACACTTTTGTATGAAGAATCACTCAGAAAGCCATTTTTTGGGTTTTGGTCAAGACAAACTGATGTTTTTTTGCAAAAATAATGGAAGCCTCCAAACAATCGAAAACCTACTTGCCCATAAATTTGGTCCAAAATCGACATTTGTTGACATTTTTGAAATTCTGTTCGAAAATGACACTTTCATAAGGAAAATGGTCAAAATAGTTATTTTTCAAGGTCAAAAGCGCTATGAAAAAAGTTTCCATTGAAATTTTGGTTTAACATTAAGCGGGAGGTAAACTAAATTGCAGCGGAGCGGAAAATTTTGGATTATTTACACTACCGTGCAAAAGTTTGGAACCACTAGGTATTTTTCATACAAATTGACCATTTTTGGTGGACTCATTAACATATTTCGGAAACACCTGCACTCT
>NW_022595254.1:2331526-2352041 GCF_009176505.1 Sitodiplosis mosellana
AGAGTGCAGGTGTTTCCGAAATATGTTAATGAGTCCACCAAAAATGGCCAATTTGTATGAAAAATACCTAGTGGTTCCAAACTTTTGCACGGTAGTGTATATAATCTATATTTGTTTTATCGTTTTCTTTTACATTTTACATTGCATAACTAAACTGAAATAAAAAAAACAACATCAAAATAACACTTTCAAATTTAATCGCGAGATCTTATCTCGCCATCTATCTACAAATTCCTGATCCGATACAAAAAAGAACAATAATCATTTGATTCTTGCTAATAATAAAAATTAGACTGCATATAAAACCGAATATGATTTATTTTTATACATTCTTAAAGCGATTATGCTACGATTACGAGCAATTCGGACGTGTTTCCGCTTTTTTCAATCCACAATTGTCTCCGAAATGATGACAAATTTCGAAAAGTAAATTTAGGCTGATAAACGGAACAGTCCACTTGTCGATTAATTACCAACAACTAAACAACTAACGACAGTCTGTTTCGACCGGCTGAAGTATGTTGTTTTGTGATAACTTGTGGAGTGCAAATGTCACATGCAACTGATAAGACATCTCGAAAAAAAAAACTCATCGAAAACTGTTCAGTCACACTCGCTATTCAAATAAATAAGTGAGTTTGCCAAAAAAAATTCAATAAATATCAAACTTGCTTGCTGTGCAAACAACGTTTCGTTTGAAGTTTAAAATAAAATTTTACGAAAAAAATGGGTTTTCGATTGCTAGTTTTAGGTTTTTTCTTATTAACAGTTTCGTTAAATGTATGTACATGTGCGTCGTCGACAATAATTTCAGCAGATACTAACGATACATTGATATTCGCAAGTGTGATCTATCGCCATGGTGATCGGAACATTAATCGAATGTATCCAAACGATCCGTACAAAGACGAAATACACTGGCCTGATGGTGGGATTGGACAATTGACAAAAGTATATTTATATAAAGCATCATTTTCAGCTCGTTTCCGTGTTTATAACGTCATTTGATTAAATTTATTGTATTTTGAAGGAAGGAAAGAGGCAACAATATCGGCTTGGGCAGTATTTTCGATATAAATACGGGAAACTACTTGGCGATAAGTACTCAGCAAACAAAGTATACATTCAATCGACTGATACCGACCGAACAATCATGTCCGCTTTAGCAAACTTGGCTGCGGTCTTTCCACCCACCGCAGAGGAAGTATGGAATGAAGATATAAAAAATTGGCAACCCATCCCAGTTCATACAGTACCCAAAAGTCTAGACAATGTTTTATCGGCTTCAAAAAACTGTCCGAAGTACAAAGTTGCATATGAGCAGTATCTCAAAGATTCACCGGAAGTGCAAAGAATTGAGAGCGAATACGCGGATCTCTTCTCGCATTGGACAGAAATGTGCGGCGCAAATATCACAACAATCACCGATGTTTATTGGTTGTATAACACCCTTCAAATCGAACAAGATCACAACAAAACATTGGCGCATTGGGCGGAAGAAGCCATCAAACCAAATGGCACAATGGAATATATTGCGACATTCGATTTCAAAACATACACGGACACACCATTATTGGCACGACTCAAATCTGGTTTCTTACTCAACGAAATTCTCGAACATTTTGCACAAAAAATGAACTCAACGCTACAGCCAAGCCGAAATATATGGTTGTACTCCGCACACGACATTACAATTACAAATATGTTGAACAGTTTGTCATTATATGAGGTATTTTTTGATAGTGTAAAAAATGTAGCATTTTTAAAGGCCTTGAATAATTCATTTATTCCCTCATTTATTGCTTTCCAGTTGCACATTCCACCGTATGCGTCAAGTTTACACTTTGAATTGTACAAATCCAGCGACGATGAACATTACATTCAGATCTTTTATCGCAAATCGGACGAAGACGAGCTCTCGCCTATGAATATACCCAATTGTGGAGAAAAGTGCACATTAGATCGATTCTATGCAATATATAACGATATCATTCCAGGCGATTTCGATGTGGAATGTAGCTTATCTTAGTTAAAAGCCACGGAAACGTTACGATTAATCAAATCTTATCTCAACGTGTGACCAAACCGATTAGTTTTATCATCCCATATGCAACGTTCGATTTGGATGGATTAAAAGCTGTTATGTAAACCATACGTCATCATAATCAAATCTCAAGACACTTGTAATCTTTTTCCTACGCAATACATTACCATCATATAAATGCGAATAAAAATAAATCAAGTAGCCAAGACGGAATTGTTGTTCAAATTTATAGTTGACTTTTATTTGCGTTTTTAATCATCTTTTCATCAACGCTGTCGACCTGCTCTGAAAAGTAAACGATCGTCATCTCAGACATGTAAAAAAGACTTAACTTACACATGTAGGAGCGCACGACAGTTGACACATTTATTGTATCTTTGTTTGTAATTGTAGATAAAAACGCAGTTTTATTGCAATACTGCTTCGTTTTATTTGCATGTGAAAGTCTTAGAGTGAACTTCGGCAATGAAAATGTTTTAAATTGTTCGTTATCTAAAAGAGTGTATTAGCAGCCAGTTTGTGTGTGACAATTCAGTGAAGGTGACACTTTTTTTCGTAGTAGCTCTTGGACAATTCAAATTCAATATTGAACATTATGCGCCAGGTGTATATGGTTTTGGTTTTATTGTTTATTCACGGCACGTTTTCGAGTAGTAGTCAAATCAGTGAAGGCGAAGCAGTTGAAAATGATCAATTATTGTTTGCACACGTTGTAAGTCAAATTGACTGACCACATCATCGTTGATTTTTGAAATGTTGTGAAAATCAATGAAAATTTAATTTTAACATTGTTGCAAATCATTTTAAGATTTTTCGACATGGTGATAGATCGCCTCTTAAACCATACCCAAATGACCCATACAAAGGTGTTGAATTTTTTCCCGGCGGATTTGGTCAAGGTACATAAAATTATTCCAATGAAACATTTTGGCCTAATGGATACGGTGTAATTCCTCGATATTATTTCTACCTTTTTCTTATTGCAGTTACTAAAGTGAGTTTTATATGCGAAGACACATTTTTTCCGCATGAAATCTGAAATTTCGTTACAATATCTACATTTTCAATTGCATTACAAAAGAGAGGATTGCAACGGCATTTGGAATTAGGCAAATATTTGCGAAAGAGATACTATGAGCTTCTGGGTGACGGCAAATATGCACCAGATAAAGTGTACGTTCGATCGTCGGATTACGATAGAACAATTATGAGCGCTGCAGCTAACTTACTGGGCTTCTTCCCGACTGAAAGTGATCAAATATGGACGGAAGAGCTTCCGTCAATTGGTCGCCCAATACCCATTCACACAGTTCCCATAAAATTCGATCATATTGTGGCGTTGGAAAGACCGTGCGCACTATACGACAAAGCATTTGAAGATAGACTCAATTCAAATGAATTCAAAGAGGCTAAACGAAAGGTAGATCGATATTTCAAAATTATGATGGAACATTCCGGGTATAAAAATGCTACGATTGGTGACGCGTACTCGGTTTGGGATACGCTCAAAGTGCATCGGTCGGAAAATTTAAGGTGAGTTTTAGGTTGATATCTTGTTGAAATCGTATTTTCATTGAAATAAATGATTTTGTAGACTACCATCATGGGTGGGCGATATGTTGGAGCCTGGGAGTGACATGGATAATTTCTTTGTGGATGGTTTTAAGATGCTTTCAAATACAACTGAAATGAAGAAATTGAAAAGTGGGTTTTTGATCAAGGAAATGTTGGAGCGTTTCATACAGAAAACTCAGTCAAAACTAAAGCCAGACCGCTTTACCATTCAAATTTACTCAGCTCACGATATTACCATATCGAATTTTCTAAACAGCCTTGGTCTTTTTGATGTAATTGGTTATCATTTTTTAGCAAACTTCTGGGGGATTTTTTAGTAATCAGTTTCAATGTTTACAGTCTCATGTTCCACCGTACGCTTCGTGTTTGCTGTTCGAACTGTATAAATCCAGAGATAACTTTTACGTAAAACTCTTCTACAAAAACACAACAGCAGATAACCTACCTCCGTTAAACATACCTGGATGCGGCACAAAATGTCCAATCAATATGTTTTATCAGCTGTTTGACCATATCATACCTAAACAAGATTTTGAAAGCGAATGCAATTTATCGCTACCATCAATGCCTGTCAAAGAATCCGACGTCATGACATGGAAAGGTAGGTCGAAATTGTTTTACTGTCAAGCTAGATGAAGTAAGTGAATTGGTTTTCTCTTTCTAGAACTAATTGGGCCGATCATTTGTACATTTGTCGTATTTTTTTCGACGATATACGGTTGGCAATCAGATAGATTTTACGAAACCACATAAAACGTGTCAGAAAATCATTACATAAGGCTGAAACTAGAATGGAGTCATCCCGAATTTCTACATTGTAAAAAAAAAATATTTTCCCTTGAAACACTTTTTTTTTCATGATAATGTGCATTTGAAGCTCGAATAAAGCTAGCTAAAAATTATAGGGAAAATAACTTTAAAATCTGTTGATAAATAAATTTATATTTATGTGATTGGAATAAAAATGTCATCCACAAAGCAATAATGATGTGTTTTTACTGCAAAGACACGAAAAAAGTAAAATTATTCAAACTTTTTATCAGTATCCTTGCTTATTCGTCAATTTGGGTTTTTTCATTTCTATAGAGAAGTCAAGAAAAACTCTTCAAAGTCATGAATAAATAACTTAATTTTACAATTTCTTTTATCTTAAGCCTAGATACGAATATTTCAGTGACCCTGGGATGTGCGAAATCATGATTTCGTGAAAAAAAAATTTAAGCTTCTAATTATTCCTTGCTATATAAAGTGACTTTGATTGAAGTATGTTGAAATAGCAAGTGTCACTCGCCTAAAGTTGTGCAATTAAAATCTTCGTTTCGAATTGTTTATCTTTTTAGCGCGTGAACTAAGTGTATGAAATAATATCATCCAAAAGTGTGTATGTAAATAGCTTTGAAAATTCAATTCAAGAATTCAAGTAATAATATCGTCTCGTTCAAATAAAATGCTAGGGGGAGAACTCTCTTTTTTAACTGATAAATTAATTGATTTCTATCATTAATATCTTATAAAATCCACGGACTTTCAAATATTTGGCAAAATCGTAATCATTCAGTCATATCCATCATACAGGATATTTCAGATTTTACTGACTATTTTTAGTTTTTGAGACTATATTGAGTCACACAAATGAACGCATCGATAGTGCCCGCTCAATATATGTACGATGACTGTTTTGAATGTCCCTCGCCTAGATGGCTTCGTGTCGTTTTCCTTCGTCTATCAAGCGATCTTGTTGAAATTTACAACAGAATATGGTCAGTTTGAAAAAGCTATCAAAATAGATGTCAAAAGCCACTTCATTCGATACATATACTTGAAGTATCTGCCAAAATTATAAATGTGTGTTCATTTCTGTTTGAATGTAGAAGAAAATACATGAAATTTATTAATATCTCCAATTTGTATATGATCGTTCTCCCCCTAGGTAAAATGTATGCTCACATTTAGATACGGTTCTGCTATTCATATAAATACTTGTGAGTTTTGAAATCTCATCAAACTGTGTGTGAAACGGAAGTGAAGTGCACACAAACCGAGAAGTAAGAACGCAAAATTCACAGTATTGTTGGTTGTGTTTCGCGTGTGTAATTAAAACCGAAATGACAGTTTTAAATAAGTTGATTTTGGTTTTCTTATTGACAACATACATTCAGTCAACATTGTGTGATTTATCTTCCAAAACTTCAAATAAACCATCCAACGAGTCTTCTGAAGATGACGAATTAGTATTTGCTCAAATTGTATGTGAAATGAAAATATTTGTTGAAAGACGATAACTTTAATTTATAGTTTCATGCTAGATTTACAGACACGGAAACCGTTCCATTTTATACACATATCCCAATGACCCCTATAAAAATGAAAGTTTTTGGCCCGGTGGATACGGAATTATTACAAATGCCGGTAAGCGAAGACAATTTGAATTGGGGAAATATTTGCGCAGAAGATACGAACGGCTCATTGGTACTGAGTATACACCGAAAAATGTGTACATTCGAAGCTCTGATGTGGACAGAACGTTGATCAGCGCTCTATCGAACGCTGCCGGCATGTTCCCACCATCCGGCGAACAGATATGGAGAACTAATTTTCTATGGCAGCCAGTTCCTATACATACGATACCCTTAAAAGATGATTATTTGGTATATCAGGCGATCCCATGTCCGAAATTTGATGAATTGCGCGACCAATACATCACAGAATCACCCGAAGTGAAGGGACTGATGAGAAAACACCGTTCATTACTTGCAGAGCTAGAGAAACATTCGGGAATGAAAATACGAACGATACTAGATGCAGCCATCTTCAACGATCCGTTTGAAGTCGAACTAAACAGGGAATTGACATTACCAGACTGGGCCAACAAAATATTGAATACATCTAAAGAGACTTTGGAATATTTTGCAGCGGTTTATTTTCAAAGTGCTACTCGTACCACCGATGCGAAGAAAGCAATAGCCGGATTTTTAATACGCGAGATTTTCGATCGTTTCAAGAATAAAACACTTGCACTTCTGAACCCAGATAGTAAAATCCACATTTATTCAGCCCACGACAATACTATCACAAATACTTTGAACGCCCTCGACTTGTATGACGTAAGGCTTATGTTATTATAATCTGTTGACTGACTGTGTTCAGAATTTTTTACCTTGGAACAAATATATACGGTTGTTAAATCACTCATTTACATTTTAGATGCGAATTCCACCTTTGGCCGCTAGCGTGCATTTTGAGATGTATCGACGAGGAACGGAATATTACATACAGATTTTCTACAGGAAATTTGAATTTGAAGATGTTGCGCCAATAAATATTCCGAATTGCGGCACAAAGTGTCCGTTAGAAGATTTATACAGGCTGTACGCAGACATTTTGCCAACTGATTCGGAGAGTTATGAGTCATTGTGTAACATACCATGATTTTACGACGACAATCATATATATTTACATATATACATCACCGAAATTTATTCACCTCGAAGTTCACATTGTTTTTTCTACAATAGCAATAAAGCAATTCAGATTTCGAAATGTGTGTAAATTTATGCGTTTATTTGTTATTATAAAATGTTGAGTTTTTCAATACTATGTACTAAATCAAAGTTTAGTCAATCAACATGGACGATAAGCTGAATAATCACGATATATTTTTGTTCAAGGATCTTGTGAGAGTTTTGCGCAAAAGTATAAAGTTCATAATGCCATTATAGTAATAATAAGCAAAAAAAATTCAAGTTTCAACCTTTTCTATGGTTGCTAAATTATCTACATAGGTGAAGTTATTCTACAATATTATCCAACATCATATATATACCTTATGATGCAAACGATTACTTTTTCTTTTTGGTTAAATAAATGTGACTTAAATTTGTTATCGGCATCTCAATTGTCAATGCTAGTATTACGGCAACGGCACAAGAAATGGCCAAAACTAAGAAAAGTTCTTGTACCTGAAAATATGTGAAAATTTAATTTTCAATTCAATTGAAATTGAAACTGAGAGTTCAATTCATTTACCTGAGTGAAAACTGAGAAATACCAGACTACTTTACGATCAGCAAACATAACACTCATTACTGTTTGATGAATCAAGAATATGTTAAAGCTCAACCGTGATATTGGTTGCCAACTTGGTTGCGATAGAAACCAATTAATGATGCCTCCTTGGTCATTTAGGCATGCGAATATGATATAGCAAAGCGATAGTGACCACCAAACTCTTCCTTTCCATAGGAAATCGGCTGATCTGTCAACAACTGCGGACGTATATAAAAGCATCGTCAATACACCCGCGGATAAAGTCAATAGAAATATATTCAAATACTGAAACGATACCAATTGTGTAGTTATTGTAATGACGCTATTTCTATCGCTATTTTTTTTTTTAATTACCTTTGGTATTCGAATATGTTTTCTTGAACGCATTTCGAATAGTATGTAAGCAAAAATGACTCCAATCAACCATGTAGAAATGCGAGCTCGTACTGAATAATAGTTTTCCAAACCAAAACGTTCGCTATTCAATGCCAAAATGAAAAAATCAATCAAAATAATCGCAAATGAAAAACCCATGAATCTTTTTGGACAACGTTGCATAAGCATCACCATAAATGGTGTTATGAGATATAACTGCATATCTGTGGCCAGGTACCAAGATCCATGAACGCACTGAAATGGTTTAACATTAGTTGTAATGTGTGTGGATTGTGACACAATATTCCACGGAAATTTACCTCAATCAGATAATAATTACTGTAATACAATAATGTGTCCCATGGTGAATATTCACACGTTCTTCTTAATCCATCCATAATATTATTATATTCTGGGCCGTTTGCGCAGAATTGTAGTAAATACCTGTTGAAAAGTGCGATAACTGTCAACACTGGAGATAAGCGTAGAACACGTTGTAAGTATAGAAGAGGAATGTTGAGTCGACCATTTCTATAAACAAAGACGACAATTTTGGATTATTTTATATTGAAAAAGAAAAGAATCTCAAAATCATTTACTAACGTCGAGAGTACTTGAAACATTTTATTGGCCGCAAGCATAGCACTCAATACAAAAAATGTATCCACGCCAAAACGGCCAGCCAAAAAAAATTTTTCTAGTCGGTCACCAACAGTTACATGGTTGTTTCGGTTGGCCATTACCTTCGATGAGAAAGAATTAAAATGAACTGCTACTATCCACAATGCAGCAATCGCACGTATTCCATCTAAACATGACATGATGCTGGGTGACTGATCTGATTTGCATGCAAATAGATTTCGCCCGTTTGAATACGCTGAAAATGCCAGCAACAATGGGTTTTTGACTTCTAGAAAAACCACGACAATATTATTAATTCTAAAATTTGATTGATTTTTTATTGCAATGTTCGCACCATGCACCTACCTTTGCGTATAGTGAATATAATGTCATAAGTTGAACTCAAAATTATTAAACCAAATACCATAGTTAGAAATGCCCTTTTAAAAAAAATTCTTACGTTAGTTCGGTAAGTTGAAATCGTGAAGTGAAAATATGAAACGAAGAAAAAAAAATCTCTTGCACAATGCACAGCTCAGGCGAAAACAACAACTTACATAAAAATTTGGTAGCTTAAAAAAATAGTTGTGTTGTCATTTTTAAAGCGACAATCGTGTGCTCCAATATATATTTGAATCGATTTGTTTGAAACCAAGTAATCATCTAATATGTTCGCAATAAGTGATGGTGCACACGAATTCGGAATACAAATACCCACTGTTGACCGTTCAGATATGCTAGTAACGACGAACGAAAAAATTATAATATATTCTATGCAGTAATTTAAACAAAATATTAATCTTTTTTTATAATGAAAGAAACTCACATTTTTCTCACTTCGGACCTGCTAGCATCAATACGGCCCAGGCAGTATTGAGTTTCAATGTTTATTGACTTATTCATTTCTAAATCGTGGCATCGGTCAAAATTTCCATAATTTTTATCGATTCCAACCGGCGACAGCTTGCCCCATGTAGCCAACACTACATAACAATAAATGTTCACCAATAAATCAACAAGAAAAATAAGATTACGAAAAATTACTCACTTTCCGTAGCCCAATTGCTGTTTTTATCACGAAACGCTTTTTGAATTTGTATCAAATCTCTTATGCATTGTTCCGTGTCGTATGATCGTTTGACTTTGGTTCTGTCAGTGGTGAACACTTGGTTGTCGTTGATGGAATATGTTGATGAATCCAAAAATTCATCCAAATGTTTGTTTTGGATCAAACCAATTTGAATGGTATGAAGTTTTTGATATTGGGACCAATCATGCTCTTGTTCTTGTTCTTGTTCAGTTTCACATACAACCCGCCATTTACAAATTACAAACAACGTAACCCAAAACACCAATTTAACTCTAACCATTTAAAATGCAATAATTTACTCCGAATTTTTTACATATGTTTATTCTGTCAGAATTCTAAGACGGTACTGAATCATATTAATGCATCTTGCCAGAAATACAACTGGACAGACTCCGACTTGTGTGCTCAACATCTGGAACAAATAAAAAAATATTAAAGTAAACACTTTCTGAATATGATAGGCTTGAACAGTTGAATTAATATAGCCAACTTGTTTTTGCAACAAAAAAATTATGATTAACGCCCTTAATACAACCCGATAGAAAAAACGCCGAAAACGATCGAACAATTGATTTGATAAGATCAAATGTAACACTTTCAGTAAAAGGAATAAAAGGAATTGAGTCAATGAAGATGAGTATCATTCAGCATCCAGTTTTGAACCCGCTTGTGGCGGCATTGTCTGAAAACATATCAATATAGCATTGAATCATTAATTACTACTAACTCAAACAGTTTTTTTTCCACATATGCTTAAAAACACAAACAAAGTAACAGACTTCCAGCAGCGATTTTTTATAATGAGAAAATATCGAAAAGTCTAAGGGACACAACAGACTTATTTGCTGAGTATTTTTATAGTGTCTACACGAATACGTATTATATGTAGATCAGTTACATTAACCCTTTACCACGTGTTGGTTCTAAAAGTAACCAGATAGGGAAAAAACTAAATATTTTTGAACGCTTGTTCAGAAACAAATGTAGGAGATTGAACCAGCTTTCATTTGATACCTAACTCATTACAATTTGTCAGCTACCTACATAAAAAGTTTTTCGAGTTTATATCAAAATCAATCAAAAACAAAAGATTGCGCATTTTAAGGGTTAACGAATGACTATTTCGATATTAGTATTGGAAACACTAACGAAATAATAAATAAGATGGATGAAAAGAAACAGTCCAAATGCAATCCAGCCTTTTTATCCGAAAAAAAACGATCGAAAGTCTCTTAGTCTAAGTTTCATATCACCTATTAGTTGACAATATTAATGTAGAAAATGACCGTCCAATTAGTATTCTATCATCCGTTGCAAGAATATTCGATGAACTCATGTTTGATATATTCATCAAAAAGCATCTCATCTGCTTGTACCGAATCAGCATGGTTTTACAACAGTCGCTGTCACACGAAACAGTATGTACTGGTTTCTGCATTATGGCGGCGCCAAATCTCATAGAAATTCACCAGATGTTACCAAATGCCTTTGTCTCTTTCCTTTTAATTCTATGAGATTTGAGGTGGCAGCTATGCCGGACAGCTACTTATCACAGTTGAATCTAGATTTAGTTTGTGATTTTTCATTTGATTTTTTCCCATTATTGTTAACGCACTTTAATTGCAAAAACTCATCATTGTATTTCCCCTGGTTCTCCAGAATGAGGCCGGTTTTTCCATGGTTTTCCGGACCCAATTCTGGTATGAAAGTCTCACTTTTATATTATCCCTCCCTACTATATTCTCTTTGCAAAAGACGCATCGTGAGCGGAATTTATGCCGTATTGGGTCTCTGACCAGCATGTTCTCAGCTTGCTGTGAACACATATTGGCATAAGTGTGGGCTTCGTAATAAATAAATAAATATCTGCGAATAAATGAACAAATTTAGATTTTTTTCAGATACATTTTTTATAAGATGTCAATCAAGGCTGTTAAATACTATTTTTCTTTACTAATGAATGAATAAAGAAATGAAGAAGTTGACAGAATATGAAAAACTCAATGCAAATGTGCATAAATTCTAAAGCAGTTTGTTCGAATGAACGATTATTATGGGACGAAAATGAGCTAATGACAGCTTGCGTTGAAAAAACGTTCAACCGGTAATAATGATAAACTAAATTTGCACACTTAATTGCATGCAATTTGTAACAATAATTCGCATCAAAATTCCTCTTTTGTGCTCACGCATGCAATTTAAGATATGACGTTGATTAAAAACAATATGTTAGGTATTTGTCTCTTTATTAGTAACTTGAACACCGGATAAGGCTGCCACTGTATAATTTATCCAGTTAAACAGGAAAATTGCTTAAAAGCGCTACTGTGAAATGGGTGTTCAATAATTAATCAAACTCTAATTTCATATCGATAAAATAATATCAGTTTTTGAAAGAAGGTGGAAATTATAAAGTATAGTTTGTAGTTAAACGCTATATTTAAGCACAATTGAATCTTTTAATTGTTAATAATTAACATTTAATTCAACGAATTAACGTCTAAGTTGCCTAGTTTAGCAATTTAGCATCTTGAGTAGTTCATTATATGTTTTACAATTTGTTGTTTATTCTAGTAATGTAGATCACATACAGTTGTTGACACATTGCTGATTGATTGATCAGTCATATGTTTACGCGTAAGTATTGAACGTTTAACTACGTAAATTCATTTTCAATGAATACATTTTGCAAAAATAGAGCAATTTGTTTTGAACTGGTTCACAATTTAAAGCGCGGAAAAGTACACGCATTCTGATAAATCCAATTTCATTTTTAGCACTACATGGAATGTAGGCTACGGTAGTTGTTTTTTTTCCCCAAGAAAATTTTAAGAGTCTTTAGGTCATTTTTTTGGACCGTAAATTGATTCATTTTAATATCCATATTTTTTATTTGAAATGAAGCAATTACGCCCAAATGCAAAAATGAAATAAAATCATGTTCTTGTAATTCACTTTTGAGATAACTCAAAAAAAACAATTCTACACTTTTTTCGTTACCAATGTGAAATAATGTACGATGATCAATGATCATTCACATTGAATGTTCATAAAACACATAAGTGAAGAATACAAAATCATCATTTAAATTTATTTAATTATTTTTGACAATATTAAAATGATTTGCATACTACGATTAAAACTACATTCCATGTAGTGCTTACGATAATAATTTGACGAGAAACATCAAATTAATTAAACCCCTTAAATTTACAAGCTTCAATAACGACGATCTGCGGTCTTGTTTTTTTAATGTTCATGACACAATTATATTATGATCATAATGTGGCATCATATCTTTGACTCGTGCTTCAATTGCATGAAATTGCTATTGCATTCTCTGGCGTTTGAGATAGTTCGTCCAAATACTTTTCGAATGAATACTCGAGATAATTTTTTTTTATCCAATTACTTCCATAAAGCATGTGTCAAATGTATGATGAAATATAATAATCCATTAGGTGTATTCGAAATAAAAAGTTCACATTCATTCCACTTTTTCCCCCCAAACAACAAGATCAAGGAATCAGGAATAGTTATATAATAACAAAAAATACTGCTTAATCTTAGGTGTATGATGTACTTGCAAAATTTGTGTTAGATTACGGGCACAAACTCGTTTTATACGTTAATCACATGAATTTGAAGTGATTTCGCGCGAAAAAAAAACAATGAAAACACATATAAATGCTGCTAGTTCCGTGTAATGCGACAGTCTGAAAAATAGTGGTGGACGCGTTGTGGGTTAATATAGGAACAAAAGATATCGTCTAGACGACCATCTGGGAGCGGTGAATAAAAGTGTGTCTGCATTTTTATTTAACATGTCTGTTTTGACGATAATAGCTTTATTGACATTTTTCCAATCCATTCGGTCCCAAGAATTGATTTTTGCAAACACAGTGTGTCGTCATGGCGATCGCACCATATATCGGCAAGAAAATCATTTATTTTTCTGATCTATTGCATCATTTTATGATTCATTTATTGTGAAATATTTTAGGCCATACAAAACCGATCCATGGGGAGATGTAAATTTTTGGCCGGGTGGTTATGGACAATTGACAAACGTATGTGTTTGGATGCTGTTTTAAACAACCTGATATCTGCCTGAGCAAATAAAAAATATTATCCATATTGTGTCGTAGGTTGGAAAGCGTGATTGTTTTGAATTGGGCAAATTCTTTCGGAAACGTTATCGCGGTTTGCTTGGAGATGGTTCTTATTCGGCAAACAAAATCTATGTCGAATCAACGGTTATTATAAAATTGTTTACATAATAAATGCCGGAGCATAATATCCAACGATTTTCTTTTCATTAACAATAATCATAGGATTCCGACCGAGCCATAGCCTCGGCTTTAACAACGATGGCCGCCCTATTTCCACCGAAGGAAGATGCAAAATTTATTGAGGATTTCGATTGGCAGCCAGTACCCGGTTTGAACTCAGATCATATACGAATTTAAAAGTCGAACAAACTTATTATTCATATATATCTTTTTATAGTGCATACGTCCCCAGCTGGAAGCGATTACCTTTTAGCTACACAACGTTCATGTGATCGCTTTGATCTTGAAATGCAACAATTTTTAAGTGAAAGCTACTACAAAGGCTTATTTAAACAACATTGGAAACTAATAAGCTATTTGGAACGAAATTCCGGATCAAAGATAAACACTCTGATGGATGTGATGATTTTGTACGATGCACTTTATGTTGAACAATTGAAGGAACTATGGTAAATATCGATGTTTTTTACCGTGCATTTTGCCGATTTCTTTTTCCCGAATGGTACAAAGTTTCAGAGAATGTCCATTTCAAATCTATTTTAGTCTCCCAAAATGGGCCGAAAAAGTGATGATAAGCGGTGGAGATTTTGAATATCTGGCACTCTCCGTGTATCCAATCCATACCAGTACGACCGAAACAAAGAAGATCAAAGGGGGATATTTACTGAAATCGATTTTCGATCGGCTTACAAATAAAACTAAATCAACCCTGTCACCAGATCGCTCTATTCATGCGTCTTTTGCTCACGATATGACGATAGTTAATGTTTTAAATAGCCTCGGATTATATGAGGTTCATCAACCGCCATACTCGTCGTGTCTTTTATTCGAGTTATATAAACAAAATGACAGTCATTTTGTACAGCTTTTCTACAAAAAATCGGCAGAACCAAATGGAATTCAGGAATTGGAATTTCCTAGTTGTGGCTCCAAATGTACACTCGAAGACTTATACGAAATATACGGAGACATACTGCCAACACAACCTTTTGACCAAGAATGTGCACTGCGTTATGGAGAAGTTCTCTCACCGAATGGAAATCCTGAAAGTTATGACATTCGAAAAGTGCAGTTTTAGTTTGTAATGGCATACACAGTTAATGACGCATACTTCTTCATGTGATCTACTGTCATTTAGATTTATCGCACCTTTCGTTTCCGTTCCACAAATTGTAATGTTACTTTAAGACGAATGCCTTTAGATATTCGCTTCGAAAAAAGTAGTAATATTTTTTTAAAAATAGAGTAATTGCATATTTTATTTCTTTCCAGCCATTTAACAAGTTTGAAACGTTTTTGCTCCAGACTTCTTTAATCGTTTACGTGTCATTTGGTTTTTGCCATTTACATGAGTTTTGATTTCATTTCGAAGTCATTATTGTGGTAATAAATAATGAAAGTTACTTTTTTTCGTGTACAAACAATCTCCAAAAAGAGATAAAAACTCGTAAAAATGACATGAATTGCATGTAAATTACCACAGCGTAATGGTTTATGGATCTGAAAGCAGTAGACAGAATGAAATATGTGTATTTCATTTGCAAAGATGTCTGCTTCATGGAAACTCGTTCTTCTAATGTTCGCTCAGTTCGTTTTTTGTCATGAAGAAGATGTTGGTGACATTGGGATTTTGGAGGTCGATGGCCAGCTGATTTTTGCAAAAACAGTTAGTAGCAAAATGTTTTAATTGTTTTAGAATCAATGACGTTTGACAGCTACGCTGACAGTTGTGTTTTTTTTTCGTCTCTCGTCTTTGTTTACATTATTTTATCGTTTTTAAATAGTTATCCACATTGTTTTGTCACAAATTTTATATCATTCTATTCGTAAAGACTTGCTGTATCGTAATTTTATAAAGTTCATCCGTGTCAACATCAATTTCGGCTATTTTTTTCTGTGATAATTTGTGCACATTTTTGGTTACGTCGCTCTCGTTGTTCACGTCGTTTTCCTGTGTTATTGTTGTTGTTTTTCATAACCATAAAATGGCCCAATGTGCGTTGTGTGTGAAACCGGAAGCCAATGACAAAAGCATTTCATGCTATGGCTTATGCGGCAAATATTTTCATTTCGCGTGCCTAAATAAAAACGATTCCACCACTGTTTTCAATAAAACTCTGACAAACTTTTTGGCGAAAATTACCGGTTTACAGTGGTATTGTGTCAGTTATCAGCCACACTCTCTTAGTGGCATTGTAAACAATTTCACTGAGTGTTCAAATTTTATTGCGGACCTCAAACACTCGCTAGTGCCTCTCATCGACAAAGTGTTGTGCGCTGACCTACCGCAAAAAAGTGCCAGTAACCAAAATAAACAAAATGAGCAAAATATCGGTGCTGTTGAAGTGGTTGAAATTGATCAAAATACGTTGCTTCGATTTATTGACAATGCCAATGCCACCGTGCACACTGAAAATGCTGTGATTGACGAAAAGTCAGCGGAACCGATGGACGAGGATGAACAAAATGTTGACTTGGACATTACAGTCGTCCCAAATGCCGAATCGGGTGTTGCTACATCGAGTGCATATGTGGAAACTCCACGTCCGAACCAAGATCTCGTTAAGCGTAAAATTCGTCGCCCAATCAACGAAACGGTGAAACGAACGTGCCTCAAATCATCCGACGATCCAGGTATGTCGCGCGTTGATAACGCTGTTGATGAAACTGTCTCAACACCATCAGTTCATCAAAATGCAATGAATTTACGCAATTTGGTTCACGCTCCGGCTCGCAAACCGATTATGAAAAATGTCAAACGCGTTCAAGCCAGCAATTTACACGCCAAAGCGGTACCGTTACCACAGGTCAGCAATTTACATAAGAAAATTGTTCCGTCAGTTCCACTGCCATCTAATCTGACGAAGAGCGTTCACATCTCACGCTTCTCTAACGACACCACCTGTAATGATATTTTGAATCATTTGCGCTCCATTGATTCCACATCAAATATTGTCAATGAGATTCGATGCAAAAGATTGACACGTGGTGACCGGCCCATTTCAAGCTACAAATTCATCTCGTTCAAACTGACTTTTCCACGTCAATACTTTGAACGTGTTATTAACCCGTCGATATGGCCGAGCTCAATTAAGGCCTGTGAATTCGTTGACAAACCAAAACCTCCCTCGTCCATCAGTGCACCACATGTCAATTCAAACCGGCAGTCAAAAAACGGGATGCACCCAAATGGCAACATAAACAGAGTCAGAAACCATCTTCAGCCAATGTTCGCCTATGTACAGGCACTGACGACACCGAATGATGAACGCCCGTAGAGCGTTTCGAAATGCGCATTCACTTAAAGTAAGTACAATTGTGTATCATTTGTGCTACAACAGCAAAAACAATTAGGTGATTTTCAACAAAGAACCGTGTCCCGTTTTGTATGGGGTTTGGGCCATTGGCGTCTAGCAATGAGACCGGTGCCAATGGATAGGGGGCAGCGAGTATAACAATAATATATGGGTGACACGGCCCCAAGTTGTGGGCGGGGGGTTTTATTGGGATACAAAGTTAGTACTGGATTTGGGGTAGTTTTCGCTAAACATGGATTTTTCATGAATAAAGAGTCATTTTAGAAGGAAACTATGTATGGACGAAGTATTTATGCTGATGTCAAGAATCGATTGTCACTTTGGTTGGGGCTGCCCTTCAAGTCTGGGGTGCGTGGGAGGTAAAAATTGAAAAAAAATCAAAAATACCCTAATTTGGGGTTGAAATTCAATTTGCCGCCCAAAACTAATCACATATTTGGATTGCTCGCGAAAAGTTGACTATATGTCTCATACAACAAAAGCCTGATCCGATCACTCCAAAGACTGTAAATCGCCCTTCAAAGATTGACCCTATATCATTCATGCTCCAATATTTGGCCTTGTCTTTGAAGGGCGATTTACAGTCTTTGGAGTGATCGGATCAGGTTTTTGTTGTATGAGACATATAGTCAACTTTTCGCGAGCAATCCAAATATGTGATTAGTTTTGGGCGGTAAATTGAACTTCAACCCAAATTGGGGTATTTTTGATTTTTTTTCAATTTTTAACTCCCACGCACCCCAGACTTGAAGGGCAGCCCCAACCAAAGTGACAATCGATTCTTGACATCAGCATAAATACTTCGTCCATACATAGTTTCCTTCTAAAATGACTCTTTATTCATGAAAAATCCATGTTTAGCGAAAACTACCCCAAATCCAGTACTAACTTTGTATCCCAATAAAACCCCCCGCCCACAACTTAGGGCCGTGTCACCCATATATTATTGTTATACTCGCTGCCCCCTATCCATTGGTACCGGTCTCATTGCTAGACGCCATATGGCCCAAAACGGGACACAGTTCTTTAGATTTTGTGTTACAAAATAATATTCTTATCTTTGAAGTCAATTTTGAACTATTTACCATTTAGCATCAAATGATCTAGTTACGTTTCAAATCATGGTCAATGTCAACTCAATGCACTCTGCAATCAACATGGATCTGCCTTAACCGACGTAAAACTTCTCATCAATTTATCTATCGGTATAAATTGAGCGACGAATTTTGCAGTTTCAAAGTCTTAAATTTAACGCGTAACAGTTAACGCTTCACATAGCCTTTGTCCCTTTGGAAACGTTCACCAAAGGTTATCCTGGACCGTTTGCTATAGGCTACTATCAAGCATTTCCATCTTGGTTGTATGACTATTTTCGTTTTCATGTTCCTACTATTGTGCTTACCTCATAATTTACGAAAAGAGCCAGGTTTTTAACGAGACGAGAACTGAAAGTTATCGAAAGTTACTGCTACTATTGTTCATTATTTATAAAAATTGTAACAGTCTTGCACTCCTTTCCGGCCGAACCTCTAACAAAACCCACATTATATTCAGCCAGAGCTTGGCGGTGTTTAATAAAATAAAATAAAATTATATCTTTGAATTTTCGACAATTCGATCAATATCGGTGTGTCGACATGGTGACCGAAACTTACACACACCATTCCTCAATGATCCATGGAAAGACGAGTCTAACTGGCCCGATGGTTTCGGACAACTTACTTTTGTAAATTGAATAAAAAAAAATAAGAAAAACTGTTAATTTATTCATTCATTTCAGGTTGGATAACAAGAGCATTGTGAATTAGGTAAATTCTTTCGAAAACGATACGGCAGCTTACTCGGAGATGGTACATATTCGGCAGATAAAATTTACATTGGATCAACGGTTTGCATAATATACGTGAACAGTTTTGCCAAGAGATGCCGCGACGAAACCAACAATCCGCCCAAATGTGTTCGCGCTAAAATTATGTCTACATTCATTTGGCAACACACGAAGGTCAGAACAGTAGCAGCACCGTGAGAACGACGGTGGCCATGAACAACATTCACATTCAGTCATCCGTATTCAATTCAATTCAATTTTATTACACCGCCAAATACTGGCTGAATTAGGGAATTACATAGTAGGTTCGGTTACAATTTCAATAGGCAATAGGTCAGTAATGGTAGGTAAGTAATTTCAAACAATTTTAGGTAGTGTGTCAATAGTCAGTTAGGTTTTTACGGTGGCACATTCCAGAATGTGCTAAATAGCAAAAATAAAAATATAAATAAATAAATAAATAGAATTTTTTAAAATTTGAATGTAAAACTATGATAAAAATGTCCCTTCATATTTTGTATAGTAATTTAGTATTTGGTTTTCATTTCATCGTTTTGAAATCGTCGATAATTTTCGTTTTACATCTGTAACCACGAGCCGATGGCTGCATCCGAAAGTTGCAATAGTTTTTGACGGAACTGGAAATGTGGTAGCGTTGGGTCGATGAATAAGGCAGCACAATTAAACATCCAGCATGCATTGTTGAATGGTGATCGCAACGAATGATCTGTTCGATAGTGCTTGATTTTTATGAATTCGGGATTACGAAGCGTTCTTACACCATTGTTCAAATTCATTTGCGACAAGAGATTAGGTGTTTTATATTTGCCGATTATAATGGAGTGAATGAACAGGATGGCTGCGTTCAATCTTCGGCGCACTAGTGATTCAAGCTTCACGTTTTGACACCTTTCGGTGTATGGGCGGAGAACGTAGTTGCCTTCGATCCAACTTCGATAATCACCATTCAGGAGCATGACCATTTGCTTCTGGGTTCGCTCAACAAATTTCATGTGTGTAGTGTGATGTGGAGACCAAATTGGGCTGGCAAATTCCAGATTTGAGCGCACTAGTGCCGAGTACAAAATCCTAACGATATCCTTTCCAAAGTAAAAGGACTGTCGTTTGACAAAATGAAGGGCTGCGTTGGCCTTGTTGCAAATATATTCAATGTGTGATCCAAAATTCATCTTCTTATCCATCATAACGCCTAGATCTCTGATTTCGTTTACACGTTCCACCTTTTGTCCACCAATACTGTAGTCATTAATGATCCGGCTTCTTTTTGTGTGAAAGGTCATCAGTTTACACTTAGAACTGTGAATA
>NW_022595255.1:0-15407 GCF_009176505.1 Sitodiplosis mosellana
GCACTTGATTAAAGAAAACCCAAACATCGGAAACATTCGATTGCATAGTGTTTGATTTGAAATCCGTTGAATTTGAATTCTGCTTTGACGTTCGTTGGTACACTTGACGAAATTCGCAGTGTTTGTCTCTTGCATTCACACAGAAACAGAAAGAGAAGCGTATAAAACACACGAGACAAGAACGGCAGCGATGTGTGTGCATGCACGCGCGCGTCGCTTACGATGTATCTCGTGTGTTGTATGCGCTTCTCTTTCTCTTTCCGTGTGAATGCAGGATATAAACACTGTGTGAGAATCGGGAGATGAACGAACGCGCGTCACAGCGAATATGCACGCAACCAATAGCTGCTGTTAAACAGATCTGTTCATCAGCAGCACTACATAGCCAGCATCTTCAATGCTCTGTTTTTGACAATCGAAACAAGCTTCACAATTCGAAAATCGGTCACCTTTGGCATATTCGCATTTCAAAAAGCCTTGAAGCTATTTATTTGATTAATACATCATTCGAAAGCGACATTCTTCGAGCATCTAAGATGGGCCAACGCTTAAGTAGGTTCAGTTTTTATCTTTATGAAAATGCATCAACCATATGACAACGCTGGACTGATTGTAGTTGAATAACAATTTTCGCCCCGCTACGCTCGCCTAATTTTAACTTTTTAACCACCCTAAATATGTTTGAATTTACTATTTTAACTGTTGAAGGGCCAATGTCGTGATTAACCGACATTTGTTTAAATAATCACTGGATCTTAGTATTTTTGACACTTCAAATAAACTTCGTTCGCACAATATTTAAAAAACACCTCTTGTATTTTTTCGAAATTCTGGTCCGTTCTAAAAAATCCTTAAAATAATCTATGATGTAAACATTCGTATAGCAGTCTTATTTCGCTGTTCTCGAACGTTCTCACGAATGCGAGGGCAAATGTTTACATAGAAATCATACGGCAGCGTTGCGAATGCATGCAAAACACGAATGAACGAACGAATAATTTAGTCACAAGTTCGCTGTCATAGCCGCATTCGGTCGCATTCGCAAACATTCGAATTTTTGTTCTGAAATGCGAATGCATTCGCAGCATTCGCGAGAGATAAATTTCCCTAGCGGTATAATTTATATATAATATCCCACGTACAATGACGAATGACGACTATAATAGAAACAGAATGTTATCGCAAACATTTTTTTCAATGAAAAAATGTCAAACAATTGATGGAATTACAGTTCCACCTGTGCACGTGTGTATAATTTTGCATTTCATATCAAATGGATCGCATCGAAACCGAAGTACCTTCTCCACTACTGCTTGAAACACAATGGTATAAAAATCTGCAAGAATTTACGCCTCGTTCTTTAAGCCAATATCCTTCACCTTCGAAGTGATGAGTGGTGTTTTTTGACGAGGCTATTTGAATATGAAAATGTTCATATCTTCACGGCGTGCACAGAACACATTCCGTTTCATAGTCGCTCCAAAGTAAACAAATAACCACAGATCAACCGTCGCTAACATATGGTAAATATGAATATGAATGATTAAACGGCTTGACTCATATGTTTGCGTTACATTCGAAGCTCAAGTGGTGTGGCTGCGTTGCTTTGTTGAACAGCTACGCATTCCCTAAAAAAATCTTAAGCGAATCTCATACAAAACCTCAGCCGTACTTAATGACACTTTCCATAGAGATATAGAACGCATCTCAACTATTTTTAAATTCCAATGAATACACATCACTTTTTCCGTGTGTATTGGGTCGTATTGACCTTTAACCGAAATTCCAATACCTATTTCATCTCAATAAATCAAGAATATTTCAAAAAAATTGAAATTTCATCTTCTTTTTGTGCCATATTTTGTTCAATCAAATCAGATGAAAAACCTCTAGACGAGGTTAAAATGGAGTGAAGCTTCTGTGCGTGGATTCACCACTCAAAAAGACTGATATCATTTTGAGTGACGCTAGGACGCTGTATTATTACTGGGTACGAAGTTCAGAAGTGTTTTTCGCATTCAATTGACACTGTATATACTGCCAGTGTACTTAGAATGTGATTTCAAAAATTCAATTTTCAGCAAGTGGTACAAGTGGTTTGTAGATGAGCATTAGACGGTTGTTTTTGACCAATTTTAAGTGAACTTACGATTTTTGATGATAAAACGGTGATATTTTCATGATTTGAGTAAAAAAAATGTAATGATATTTTTTTTTTGATTTTTTGCAATTTTACCGTCTTTTCGTGACAATGCATGGGTGTAAAAATGTTTCTTCTGTTCTAATCTATCTATTTTGATAATATTTCAATCGAAAAATGCGAATTTGGTACAATATATGCTCTTTTTGAAAAACTGACTGATTTCAACAAGAAATTTGTCAATATTATGGTATGAAAAGTTGACGAATGACGTCTCAGAGTCGATCCAAGTCGAGACACTGACATGTTCCAACAAAAGAATGGAGAAATAGAGCTTCAGTATGATTTCTCAAAAAATCGAAAAAATTGAAAAATTCCGACGCAAAACGTCTTTTTGGGCCACGTATTAGGGCATTCGATTGGAATTTTCCAAAAAATGTAAAGAAAAGTCGAAAAAAACAATTTCAGAAAATTTCATTTTTTTCGAAAAACCTCAAAAAAATCCTAAAAAACCATGAAATCATTGCGGTTTTTGGGTAACATCGTCATTATTTGTCATAACTCATTCCGTGGGACCTAAATTTCTCCATAAAATGTAGAAAAACAAAGAAAAAAGTTTATAGTGTAGTTTAAAATTGAAACTGTTATCAAATTGAAAAAACGAAGAAATTATGGGTGGATATTGTTTAATTTAGTTGAATTTGGCGTAAATTTAAGGAATCTGACCAAATACTTCGGCTAAACATAGCATAAACACGTTTCAAATTTTATAGTGTCACTATAAATTTTATAGTTTAGCATTCGGATTGGGTCTAAGATGGAGAAAAACATTTATGCGCTCAACTATATTTACCACACCAGATGGATATCAACCGAATTTTGTAATAACAAATCGCAATCCGTAATAGTCCTATATAAATTCAAATCAACTCAATAAATATGTTCTTTTCGGGCCTATGAAATCCATACTGACGACAATATTCGACCTGCCTCTAGAGATCATACACACCAGAGACTGAAATAAGAAATTTTCAGGAGATCCGAAAACGCGATAAATTGTGTTCAGAAGATCCGAAATTCCGATTGCAATCTAAAAAACAAAACGAAACTCTGAACTATAGATTAGTTTCATTGTATTTGAAAGGTTCAATTTGTTTAACGAAAAAAAAAACAAAATGAAATGTTTGATATTCCCCATTGATTTTTATCATTCATCCACAATTTTATTGCCGATCTTGGGAATTATTTTTTCAATATGTATGCCGTCTCAGCACATTAGTGCATGCTAGTGCCACGATTTCTTCACAATCGGTGTTTTAGGATATTCAATCATTCCACTTCGATTTCCAACCGAAGTCTTCACAGAATTTATTATGTGAACGCAGAACTGTTTCAAATAACGATTAAAATTTTTCAAATTCATTGAAAAGCTGAAGAACTTTGGAATGCAGGTGTACACAAAAAATTCGGAAAAGTGAATAGTTTTTGCGATAACGAATTTGATATTTCCCATATCTTGACCAATAATTTTAATGTTTGTATGGCGAGCGAAGCGAGCCTAATATTTCCATATGATGTGCAATGAAATTCAATTTTTCCCTAATTTATTGTAATATTGTCTATCAAAGAGTATTTTGTATGCGTGCTTTGGGCATAAATTTTGTTTCATTTGAAATTTCTTAGGATCCGTAATTTAAAACTAGAGCAGCATTTTTCCGTTCAGAAGATCCGAAAACCGGCAGAAGATCCGGTTATTTCAGTCTCTGATACACACAACACACGTTGAGCTGTCAATATATACACACAGTACCGACACGCTAGCATTGCTACTTGATTATTGGTTGTGCATACACACGAGTTTGAAATTTTCAACTATCACCACAAGAGTTGTGTCAGTAGAGCTCGTGTCATGTTTACATTGAATATATTGAAAATGGTTTTTGAAATGATTTACGTCGCAATTTTCTTTAGAAAAATTAGAATCTACCCCCTCGATTTTTTTGAAAAAATTAGAAATTACCCCCTACATTTTGATCAAAAATTGAAAATCTATCTAATTTGTGCATTATGCTATGAGAAAAGTTAGTTTCAAATGTTTTTTCAGATAAATTGCGAAGATATTCTTCAAAAAATGTACTTCGAAATGTTCGGAATGACGACGATAAGACTGAAACGTAAATATGTTCATTGCCAAAGTAATTCGCAAGATTATTTTTAATAATTTCACTCATCGCAACGCTTCTTCATCTGACAGATGTTGATTTATCGCAAAATCACTCTTAGAAGTTAATGCGAAATCAATGAAAGGTACAGCAAACGTGATGAATAACATCTTGTATAAGCGCATTTCAGATTTCACAGATTGTGATCACCAATAGGAAATCTTTCTTACACGTTTTGTACTAGGGGGAAAGAACTATTGGTATATTTACTTTATTGACACGTATTGACAAATATTCACAGGCATTTGCACTGCGTTCCGTAGTGTTATTGTTGTTGTTTTCTTCTGTTGCTTCGTCTCGTTCGTGGCACGAATGACAGTTGCAAATACGCACATTTTATTGAACATATTTGCATGCATTCGCAGCTAGTTATTCAGCGCATCGACACGCATTGAAGCGTATTGATCTAAACTCGGTAGAATATGCGATTATTTACAATATTTATATTTTCATTTACTCAGTTCTTACCCCCTAGGTTTTGTATGCTCGACAAATAGCTTGGTACCAAATTCGATTTTACTCAATTAAGCGTAGAATAAGTTCCATTCATCAATGACAACTAAAGGTCAAACATGTTGTATGATCAAAGCAAGTGTCATTACTTCAATTTGGTTTATCAATAATTAAATTTTTCACACCTGGTCACATTTCCAGATAGGAGCCAAACTTTTGATAATTTCAATTAGTAACTAAATTATTCAGTCAAATAAGTAATCAAGCGAATGTTTTATGTAGCGACAATTTACACTAATTATTTTGAAAATGAAAACGATTAAGCCAATCAAATATTGATTTCAAAAGCGGCCCGTACGTTAGAAATGTTCAATTTTTTCGGTTGTCTTTGGTCCAATACCGTTTTGCCGTTATCGATGTACTGCTTGGTACAAAATTTAATCAAACCAGTTTCTTGGATTTCTTTAATCTCTTCATTAAACAAATACTTCAGCGCGGTTTTCTTCTGAGAACTAATGGCAGCCGAAAACATATACAGTCGATCTTTTATTCTATTCGTTGGTGTGAGAAATTCAACGATTCAAAATATCATTCGAAAGAATGACGTCATTGATGCAATGCTCAAAATATGATTTGAAATTGGTGTAACTGTCATTGTTGATTCCTTTCAAATAAACGGTTTTTAAATGGGTATACAGTTATATGACGATTCATGCCTTGGATGCTTCGAATCGATCACATATTGAAACACGACTCTCAACCAATTTTGAGTGATATCTCGTGTGAGCTTTTTGAATTTCGACCAAAAAATGTCACCTTGTATTCGAATACATGGATTTGAATTGTTTTGTTAAAATTTCATTCAAAATGATACTTTTTTTCGACCCATAATTGATTCATTGCAAAGCTACCGGAGAATGTACAGTGTACACAAAACGATGAAAATATTCAAAACCGTGTTCATTATTTAACTTTCAGAGCGTAAATAATTGATTTAAAAATGGTTTTTCAAATAAAGTTCTTCCATGAAATGCAATAAAAGATGTCATTTCCGAATAGAAATTCGCGTTTGGTTATGACCTAAAGTAAACAAATGGATGAAATGTCATAATGGACAAAGTCATTCTGTAAAGTAAAGGCTGGAATAGAATAACACCATCCCTTTAAATTGAAATGCTCATTTGCTGGAATTTCTTCGTTTTCTAGAATATCATTTAGTTACTCATTGAACCATTTTCTGTTTTTACTCCTTTCATTTTGCCTAAACTAACCTTTACTTCATCCCATTAAAATTGCATAAATGGTAAGTATATTGAAGGAGATAATACATTTTTGTCTACAAGAAATGTCTAATGTCACTTCATGCATACTTTGATACAGCGAACATAGCTCATACAAGGAGTTCTATGAGAATCCATATCTTTTAGTTGCTTCTAGTTCCTTATGTACACAATGTAGCGACGACAAGTGAGCAAACTTAAATGTAATTTGTTTATTATCAAAATAACACAGACAACTGACATTATTTCGAAAACTATTTATGGGCTAAATTTACATATACATTTTCATTCAACGGCTTCAGAAATGTCTTATTCATTGAAACAGATCTGTTTGTTGGCGATAAAACTAGATATGCATTCAAATCGAAATACATCCAAATCATGGATTTCATTTGCTGCTGCAGATGACTTGTCTTCGGAAATAATTATAGTCGAGTTTAAAACTTGGATCTGTTTTTGGCTTTTATCATCTTATTTATGCAAAATCAGACGGAAACATAGATTTGAATGCCCATAAAAATCAACAACACATAAACCAGTGTTGCACAAAGTATCCGGAATGTGGGAGAGTAACTCTTTCATCTGACATTTAAAGCAATATCCAGTGTTTTTGCTTATGAGATTGTTCACTTTGCTTTGTCTTTTGTTGATAAATTCACATCAAACATTGAAAACAGTATCGATGATGCTCAAAATAAAATTATTGATTTCATTAATCCGAAATGCAATGGTTGTAATCATAAAGTACTGTATGTCAATACTTATGAGAAAACTGTTCATTCAAAGAAACTCGATACAACTGATCAGTGAAATATGGAGAGAAAATCGGATTACCAACCAAAAAAAATTAAATAAACCGCAAGTAATGCTTCATTAAATTGTTCAATTTCAATGCCAATATTGGTTGAATAACCGCACTTTTTTTGCTGGGCATTCATTAAAAAAAATCTGATTTGGTTTGCCGCAAGCAAATTGTGCACATAGTAAATGAAGTGAGTTAACTGTGCATGCAATTTGCGTATTGGATATAATAAAATATCAATTTTTGAGCAGACGTGAGGAAAAAAACGTGGAAAAAATTGAGCGTGCCAACCATGCTGGTATTAATAACACAATCGTTAAAATAGCTTATAGCTATTGCATGTACAGTACAACAATGGTCGCAAAATAATGATAATTAAAATCCGAAAAATCCATTTAAATTTGCAGCGTAAAATTCGGATTTTTGAACGGGGTGATATTTAAGAGTGGTTTGGGAGAGAGAGAGAGAGAGAAAATGCCGGTATTTGGATAAGCTTTGCCGCGTGTGTGCACCTGCCACAAACAATAATAATCATCGGAAAATATGCGTGTAAAACATATGCATTGCGTTTGTAAAATATGTTATATATGTGTGTGTAACATATAGTGGTGCGCCAGCCGACTGATAAATAGAAATTTATGAGTGATGCGCTCTTTTTCCATTCAGCCATTCTACTATGATATTTGTTATATTTTTGACCGTTTTATCCCGCGTAACAACATTATGGGTCGTTGTCTCTCTAACCGGAGTTGCGGAAACCGTTTCCTTCACATGCTCGCTGTCTTTTTTACGGCACACGGGGACGGTGCGCTCGGTGAAATATCATTTACGGCAGCATGTGCTGTTGGCAGTGAGCTGGATGCTGCGCTTAGCTAATATTTAAATGATATCTTCATGCGGATGCTCTCGTAGAAAGAATAAATCTAATTTATGGCCGGATTCGTAATTCATTTTCTGTGTCAATAAAAATCCAATTACACATTCGGAACTAAAAGGTGATAATAAATTTATTACGGTACGTGCTTGGATTAAGCTTACAACATTGTTAATACAATATCTACAATCCGTCTGATCCCGCCAACCGATTTATTCGAACAAAAAAAAAACATTTCTATTGAAATGCAACGATGTTTCAAAGGCTAAAACCGCATCATGGCCATTGTTTATCGCTCATTCAAATGCAATTATGCTGTAAATCAATGTTATATGTATATTTTTTCGGTCTTTCGACAGATTTGGGTGGAATTTAGCGAAAGAACACCTGCTTCAAACGATGAATTTCCATATATATTTTCGATTTTCCGTCAGATTGAATGCATTAAATTTGCCAGCGAATGATTTAAAGTGGATTTCTCTTGCCATAAATTTCAATTACGAAAAAAGCTCGAGTTGTTCGAAATGATTCGTTTTTTTGTTGTTGTTAAATTTCGATCCATTTCGATTTCGTTTATTATATTTTGATTGTGCCAGAATTGAATGCATTTACACTTTCAACGAAATGCACACTAAGTGCAGCAATCAGCACCAATTGATTTACTCATGCTAAATTGAACCCAATGAAAATGCTCATCAAGCTAAAGAAAAACGGAAGAGAAGTCGTTCTTCTCTCACGAAGAAAAGTGGATTCAACTGGAAATAACAAACAGCTGTGTTATATGTCAATACAAATTTAACTTCACCTACGTGATTTTTATTTAATATACCAATTTCTATTTGCGATACTTTTTTAGTCATCCATTTGATTATATTAATATCTGTCGTCGTTGGTTAGTTGTTTTTATTCGCTTTCAACTGAGATGCATATGTCTTTTTCCGTTTGTTTCCGTGTGTGATACGTGGTGGAAAACAATCCATTTGCAATGAGGAAAAAATACCGACGAAAAACTGAATTCGCTTTCACCAAGTTTCGGCTACTGTCCTTAGGTGTACAGTGTGTGTGTGTGTGTGTGCTTGTGCTTCTTCGAATCCACTCGCATCGTTGGTCGAAACTACTGAAGAGCCATACAAACCGTAAGTATCATGAGCGACGGTCGTATACTTGATTTTACTATGTGATTTTCGTTGTATACCAATTTTAATATGGAAACCAGATATTTTCAAAATGATGAGCAAAAAAGCAGCAGTGAAGAAACAGAAGCAGAAACGTGAACGGGGTAAAAACAGAAGCGCACAAAATGACAATGTATTGAGCTGGAGTTGGGCACAGCAAAAGATGTTGAAATGAAAATGGTCATAGCAACGTACACACACACTTACATACTCGCACGCTATCAAATAACCTTTATCATTTCGTTGGTGGTATTCAGTGTCATCACTTTAAAGTTACTGCCAACATATTTTTTCGCTCATCTCACTCTCTTTTTTGCATTTGTTCCGGTGCTGTGGCGCTCCACGGAAATAACGACAACGGAGAAGCGAGACAAAAAAAGAACCGCTCACGAAATGAACGAAATAAAAAGACGAAGCAGAAGAAAAAAGAACACATCTCTACTACAATATTGTTATAAAATAAAATGACATCATTTTTCGTCAGCCAGTGGTGAAATTGTGTCCTTTCTTTCGTAAATTGCTTGTGTGGTTCAAAGCATTGTGATTTTTTTCTTCTGTTCGCTTATTCTTCTTTGCATCGTCTTGTGTTTAATGTGGCCGAATGGCAATTCCATCAAACTATGTGATTTGGTGTCTTGTCTGATGCTCGAATTTCCTAAGCTAGGAAAAGAAAAAAACGAAACGCAATACGTTTCTTATGAAACGATTTTACTATGGCCGATGCAATGACTTTTTCCCACAATAATCGTTGAACGAAGCGCTTGCTTAAATGGAAAGTAGACAATTTCTAAAGCGTTTCATGCCACCGAATACCGAAAAACACACAGCCATATGTCATAGCTAGTAGTAGATAACGTGCTTTCGCCAATCTAATCCGCTTCGGCCAACTTGGGACTTTTTTCTTCATTCTCCTTCCTTCTCTGTCTCTCCTTCGTTTCCCGTCTCGCTTATGCACTCCATTCCGAAATAACCTCAACGCCTTTGCCTTTGTGCACCTTGTACAATTCAATATCTTTTCATGTGACGATAAAAAAAGAGCACCAGCGCCCGAAATGAAAGAATGGCAAAAGACAGAACGAAGCCAATACACAAGGAATGATACGATGTGCGACTGCAAACCATAAATTTTATTGCAACTGAAATATATTATAACGAGATATGGAAAATAAGAAGGAACCAGGAAAGGTGCAATTTATTAATTCATGTTGCAAGATGTCGTACGATCGCATTGCAAATACCAGTCGCTCTCTCTCTTTTTTTTATGTGTGTGTCTCTCATAATTTTACCTTCAATTTCTGTCATTCTCTCGTTCGCTCAATTCACTCGCCTTCGTTCCACGGCCATCTATCGATGTGCGAAAGGAAAGAAGACACAGAAGGTAGCAATGAACGGCAAAAAATGGTGTGATCGATCCAAAGTGTAAACTCTTTTTATTGTCATCCAATGTGTCTCGAATAAAATGAACGATTTTCAACGTAAAATTCAAGGCAGAACCGAGTGAAAAAAAAACATTATTATCGTCAGGAAGCTACATATTTAGTCACATTCTCTGCATACAGATACTCGTCGTTTTTATCGGACACGCCGGCAATTTCTCACCTAAATTTATTGTACCACTCTTTATCATTCCAATTTATGCACCAGGAAATTTTTCACTTTTTCTGGAGAGAAAAAAAGTCTAGTTTTCGCAAATCTCATTTTCACTGGTCGAAATGGTTATGATAAATAATGCTAGATAAAAACACAAATATATGCATTCAACATTTTTTTTTCGTTCCTAATAAAATCCGATTGCATCAACCATTTGGAATTATTTTAATTAAAAGCCTGTGTACAGTGTACACGCGCGAATTATTTTTTCCCAATATTGGCGACGATTTTCAGTCGCATGTGTGGCGCAGTCATGTCAAGATTTATTTATTGTTGTTGAGTGTTTGGTAAATTTGTCGCAAAATCGATATGAAGCGGTTATTCATTTCCCAAAATAAACAAACCGAATGATCGAATCGATGGCGAGCGACCGGCTGAACGTGCGAGTGAGCAGAAACAACGGAATAATGCCTATAACAATTATAATTTACACTAATCATGGGTTAATTTGGGAAGCCGTTTCCACAGTCATAAATACACAATTTCCACAATAACAATTCATTTAAATTATAAAATATATTATTTCTTGTTTTATGCGGTACTCGCATCGTTACCGGATTCGAAACATTATTATGAATGCCATTTTAAGCGCTTTTTGAGTTCAGCTTTTGATACGACGGCAGCTTTTTCGCTCTTTCTCTGTCCGATTCACGTTTCCCTCCCGCTGCTCCCGGGCCCTCTTTCTCTCGCTCATTATCTCGTCCTCTTGTTTCCCCCTCTATGACTTGATCCCGTTCATTCTCTTGCATATCGCAGAACGCGCATCTATGCACAGATATGTACATTCACACACGTATACACATAATTATCCGAACATAAACATAAAATGAAAATTGATTATATTTTCAGACACAACACGCCGTTGTTGGATGAACTCGCTTGCTCGCTCGCTCGTCCGCACACGCTGAGGAGCGCGGGTGGATGTATAACAGTTGGAATGAAGCAGACACTAGACAACCCAAAAACATTTACGCAATTATTTCACTCTCATTTCCGAATCTCGTGCCGTTTTTCCTTGTCGATGTGTGAGTGTGTGTGTGTGCAAAAGCGAGGCCAGTGGTGTTTCTGTGTTTGCTATTGTGTTTATTACGACTATATCTCTCTATCGTCGACAATGAATGAGTGAATGTTTTCGAACCGTTCATTCGGTGCTCGGTTTCACAATTGATTTAAACATGAAGTACAACTTTGTCTAGAAACGGACCGGTTTGGCCGCGGCGCGGCGTTCATTCGAATCCGAGACCCGTGATTACAATAGCATAAATCATGTTTAAGAGAGAAATGCTGTCGTTGTCGACTCTCGTTCGCATTTGGATATGATATAGAACAGAAATTTATGAAACTTCGACAAATGAATGCCATAAGTATATACGATTCCACTCAACTACACGGTCTCTGAAGCGAAAACAACATTAAAATGTGATGAAGTCGAAAAGGAAAAAATCCCATCCGATTGGAATAACAGCTAGTGGACATAGCTAAAATTTGATTTATGTGTATGGAATTGGATAATGCTTTGTTTGGGGCTTTTCAATTCCACAACGACCAAACACCAACATCGAAATTCATCGCACTCGCCGCTGTTTGTTTTATTTTCATCATGCATTTATTATTATTAGTTTTCCATGATTTGTGATTAATCAGTATTTGAATTTCAAAATCGATTTTATTATGCATTATGCTTTGCAACAACAAATAAACCAAACGATTGAACCGATTCCACACCAATCTGTTTACAGCCGAATCACTTCACTCTCAATGAAAACTCGTATTTCTTCGACACCAAAAGCCTAGTCCAATCGATTGGAAAATTATATTTTCAGATATTCGTCAATAAATAAATTTGAATCGCACAATAAAAGTAATTACTTTGGAATAGTTGGGAGAATTATGCGCGAATATTTTTGAATTTTTATAATCTTATTACTATTTTAATTTGGAATTACTGTATTTTCTATCGAATACGAATTAAATGTATTTTATGGGGGAATTTTGATATGATAATGACTGAGATTTTTGCAAAATTTTGTCAGTGTCAGATTTTCTCCCTTTCACACTAACTACTTTCATGCCTCGTTCACGTACTAGCTGTCATTTGTACGACCGAATAAGTTATAAACCGTCGCCAAAATCTCTATCTTACTTTGGAGGGCTCTTCAGGCTTGCATTCAAAAAAGACATTCGCATTGGCCTGCAGCCAAGACTTGCTTAAAGTTCCACATTTGACGTAATCATTTTATTCTCTCAAATTGCACTTCTGTTGACTTTTTTCACTTCTTATCGACAATTCGAGAGTGTAAAACAACGCAAAAGTGTTGCATGGAATATCCTTGTAATTGTCCTTAAAACTAAACTTACCACAACGTTCCAGATTTGATTGATTGAAAATTTCACTTCATCTGGCTAATGCTTCAGCGCAGATGAGAGGGAAAATGATGAACACCATCATTACTGCATGAATTGCATTCAATTGTGCATAATGAATGGCCAATATTTATTAATTTTTCCGTCGAAGTGCAAAATCGTTGCATACAATTCCGAATTTACATTCCTTGCCGATCATTGCAACTGTCATATTTTGTGATTGAGAGGCTATCAGGGGGCATGTCACTACTGAAAACTGGTTTTCAGTACTTTTCAGTACCTGCTATCTATTTTCAGTACCTATTATATTTTTTCAGTAGCTGTCATAAAATCTTGAAAATGCCTTGATAAATGTGACGTGATTAGTGTATGCTTCTAATAATCTGTATTTAATAAACAATAAATCAATTAATTAAAAATTTAGCCAATTCGTTATTGAATTCCCAAACAACATTGCAAAAAAACAATACACTTATATCAGTGCATTAGCAAAAAATATGGTCCATTTTCGTTAAACAAAAATGTCTACTACATTGATGTTTGTATCATCATATCATCAGAATACCAGTGCATTTTTGAAGACACCGAATAGCCAAATTGATATAGAATCCAAATCGAACTTTAATACAAATTTTCCTCAAATTATTGAAATAGCAATTTTCCATAAAATTTGGCATTTTTTATTTTATTTTTTTTTTTTATTTTTTTTTTATTAAACACCGCCAAGCTCTGGCTGAATATAATGTGGGTTTTGATTGAGGTTTGGCAGGAAAAGAGTGCAAGACTGTTATATATTTAAAATAATAAACAATTTGTAGCAATAGGTTTCGATAACTATCAGTTCTCGCCTCGTTAAAAACCGTGCTCTTTTCGTAAATTATGCGGTAATCACAATAGTAGAAACATGAAAACGAAAACAGTCATGCAACCAAGATGGAAATGCCTGATATTAGTCTATGGCAAACGGTCCAAGATAACCTTTGGTAAACGTTTCCAAGGGACAAAGGCTATGTGAAGCGCTTGATTACGCGTTAATTTGAGACTTTAGGACAGCAAAAGTCGTCGCTCAATTTATACCGGTAGATAAATTGACGAGAAGTTTTACGTCTGTAAAGGCAGATCCATGTTGATTGCAGAGTGCATTGAGTTGACACGGACCATGATTTGAAACGTAACTAGAGCATTTGATGCTATTTGATAAATAATTCAAATTGGATTTCAACGATAAGAATATTTAGTCGCCAACTCGTGGATGGCTTTAACAAGGAACAAAATGAATTTACAATAAATAAGTGTAAACATCACAGAAAGGTATCATCATTTCAATACATATGGAAGGAAGGTACGGAAAATAATTCGTCAGAATTTAAGCATTGATTTTTGCAGCGTGGCACACGAGCAATCTGTGTTGTCTTTGATGGGTTTGTCCGCTTGAGATCATGGGTCGGGTTTAACGGCAACATGAAAATCGTAATTCCATAATTAGTGTGGGTAGTATCTACGTGTTCTCGTAGAGAACATATACAAAAAATGAGGTTACCTGGATGAAAAATTGACGAGGCGGCCAGGTAATCATTTGAGTTTGCAAAGCGATCCAAAAGTGATGTCCGTCATTTTGCGAACTGATGATGCAAAATTCTTCTTTGAGGTCGCTGCTGTGAACAGTTCCGGCACCATGTTCGCCATTTTGCACATTTGAGGAATTGGAGCTTCTCGCACCAGCTTCATGTGCTTGTCATTGACTCTGAATTGCTCGCTGTGTCTCAATGAACGCCCATCATTAAATGAGACTTTGTCACTAACCGTTGGACAGTTAGCGTTACCGATGATGATGTCGTAGAAAAAACTCAATGACGCGTTGACACGTCGACGGCGAAGACTAATCATGTTCAAGTCCGACAAAGATCTTGTTCAATTTCGTTACAAAATGTTGAAATAATATCCATTTCTACACTATATGGAGTGAATAATGTAAACAAAACGTGCTTTGACATATCACAGATATGAAATGTCATTGAAGTACTGAAAACCGAGTTTCAGTACTTTTCAGTACCAAGAAGATTTTTTCAGTAGTTCTGTCAGTCTTTCCAGTCGATTCAGTAGTGATTCGCCCCTTGGAGGCTATAGCGTCAAAATGTTATACCATTCATTCATCAAACATAAATGAGAATGGAAAATCAAAACCGAAGCGGTGAACCAACCGACCGATGTAAATTAAATTCGTATTGTGAATTTGGTGACAATTATTTGCAATAATGCGTTTGTAAACCACTTTAGTTTGGGTACATCCTCATTAAATTGGCAATCACTCGTTTTGCCATGTTCAGCATAATAAACGATCGGAATATTCATAAATGCGATAACACGGAGATAGATAGATAGATAGACAGACAGACAGACAGAGAGAGAGAGAGAGAGAGAGAGAGAGAGAGAGAGAGAGAGAGAGA
>NW_022595255.1:15417-19517 GCF_009176505.1 Sitodiplosis mosellana
AGAGAGAGAGAGAGAGAGAGAGAGAGAGAGAGAGAGAGAGAGAGAGAGATATGTACGATGAGGTTTTGTTGGAATCAAACAGCGTTCAGCATGCAATAGCTGATGATTTGATACATGCTGAAAATGAAAAGACAGACCTTAATGTATTGTATATATAAGCCTTGAGCCTTGCTTGATACATGCAATTAAAATGAGGTGAAGCACATTGCTTTTAATTGGGCACAACCGTAAAGCAAGTGCTCGACTTTCATGGCATAATCGCACACACATAGACCGGCTGTAATGATACACAGATTGTAATAACGGATAAAGGAAAGGTGTGAACAAATAAACAACGCTTTTATTCAACGCCATTGGGTATAACATGCGTTTCCAGTCATTGCACGCACATCGCAATATGGAAATTCTATTTTAAATGCCTGTTTACAACATCTCGTTTTGTTCCCTCTTTCTTTTTCTCTATGCTTTTTCAAGTAGCGTTTGGTGATTCTCTAATTCCCATCGTTGAAATTCAAGAGAGTACAAACTCTTTCGTATGTACCTGCTAATAATTGTATGACTGCGATCAAGAGATAATATTTTTATGTTTTAATGTCGAAGTATTGAAATATTCGTTGAACTGTGTTTTTATAAGAATTTATTCAGGAAAATACAAAAATATTAGCTGATACATTTAGGATGTTGTCGCAATGACTTCTGATGACAAACTACAATGAATTTACTAATTCTAAGACTTACATGCTCGAATATTTCTTTGATATTTTCTCACTCAAAAATAGTTCTAACCAATCAAATGAAATATTATTGAAAACATTATTTTTTGGGTTGGACTATTGAAGAAAATAGTTTCAACTAATTACACAAGAAAAGAATGCGTTTGCGAAGATGTATAAAATGCAAAACACAATAATGCTTCTCAACATCTCGACACGGAAATTAGGCAATAAAATAAAGGTTCATCTTTGCTATTTTTGACGATGTCATATATGCAAAGGTCATATACAAATTCGACCAAAGAATTGTATAAAGAAATGAGAAAACATAGGTAGCAATAGAATGCAGTGCCGATATTGCTACACGTATACCGAAAATGAGCTTTTGGAATATGCTTATGTGTGCCGTTATTTGTCTCTCGCCCTCTCTCCATTTCACCCTGGAAATTACACAGCCAAAGGGTTTTCAAATCGAATTTCCCCAATGATTACTGTAATGACGGGGAGTTTATGATGTGATTGTAATAAATGAATGTGGTCGATAAAAATCACGCACTTCTATCACCTATTATTTGATTAAGGTACTTATTGACCGCATTATTCATTCAAACGATGAAATTTACATCTATCGGAATTTTGTGTTTGGTTTTCCGTTTGTTTGTTGTTTTTTCCTGTTCTCTCTCTCTCTCTTTCTACCCAAAAACAAACCATCTCTCTTTCATTCGGTTAAAAATATAAGTACAACATGAATACCGATCGTTTTCCAGCCATCGAAACTTTTCAGTTATTCAATAAATTGCAGTTGAAATAAACCAACCGTACGAGTAAAAGTTCCAAATGAATGGCTTCCCAATAATTTATTAACGTGTTTCATTTGTATGCGGTACACTCACTTGAAACCCCGTAGCCATCATGCACCACACTCAGTCACACATAATGCCGAAGCTCGAATGGAAAACATGCTTGTATTTTCCGTCTAATTACATTTTCTGGATGGCTCGTGTACGTCTTGTTGATGCATTTTCGGTAGTAAATTACAACACGAAACATGGACCGAAACCAACAATTCAATGGCCAGAAAAAAAGCATAAACGAAGAAAACGGATGTACAAATGGCCATAAAATTGAAATGACACCCGAAAAATGCAGATTATTTTGATGCAAAAATATTAAGTTATTCCTCTCGGATGGGCAGAGCGCATCAGAAGAGCAGAAAGCACACTTTAATGACTTTTGATAGTCGAAACATTCGAAATAAACTTTGAATTCGGGAAATGCAACACAACAATACACACATTTCCCATGAATAGAACATAGTCGGGGTGCTTGTTTTTGTTTTTATTCATCTGCTTGAAAAATCTCCAATGGTATTCGCGTTTGTACACGAAGACATTCCTTGCAAAAATGTCACCTAAAAATGTTTCGATTGTTCATTCGTTGCGAGTTCGTTTCTAATTGGTGTGACAGAAAGTCAATGTGTGTGTGTGTTTTTTTTTTACTTCCAAAAACACCGATGTAGTCGTCGGAGAATGTGAACAATTTTTATGGCTTTTGCTATTTTTGCAATCGACTGACATTGTTCCAGAAGTCAAGTCTCATTCTCACTCTCTGCCGCTCTTTCTCTCTTTCTCTTCGCTTGAGTGCTAACATTGGCTTCGTAAACAATTCCATTGTACGGCACATACCGAAAAGCTCATAAAGGTTCTTGCAACCAACAATTTCAAGACAATGCACAGCAACAACAGCAACACAGAATGCTCTTACAAAAACGAGCAAAAAGCATTTGCCATACGATATAGTAAAAACCCGAAACTACGTGATTATTATATCTCATTTGCTCATGTATTGGTTTAGTTTAGACTGTTAATTACGCCGATTCGATGGAGTTGAAACTAGAGCAAAAAGCATAATTCGCAGCCAACCATAAGAGTATTTATATACAAGTTGTTGTTTGCATTACCTTCTTCGATTGCGTTCGATTGTTTATTTGTTTGACCGGGGATGAGCGAAGTGAATAGTTTGAGCCAGAAAAAATAGAAAACAATAACAACAAGAAAGTAAGAATCGGACTGAAAAGTAAGAATGAAGAACGACTTCGGGAAGAGATATATCGATTGCAGATACTAGGAAAATCGTCCAGACGTATAATATGCACGTCTATCGACGAAGAGGGAGAGATAGCGAATGGCAGTCAAAAACAATGGCAAAACTTTTAAACGTGATGTATGAGCCATTGCTTGTTTCAATGGCGAGCGTTGCCAAGTCAAATGTTCTTTGTTTCAGGGCAAACACTCGCCATACACCATACACCATGTGTATACGTACTGGGTGTTTGTGCTAATTTTCTCTCTCTTTCTTTTGTATCGTATTTTCGTTGATTACTAACAATTTCCTCCGCTTTTTCCAACAGTCGCTTCACTTCAATTCGAATCGGTATTAATGATTTTTGCAGGCAACGCGCTGCTTCTTTTAACACAGTAACACATACACACATACACACAATATGAAAGGCAAGAAAAAATAACAACAACAACAACAACGATAGGTTTAAATTTTCATTCGGATTGGTAAATTGATTCTATTGGTTTCGAAATGGCTTCAACGAACTTTTGTCCATTGTCTTTTTGCGACAACAAAAGAAAAATATTTGATTTATTGGTTAGTTAACCGATAACAAGGGTGTCGTGGCTCCCTTTCATTCTAGCTTTAACTGTCTCTCTCTCTCTCTCTCTTTCGACCGGGAAAAACCGAATAAATTCAACTGCAGCACACAATTAAAACGAACACAAACACACAAATACCTTGAATGTGATGGCAAATTTTGATTGCGATACCGAAAATATTTGCGGTAAACTAATTTGAAGTGAACGTTTGTCTGTTCTGGTCATGTGTATCGGAGTGAGCTTCGAAATGTAAATTCATGTTCGATTTTGTGTATGTATGCACGCGAGCGAGCGAATGTGTGTTTGCGTGTGTGTGTGGTGAGTCTGTGCACATTCGACCGAGCCATTCGTCGAGATTGCCTCACAACGAAAGTGAAAAACGGAAATGAAATTATTAAATTTGCTTTAACGGCTGCTGTAGGCAGCCGTCGAGGTTACACGCACATTGGACAAAATGCAACATGCACCCACACACAAGATCGACCTCGTCATGAATACCAGCTCCCGTTCTCACATGCTCTGCATCGCTTTCTGTGCATGTGATGTCGGTTAAGTGTGCAATTTAAACGGTGCACTATTTGCGACAAGAGAAGAAAACTTTTCCGGGTTTTTGTCGTTGATTTGTTTTTGTTATTGGTATTGTTTGGGTCGGTTGCCTGTTCGTTTTTTCTTCTCTCCTCTCTCTCTCTCTCTCTCTCTCTCTCTCTCTCTCTCTCTCTCTCTC
>NW_022595255.1:19527-26781 GCF_009176505.1 Sitodiplosis mosellana
TCTCTCTCTCTCTCTCTCTCTCTCTCTCTCTCTCTCTCTCTCTCTCTACATGCTGCATGCCGGAACAACAACAGAGACGACGACGACAACTACGAGAGCAAACACAAAATAGAAACACTTGGCATTTTCACCAATGCGAGAACGAACGAAGGCAAATTTATGGGACGTTGCTGGTTCGAGATTTCAGTCAACATTATCAATGAAACATGCATCATGATTGTGTGTATAAATCCAGGGGATGCATTTCAGGCCAATTAAATGCAAAGTTTTGCAGCTTTTTGGCATTTGCGACGGGAATTCAAAAATTTTGAAGGAAGTGACATTTTTTCACTTCTTTTTCATTGCTATCCCATTGTTTCATTCATTGAATATGTCCACCTTGATTTTACTAAAAATGATAAGTTGAAATCTCTTCCGCTGAAATCAATGCCAAAAAAAAAATTTCATCGTTTAGAGTGAATAGCAAATAAAACGCTTAAAATCCCCCTGGATTGAAATGCACGAGCACAGGCACTTGCAACGTAATATCACCCTTGGTTGCATTATTTGGCTACCGTTTCTACTGTTGCTGTTTTAAACTTGAATAAATATTTTATCTTGAATTGAAAATGTGTAGCGACTCCATTTCACTTGAATGTATCTGCATATAATTTTTTTTTTCTCTGTTGGTTGTCGTTGCTGTTGCCATTATTGTTGTTGTTGCGGGGTGAAACCAAACGTGAAACATACCGAAACAAAATAACAATGCTAAATTGTATTGCATTATAATGATCGGGATATAGAGAGAGTGAGATGGAGTGGTAGTAATGTACAAAACATAGACCATGCATGCGAGAATGGTCATCATGCAAGACATTGTGATTTCGAAACTTGAATATATACCCGAGCAGTGTGGCTACAAAATGGACGCGCGACCAAAAACAAGCATTTTTCGGTTCAGGTTTTCGGTGTATATGTGTGTGTTGGGTTATTTATGTGAGTTCATTGTTCGAATTTTCTAATTATATGGCAGACAATAAGTTTTAATCATACAGGTTTTTATTTTGTAACATATTCCTTGTTTGCAAACATTCTTGTATCGGAGATCATTCGCAGCGAGGTGGAGCGCAACAAGCACTGAAATTTTCTTCCGTTTTGATATTTCCATATGTTTTGCATTTGCTGCCGCATGACTTTTGGCATGCTCACGTAGAGTCAAAACATTACCGCAGTAAATGAAGAAATCGCATTCAGAGCTGAATGAAAACCCGTTTCAAGTAATGAGAGGGAAAAAAACAACGACAACAACGACAACAATGATGACGATGATGAATTAATGATGTCAAGTGAATATTTGTTAAATCAGTTGCGACCTGTATGAAGCGTCGAGACGATCATCGAAATCTATTCAGTTGTAATTAAATTAGGTGTCCCCACTGATTTGCTTACACTCTCAGCGTTCATTCAATCTGTCGCACCGATTAAACAATTCATGATTTGCTCTTTGGACTCAAGCAAACACTCAAGACATTTTCCTCGTTGCCGCCACTGCTGTTACTCCTCCATCTCTTCCTAATTTCTTCTAGCGCATCCTTTTCGTTTTCTCATAAATGAAATGCTCTGCAAAGAGTTTCTTTAGAAAGCCAAAGTAAAACAAAAGTGTCATTGAATTAGCGGATTTGAATTTGAAGCGAGCGTAAAAGACACGGAAAATTTGGAGCAAAAAGTGATTGGTCTTGTTCCAAAGTCGTTAGTTGACTGTTGCCTCTGAAAAATATTCGAAAGCTTAAAACTGAACTCGTTTTTCCAACGACGAAGGAGTAGTTTCCATTGCGACGGCGCAGTGGCGAGGGAATTTTCCCATTTCAAACGAACAGAAGACACAACAGCGAACCCGAAACGAAACGGTTTTGAGGGAAAATCAAACAGCATTCGATGGGCAATTTATATAACAACCTATTCATTACCTTCACAAGCGAATCGAAGAGGAAGTAAAGATCACCTGTGTAAACGTGAGCCACCGGTTCGAAGGGATTCAATGTTCAAAACCGCAAAACTTCTGCCATGCTCTTTGACATATCAAATTTCATCGGTTGCGCGCTGAATTGCCTACTGCTTTCGAATTGTCGGAAAATAAACAAAACAATATCAACTTTGGATGGCAAACGAATGCGGTTTTCTTTACTGTTTTGAAATAAATATATATATATATATATATATCAATTTGACTCATTTTGTTCATCGTTTCAAAGGCTCAGTCTAATTAATGATATTCATTTCCAAATTGGTTGGCACACGATTCATATTATGCGTTTCGGGCTTTGAATATTTGACACACATGCATGTCACAATGTTTGGTCATTTCAATTCGTATGCGGTTTTACTGCTATACAAACAAAACACACCTCGCTGTGGAATTAAACTCTTTTCGGATAATCGGATATCGGATAGAGTTCGAGCAATAATGGGGTTTTCACTTTCGGACATTTATTTTTGTTTAGATTGAGAAAAAAGAAAACCTGTATCGAAACAATCAGCCAATTAATTGAATAATGAACTGAATATGAGCTATATTCACTATTATTCATAAAATTCATAATACCGTTCTTAAGATTTCACTTGAGAGGGATAGAGATATACGGAGATATATGTACATTGTACATATCAACCATTGCTAGTATGCTGCATAATATTAAACGTACCCATTCATTTTCCATTGTTTTCAAATTCCGCACGAAAAAATTTCATTAGGTTCCCATTAAGAATGGATGCGTTTAGTATTATGTGACTTGTCGCTGTTGTGCATTTACGTTTGACACTAGCAGTCGTAGCCTACGACACTTAGGTACATATACAAACTTGTAAAAAGATTGCTATGGAAACGTAAAAAGATTGCTATGGAAACGGCTTTTCCGAATGCATTTCTGAAAATTCTTGAGAACTTTTTCATAAAAACATTTTTCATTTGTCTTATTTCATATAATTAACTGACATTCTGAGCAGTACAATTCATCACAACTTTGAATGTGGCACATATTTTCCGTCGAATAGCTTCCACTGGCATCGAGTCGATGGCATCGACTTGCTTCAACTTTCCATTAATTTAATAAAACAAAATTTATTTAAACAAAAATATCTTCGCATGCATTTTCGAGTGTGAGAATAGTAGTCGTATTGCTTGAAAGCGACGTGCATTTCGCCAAATATTTACAAATGTTTTTCTTGCATAAATCCAATTCTGTTTGGCATATTGTATAAATAAAGTTCCAGAAAACTTGAGCCCACAACTTGAACTTGAGCAATGTTATTTTGCGCGAAAGCAAATTATCGTTTGCAATTTGTTGCAATTGTACTGGCTGCATAAGATTTATAAATATCCGACAAATTATGAAAAAAAGCGAAATTTGCTGCATTTTTCTACAGTAATAATCGCGTTGAGAATTCAAGCTTTATCGTCATAAGCGTAGCCCATTGTGTTGCAGAGAGAACGAAAGAAAGAGAGTGTAAATGAGAAAGAAACAGGAAGAGCGAGCGGGAGGAAGAAGGAGCGGCAAAATTGGCGTTTGAATTTATCACACCCACCAAGCAGAAAAGCAGTTCAGTATAAAATGTGTTCAAGCGTCGGAATAAAACTGCTGTTTCTAATATAAGCGATAACAATTCATAATGGTCATTGGCAAAATTACAATTTTAGTTTCGGTACACTTGAAACTATTGCTTTTTCACCGCTTTCTCTCTGTGCTCGTTCTATGCATTCTGGTCCGTACATTCTATGGCTATGGCAAATGTTGAAACATATTTTTGGTCATTTTTCATAAGCAGGAACTCGGAATGGCCCAATATTTGTAATAATTTCTCATTTCAACGAAATCGAATGCACCAAATCACCGTGCATTTTTCATAAGCTACTTCGGTGTTTTTTTTCTACTCTCCTCGTTCCCTAATGAAACTTCACGGCAAATGGACGTTATTGATATTACAACAGTCGTTCAGCTAAACTAGTTCAGTGTGACCAAGCGTTTTTTTTAAATATTCGGCTGAAACATTGTCGAGGTTCGTTGGTGTTTGGCGAGCTCGAAATGTGCAATTCCATTTCCATTCAATCCGTTGAAATAACAAACTTTAGGAGAAAGAAAACACAAAAAACATTGTGTTAGTGCATTAACGCTTCGCGATAACACAGAGACAATATATTGTCGTTGACGCTAATGAATGAAGAGGAAAAAACGCAGCATTAAAACATGCAAATCGTCTCGATACAAAAGTCAAGCAATTCGTGCTTTTTCCATTTCTGCAAGTGGAAAAAGAAACGAGCAAATGATTCGTCTACAAACTTGTTTTCCATTAGAGTGCATTTTCATTTTTGGCCATAACAGTGGCCATAACAGTGGCGTGCGCGCTGCGCACAAATGTGGCATTGCACTTGCATATTTTTGGCATCGCTCAAAAGAAATTCCAACAACTTGGAATTGTTGATGAACGTTACGAAAAACTTATTCAATCAGACAAATTGGTTAAATCGAAAACATCATGGACGTTGGAGCGCGCGCTTCAAACTGCGCTACAAGCTACTTGAACCACAGAAACTTTCAAGTCATAGCAATTTCAGCTCGGTTGGACGGTAGTTTGGATGCAATCAAAAATAAATAAATAAACAAAATCGATTTGAGTGCTGCTGTAGCAGCAGCAGCATCAAAATGGCAATGGATGTAGCGACCACAATCGCATTACGAGCCACTTATTTTAGTTGTAATTTATCTGCCGGTTTCCAAAACACATTCAATATGAAGGACATTGAAATAATGCAATTTCGATTGTTGCCATTGTTTTTTCCTCGATCTGCTGTTTGCCTTTTTTTTATCGTTTTTCACTTCGACTTAGAGTGTAATTAAATTCGATTTTATATTTATTTTGCTGTGAAAAGTCAACATATTTATGTGAAATCGAACGTATCAAAGGGGAGAAAGAGAGAGAGAAAGAGAGAGAGAGAGAGAGACAGCAGGAAAATACCATCGAAAAGAAAGCTTGTAATCGGCTCAATGCGAATTTTGTACAAAGCCGTACCATTTAAAAAATACATTTTCTTCGATTTTTTTTCCTCCCAGAGAAAATTCGTTAGTTTGTTCATTTTCTTTCTCATTTATTTCGTTTTCGATTGTCGATAGTCCTTGCACTTGTGTTCGCGTTCACACATTGATTTATCACAGACTGTAATCGCTGGATCGATGACTGAAATGATTATACGACGGCTTTAAATTACGGCGTCGATTAATGCCTGTGTTATTGGAGTCAATTCCTTCGTCGTTCGTTCAGCTGTGCTGCGCTGCTTCTGCTTCGATGTGTTTGTCGGCATTTAAGACAGAACAAACGAGAAGAAAAAAGCCGAGATGAATGAAGACAGAAACGAGCTACAATACCGAAATGACTTGATTAAAGGTCCGTTCATACCGCTCGTTTGCAATACCACCTCTTCCAATTGAACACATTTCAGTGCAGACTCCCCTTCCTTTCCTTCGAATAAAAAAATACTTAAGCTAAATTATACTATTTTAAAACAGGCGAAAACCTGGAATCAAATGCACAAATTTATCGCGGTTAACGTAACGGTGCAACGTTAAATTACGTGGCTTGACGCTGTCAATTGCACCAAGAAAGAGAGAAAAAAATCGAGGAACTACACTTTTTTCACCGCCGTCTCACATCGGCTCACAATCGGAATTACATTTTGGCACGAATACTTTTGGGCTGGATAATGTCTTTTCTTCGTCTTGAAATGTATGCGACTCGGTATTTTTTTTTATCCACTAACTGCATTTTGATATAATTGCAAAAGTGGATGTGCTGTTGTTGGTGGTGACGGTGATGGTGGATCAAAGAGAAAATCGGAAATAATTCGCTTTCGAAATGTGCACATTTAAATTGTTAATCTTGCCACCGCCAACCTGATTTCCTGTGGCGGTAATTCTTTTGTGAACGTGTCGTTTTTTTGTGTATGCGCACTGTCGATTTGGATATTCGTTCCGGTTGAAAATGTGATCACACCTACGAAATGACGCCCATAAAAAAGAAGTTCCACATTCATTACAAATTATCGATTCTTGTGAAGTGAAAAGTTTTACACTTTTGCAAGAGCTATGGAGGAGCAACGCCAGAGAAGTTGGAACGTCAGCTCGAAGATAAAACTCATTGCAAGTGCAATCAAATTGATTGAAGCTCGAAAAGCCGCTTCGACAAAGTATCATAAAAAGCCATTGAAAATATTGTGCCCATTTCAGTGTGTATGTGTTTGTTTGTGATGAAGTCACCACCGGGAAAGAAATGAAATGAAAATTCGGTGGCGAGAGCATCAAAGACGATGACCATCGAAAGAGCAATCAGTTAAATTGATGAAATGAAATTGGATGTGTGGATGTGTGTATGTGTGTTGTTCGGTCAACTGGAAACAAAGTCAAATAAAACTTGGTTGCTGCTTCTGCTGCTGCTGAAAACTATAAGCACTTACTGAAAACTTGTTTTGTTTCAAAAATTAAACATCGCATGCGGTAGATTGTGTGTGTACTTGTCAGGGAGTTCATGGAAATCATTTGATGGTTTCTATCGTATATTTCGTTTTCGTTGTGTTGTTGCCATAAAATCAATACAATCGAGTGGCATTGTGTTGTGAGTGGGCACTGGGCAATCTTGTGAAATTGCATTTGGTTCTTTGATGCTTTTAAAGCAATTATATGAATAATGTTGACATTAGATGTATTGTGCAATGTATGGATGTCGTTGCGTGTGTTTTGGTTAGCGCGGTTTGGTTGAAGTTGATTGAATGTGTAATTAGCAATTGTGGACACGCTAATTAATCAGTCGGAGATGTTGCATTATCAATTAAATTGCAATCGATGCAAAATCTCACAACTAATTCAATTCTTGGCAACGATGTGGTGTGTGTGCCACTGACTCTCATCCAGTTCACTTCAGTGATGCATCAGCTTGAGCGACAGTGTATGCGGTTGGAAATTATTGCATTGATATAACACTTATAATTAAATGCTCGAGGGGGCAAAAAGCGATTGTATGCATGATGGCAACTTTATCAACAACCAAAAAAAAACCCAGATAGAACACCCTAAATGGATCTCATAAGCTACTGTTTCATAATATTTTTGCTGGTTGGAAAATCTGGTTCAGTTGATTTTCACTAGCTTTGTGTTCTCGTCAGCGGCATCATTTCATTGGCTTTTTTCTCTTTCTCTCTCTCTCTCTCTCTCTCTCTCTCTCTCTCTCTCT
>NW_022595255.1:26791-31161 GCF_009176505.1 Sitodiplosis mosellana
TCTCTCTCTCTCTCTCTCTCTCTCTCTCTCTCTCTCTCTTTATTGTGTGCACTTGTGTGCTGTTGTTACAAGAGCCGGCATACTGTTCATTTCAAAAATTGTTGTTCAACAATCTCTCTCTCTAGCTTGTTTGTGTCAACTTTTAGTTCACCGAGAGTGTCACTTCTTCATATTTGATTGTGTTTGCTTGTTGTGTGTGTACTTTTTTCTCATACCATTCACTCTGCCGCTGTATCAGTTTTGGATTTTGTAGTGGCCCGTTTTTTTGGGATTGTTGTTTTCGTCCCGAAACTAATTCCTTTGTGCAAAATGCTCAGCTGAAAAAACAGAATATCAATGCGACTGAACCAACGAACACAATAAACTATATGCAGGAGAGTGGAACAGAGTCTCGAGTGCATGCCATGGCAAAAGTGCTATGCTTTGCTTTGCTTTGTTTTTCGTTTCGCCAACGATCGTCGGATTGTATATCACACATATGTTCCGAGAAATCCAACCTCTCCCTCTCTCTTTCGCCCTTTTCTCATTTTTGGCTCGCTCGTTCGCCTCTCTCAATTTACTGTGGAATGAGCAAACAATTTTTGCCTGTTAAACATTTAACAGCTAGACATTGAGTATATGCGATACACACAAACGAAAGGCGGCAGAGAGATTTTTTCCGATAAAACGAAAACGTATCGCAAACTTTTTCGATTTTAGCCTGAATGTCACACACATATTACGTTTCTTCGTCATCGTCGTCGTCGTCGCTTACGTTTTATTTTGTCTTGAATTTTTGAGCTGCTTCTCTTGTTATTTAGTCGATGCTTTCACTGTTGGGTTGTCGGATATAACAGAAGGCGAAAAATAAAACTTTTGTTCCGTGAGTCGCTCCAGTTTGTTCCCTGTCGCTTTTTTCTCTCTCCTCGGTGTGTCACAAATGTAAAATGTAACAGAGCCCTCCGATGAAAGTTGGCGATATGGAAAAGAGTTTTTAGCATGTTTGGGCAAAACGTTGCGCTTCCATTCGAAAGCTGCGCGCCTGTCGAAGACGAAACAAACGTTGCACACCCATCACAACAAAACAAACAGTCACCGAAAATGTGACGGCTCCTTTAAAATGAGTTAATGTCGTTGTTGCTTCGAACTTGCAGCTTTCACACTTTTGCCCCAACCATTCAACGCCGTACTTTTGACATAATCTCGTTTCAGCTTTTTTTTGCTTTCATAAAAAAAACAATGTTGATACATAGTCCGATTCTGTCATAATGTTTACATGTTTACATGATGCTTACGGTGATTTTTCCTCTGGTTTTTCTTACTTAGAAGCGAGTTCGAATTGATTACCACGTTTGAATTTTTAATGGAAATAGAGTTGGCTTCGATGGGAAGAAAGAGAGGGAGAGGAAAGAGAGAGAAAAGTCAGAGTAGGACAGGACAGGTATCAGTGGCGTAACTAGAAATTTTTTTTGGGGGAGGGGGGTGTTGTTCCGATTTTTCACAAGTATTAGAAATAAATGCAGGGACGATTTTCTGAGGATATTTAAAGTGATGATTTTTGAGATCTATAAACGATCAACTTAGAGTATAGGGAACGTGTTTTCCAACTTGAATTTTTGAAGTCTTCAAAAGAGTTTGTCATCCCATGTGAAAATATATTGACTGACTGCTTAAATTGATTGAATGTGATTTAATTCACAGATAGTTAAATTTGTTTTTGGAACCTTATCGAGAAATAGTCGGCTGTACTCACTTCTCAGTTAGTCGCTTTATTTCGAACATATTGACTGAAGAACACTCTCAAAAATCAGCCATATCTGTTATTAATATACCTTGTAGTAAACGCGTTTATAGTGTTTCACTGTAGTAGCAAAGTATCCTATTAAATTCCACTGTAGTATTACTACAAGAAAATTTAATAGGTAACACCGCTACTACAGTGAAACACTATGAACGCGTTTACTACAAGGTATATTAATAACAGATATGGCAGGATTTTCGAGAGTGAATAACTATCAAGAGACTAGCCGTCTATTTTGTTCGAGATAATTATTTTTAGTTAGCCAAAATAACCAAATTAAGCGATTGGCATCTCAGACGATACAATTCTATATAATATTGCTTACAGTTCCACTAAAGAATCTATTGTTCATGTGGCGAGCGAAGCGAGCCGAAATTTTTGATATTTAATATCGTGAAACTCAATTTTTTTTTGATTTATTCAACCCCAAAACCATAGGTGTTAATTTTTGTAATAATTATTCGTTTTTTTATTCACTTATTACTTTTGTCATATTTATTCATTTATTCGTTATTCGTTCTTATTCGCGAATAAGAACGAATAATTATTCATTTATTCGTGAATAAGTTGTAATAGTTATTACTTCTTACAACTTCTTTTTCAATTTTCATTCGTTTTCTTATTCGTTTCTTATTCACTTCTTATTCGTTTCTTATTCACTTCTTATTCGTTTCATATATTATTCAATTTTTATTACATTTCTTATTCGTTTCTTGCATGAATAAATGAATAATTATTCGTTCTTATTCGCGAGAAAGAACGAATAACGAATAAATGAATAATCACATAAAATGAATAAGTAATAAAATCTTTTATTACTTATTATTTATTCGTTACACCTATGCCCAAAACCCCCCTCTAGTTACGCCACTGACAGGTATTGCCATTAACAACATTGAAAAAAAATATGGACAAACGAAGCTACACCTTACATTTTTTTTTGGTTTGAGCTTGGTTCAAAGCAAGAACGCCATTAATTGATATTATTACATCACTTCGTAATTTTTTTCAGCCCCGAAGTGGTTTTTTCATCAAAATGCTCCCGTTAACTGTCTGAGTCGAAAAAAAAGGGTTGCAATCATTTTCCTGCTGCGAATTATTTCAAATGGCTCTATAAAATATGAAAATGTATGCATACAATTGAAACGGGGAATCGTGAACGCAAGCGAAAACATTATGTTAATAAATATGCTTCCTACTAATTGTATATGCGAGATTTAATGCGAAAAGGGTGTTTTAACGTCATTTTTTTCTTCTTTTCTTTGCCATGATGAGGTGAAAAAAGATTGCGATATATTTGATTCGACCAAAGAAAAACCGCACAGTCGAAGAATGCAACGAAAAACGATTGAACAATGTGTGATTTATGCGAATGTAAGTGAATTTGAATTTGCATGGCCATTTGAAAAACGATTATCTGGATAAATTTCAATAAATATCGCGTGATTGAATGCATCTGAATAATGTTGTGTGCACCATAGAGAAATGGATAGTTCCGTTCATCGGCCACCTACTCGTCTCAATCTAATCCCGTGTAGTTCGAATGGAAGACAGTGCAGTGCGGACGAAACAGGCAAAAGGCGACGCTTCATGCAGGAGCAAAAAACAGCAACGTTTTATGCATGTGCTATAGGAATGGCAACGAAGCGTCATGCACGAAGGAGAGGAGAATTTATGCAAAAAGCATTCATTATCTCATAACATCGGTGCGATTGAAGCCACATTGCAAAGGCGTTACGATAAACACACTGTAAACGGCACATCGACCGGCGAAAAAAAGCGCTTGCACTTACGACCAAGAAAAACGGACACTCGATTTATGGGAAAATTCATATGCAAGACTCTCACACAACACAAAAATACATTCATGAAGGCATTAGAAGAAGCAAAAATGAACGAAAGACCCGACGCGATATGAATTATTACATTTTTTTTTTGTTTACTTTTTTCCCAACTTTACCGTGGTTGACCCATTTTTTTTATTTTGCATACAACCAATGTTTCTTGTGGCCATCATGCAATTTGCTACATGTGCGGTAAACAACACGACACACAGTCCGACGACACACAGATCATTTCATTAGCAATGTACACTACGATCCATGTATATAATATGTGTGAGTGAAAATTGTTATTTTTTTGACCGAAATGAAAGTAAAACCGTTGCAGAAAATGAAATAAAAAACACGCTCTAAATACAACTCACGTTCATTTATTTAGATGAGACTTGTTATCATTAAGCTCCATGAGAATACGACACAATTTTCACATCGTACATGTGTAACGAATTTATTTAACTATTCTTACAAAAAAAAACAATTATTTTCTTGCTTCAAATGATTATAATTTGAAAATAATTTCATTTGATTAATAAATACGCTTTTATGCGTATTATTGTAAAATTTTAGACGCTTTTTATGACTCAGAAGATTGTCGTGATGAAGTCTGCAGATATCAAAACAAAGTTTAGGCGACTATTCAATGATTTGACCTACACCACAGGCCATAAGTTTGGATACCCCTATGAAATATATTGTTTCTATGTTTTTTGAACATTTTCACTTGAAATTTAGTATTGGATATGAAAATA
>NW_022595255.1:46161-93860 GCF_009176505.1 Sitodiplosis mosellana
CGAAATGCTGAGATGCTCAGCAATCTTAAAACACATGTTTGATTTTTTTGTATTCACTTTCTACTTCCATTTGTTATTATAAACATTACTATTATACAATTATTTTTTTTACACTTAACAGGATCTAATAACCCACTAGGAATTCACACCGAGCACAGAATGGGCTGTGATTATGTCTGTTCATATTACAGTAAAACCTCCCAATAATAAATAGTGGAAAATCTGTTTAAGAGAAACCTCGAGATAGTGGACACGAATTTGGTCGGAGCGAGTCCAATATTGTGACGTTTCACTGGATTTACATCAGAGTCACACTTTTCATATTCGCAATCAAAATTCTACACAGTGAAATCTCGGAAAAGTTAACTCACAGAGAAGTGAAGCGAATTTTAACTCCAAATGAATTCCTTAAAAAATTAATTACTCCGTGTTTTAGGCCCGTGCTTGTTGAAATGTTCTTTTGTTTGTATTTTCTTAATCTTTTTTACTTAGAAATGTATTGAAAAGAATATAAACACTCGAATCAATCAGTTGAACTCTTCAAACGTTGTAAGTAATTCTCATCCGTGTTCTTGATTTGGCTACTTAGATATAAATGTAAAGTCGTCCTTAAGCACAGCTGCATACGCATACGTATTCAGAAGTGTCTATAGAAGTAAAAAAAAATGTAATTCTTATTACCTACTTATTACGCATCTTATTACAAAGTAATAAGATGAGTAATAAGTAATAAGTCCATCTTATTACAGTAATAAGATTGTAATAAGTAATAAGTTACTTATTACTTTACTTTACTTCTATAGAAGTGTCTGCCCGGCGATTAATAATTGCTAAAATAACCCGTACTCTCACTTGTGTGACGACATAATCGATACATTCGGCTGGGTGCAATAGTTATAATATAATTCTAATCAATAAATTAGTCTTTTTTACCGCCTCAAACTGTTCGCATTATGAATAACCCACTAAATGAATGCACACTCTAAAGTGTATCACGTGCGGCGTTTCTGGTGTCGCTTGTAATCTTCTTAAGTTTGACACTATCTTTCTTCATTCGTTTATGAGATATGTACAACAGTTCCATCATAAAGTTGAATTTAAAGCAATTAGAAATAACAAAGAGGCAAGGAATTTCTTCGCTATCTATTTAGCTATATTCAATGTTTTACACCGAGCACAAAACGAATTATCATCAGAGTAATGCTTTTCATATTCGTAATGAAAATGCATTTTCATCGTTGTATTGGCCAAAGTGTCAGGTTCGGCCTCTAGAAAATTTGAGCGGTAGTTTGTAATTAATAATGACATCTGAAGAAATTATTTGTATCAGTAGAATATACATAAAGATATGACTTTTATCTTGTACAGAAGTCATATCCACGCTTACTCACTATTGTATTTATCACAAATACATGAAAAGCCCCACATCTTTGCTCATTTGCGTTTCATTTGTTCTATCTTTTTTGCTGTTCTTGCTGCTACATTAACTCAGTCATACGCCCATTTTTCCATTTATCAAATGATGAGCTTGGAATGAAAATGAGACTTTCGTCGCTCAATAAACAGATACGAAACAAAAATAAAGCAATCCATTAAAATGGAACATGGAAAAGAAATCCGTAAGAATGAAACATAGCATGTGCCGTTTTAAGTATTTCGCTTTGCGGTGTTCCGTTTTAATAGATTTTTTGTCTGCAGTGTCGTTATGAACGAATCCTCTCGCATTGTTTCATATGAATGGATCTGTATCACATTGTTTCGTTCCTCGAATATTTTTTCGTGTGTTTCATTTCAATTGATTCCCGAGCTATTGATGAAGTCACTCGCATTTATCACATGATGCAAATTAAGTGATAAGGAGCCCGAATTTCGATGTGGCGATAACACCAATGGATTGGGCAAAAAAATACTATATGAGAATCGAAAAAAAATTAAACTTTTTTTTTCGATTTTTGCCTCTTTCGGATCGTCCACATGGGAAGTTTGTATGAAAACCTCGGAGCGCCGGTGTTTTACCCTTATTGTTATACGCATCAACAAAGCAGTCTGCTTCACCGTAGAAAAGAAGAGCGCAGTAAGGAAACAAGAACGTACATGTTTTGGCAACGTGGCTTCACTAGTGATTATGAATGAACGTAATTTCTCGTTACATTTCTCATTAGGAACGAAACAATGTGATACAGATCCAGTGATATGACACAATGCGAGAGGATTCGTTCATAACGACACTGCAGACAAAAAATCTATCAAAACGGAACACCGCAAAGCGAAATACTTAAAACAGCACATGCTATGTTTCATTCTTACGGATTTCTTTTCCATGTTCCATTTTAATGGATTGCTTTATTTTTGTTTCGTATCTGTGTATTGAGCGACGAAAGTCTCATTTTCATTTCAACCGCATCATATTTGATATGACTGTATTGGAGTACTTATATACATAGGGACATTTGTCAGACGAATCAGTTAGAATTGTGCACACGATCTAGTCCAAAGCACAAGTGAAATTCCATATTTTATCCGTATTTTAACTGATAACACAGCATAGTTCCTTGAAATTGAGCGAAATGCATTTTGCTAAAATAGCTACGTTCTTGTTTTTTATCGTGATGTTAGTTCTCTGTTTGGCGGTGGATGACCAACAAAAAAAGCCAGGTATTTAATTATAGTTGAAATATTTCTATTCGATTCAACGGAATGTGTGAAGTGATCGTTTTTTGCCCTCACTTTAGATAAACCACGTCCAATCGGTGATATCCCGAAGAAAAATTCTAGTGTTGCAATTTGGGCAGGACTACCGCCGAGGAAAAGAAACGGATAACATGTGCATACTGTATCATCTAAAAAATAAACAAACTGACCACCTTTTTGGAAGAAAAATAAAAACATATTTCGAAATTTCGAGAAAAGCTTGTTGTTCTTTTTCATATGCAAAATCAACAAATTAAGAGAATGAGAATGAATAGAAAACGTAAAATCTCCACGGAAAATACGCGCCTCGAACCTACACCAAATGCCGAGTGTCGACGCCTCATGTGTAGCAAGACAGCAATGCGGTACTAATACATGCGCGCGACACTGAACGAACATATCGCCGAATACGCATTCGTATACACTTCGCGCGCGACACTTACGAAGTGTGTGCGTATATGTATTCAGCGGTATGTTCGTTCAACCTCGCGCGCATGTATTAGTACCGCATTGCTGTCTTGCTACATGTTATACATATATGTCGTCAAGCGACACTTCATCATAGTGCGGTAAAGCGTGAAAAGGGGAAATGCGACGCCAACTCGACACCTCGTCACAGAGTTCGTTCTCATATACACGTATGTTTTCCCCTTTTCACGCTGCGGCCTTTGAGCGCCTTGCGCATGTATAAGGTATACCGCATCGCTGTCTTGATACACATGAGGCGTCGACGCTCGGCACTTGGTGTCGGTTCAAGGCGCGTATTTTTCGTAGAGAATCGAAAACTAATTGTGAATAAAGATGTGTGTGACATAAAACTTGATATTCACATTTATTTCATACTGTTTGAGAGGCATTTCAATACATAAAAGGGAATTGCTGCTAAAATCGCATAAGAACCAACAAAAAGGTAGCCGAAACATAATGGAATTACAAATAGATGACTTAACAATTCCTTGAGAGTTCAAATATAGAAATTGATAATTGCGGCTCAAGAGTTGTGGTTTTTTTGGCGATTCACTTGAAATGTGGAAAAATATCGTTTTAGTGAGATGAAAATAATTTTCGTTGATAACAGGAATCAGAACGTAGATTGAATTGCAACGAATACCATTTTCGAAAATCGCAAGTGGCTGGGCCTTGAAAATAGAGATAAAATCATTACGTCGTGCTTTTCGAACAAAGAGTAAATTGTAACGTCGTACTACAAAATAAAAGTTGTTGTCTCGCACATTGAAGTTTTGAATGCACGATGGTAGAGGACCCCAAAACAAACAATTCTGCATTTTTACTTTCTCCGTGACACGTCTGAATAAGAAAAATATCGACTTTGGTAAGCTCTAAGGTAGCGCCTATCAACATATCACAGTGAAATTTGGTTTAGAGCTCCAAAATTATGGTAGAAACCTACATTACTTGAAAGGTGAGACCTTTCTATAAATTTTTATACCCTATTCATCAAAATCGGTTGGGATGTTCGCGAGATATAGCACAAAATATGTTTGAACTCACCAAAACTGAGAAATATTAAACTTTGCTCGGCGACTATACTTTCTTGCATATAAAACTGCATATTGGAATCTAATTTTTTTCATAAAAAAAAACTAATCCATACTTAATTTGAAGCCAATTGGATGAAAAATTAGGGTATCTCTCGAACAAATGTTCGATTTTTGTTCGAAAAATAGCCGAATTTATTCGAAAGGTACCCTAATTTTTGGCTATTGACGATTTTTCAGTAAGCTCAAATATATTTTGTGCTACATCTTGCGAACCTCCCAACCGATTTTGATGAATAGAGTATAAAAATTTATGGAAAGTTCTCACCTTTCAAGTAATGTAGATTTCTACCATAAATTTGGAGCTCTCAACCAAATTTCACTGTGATATGTTGATAGGCGCTACCTTAGAGCTTACCGAAAGCGATATTTTTCTTATTTAGACGTCTTCCCAAGAAAGTAATGATGCAGAAATGTTTGTTTTGGGGTCTTCTACCATCGTGCATTCAAAATCCCAATGTGCGAGACAACAACTTTTATTTTGTAGTACGGTGAAATGGATGAATAAAATATGATTCATATTTTAAGAATTTGAGAAATTGCATTGAACAAACTCGCTCAATTTTCAGAAAAGGAAAAGGAAATGAAAGTTGAGATACTAGCCGAAACAAAGATAACACATAGACATACCTCAGATAACAGCGCTTTATTTTTGTACTATTCTTTGTGGAACAAAATTTTGTTGTTGTTGAAGTATTCGAATAAATTGTAACTTAATCTAACTAAATCAGATGATTCCAATCATTTCGATGTATAAGTTCAGAATTGTTTTACAATAAACAAATGTCAAAAATGTAAGAAGACATTAACATTCACTTCTCACTGCTTGCAATGTGGAAACAATGACATATGAATGTTTTTTTGGAGCTCTAGAAACTAACATGGATATGAGAAATTAAGATCCGAATTTCAACGTTGTTTGACATCAGTGACAAAATGTTCGGGCGGTACCCAGCTTGCATATGATGAAATGGAGCCATTTGGACTAGAATTTCCAAACCAAAAATGCCACCTGAATGAAGAAGGCAATTGAAAAATGAACAATCATTTCGAAATGGATTACATGATACAAACCTTTTTTTGATCAAATGAAGAACGCTTGGCTTCAGCACGAATAATCCAAATGTAAACACACCCATTAGAGCATTGCACTTGTCCAGTACCTGTGCAATTATTTCATATTTACCCCCCTCGACATACGTTAGAATCACCTCAATTATTTCAATAATCCAATTTAGGCCCATCACAACTATCAAGCGTAAATAGATTGCGAAACTGAAAAGAATCCGATTTTGCAACAAAGAGATTAGATTGAATTATACATCAATAAAATCAATAGAGATGAAATCAATTGAGTCACCTATGTGTATTCGTGTTGAAGTTGACCGGTTGCATTGAATTTTCATCATACGATGATGCTTTGGTTAGCTCATGTCTCACTGAGCGTATTTTCAGTGCCGTCAAAATGAAGAAGACAATGTTCATCGCGAATGTGATGCATAATGGCAAAAACAAGTACACTATTCTGGGGATTACCTCAACTAAATATAACATAGATGTATATTAATCATTGAACAACCGTCAACCGTTTGATTTTCCATGCAAAATATTCGATATTGGTGGGAAATGGCTTAATATGAAATATATATATATATTACATACTTGTCGTAAAGCAGGTTCCTTTGCCAAGTTTAAGTTGCAGTGATTTCGGAACAAAATCAATTTGGTCAGCCGAAAATGCAGCGAACGTCATAAGTGTCGACAAACCCCACGCAAAAATCATGTACAAATAGAATTGGTTTTTATCTGAGGTAAATCTGTATTTGACGGTGGCTCTATATAAGGGCGAAATTTAATTATTCAAAGTAATTTCGGTAATAATTGTATTTGAATATTAATTTATTTCATTCACATGGAGGTGAACAACAGAATGTCTGAGTCAGAAACCCGAGTCAAGTACGAGACACTCACCCAAGACTGTTCCATAAGTCAGAGCTTATTACACTTGTCCATAGGAATGCCGATATAAACGAAAAATAGGCGGTGTATGCGTATGCAGTGCAAAAGGGAGTGGGAATTTCGTTACGGGTACTGATTTTTGCTATAGCCAGTGGGACGAAAGCCATTGTCAGACTCAACAAATAGCAGAGAAAACATTTTCCGTGTAAATTTCTCAATTCGGGCACAAACAAATACACCAGAAACGTTGCGATTAAAAATGGCACCGAAACTAACAAACCTGAGTAATGAAAAAAAGAATATATCAATACCTTTTCTATATATATTGATTTATTTCATATAAATCAAATAATAATTTTTGACTCCTTACCAATTCCACTTCTGATAAATTTCTTCGGATTAACATCATCTGGTTCTTCGCATATTTCAGCTATCATTTCATTATCATCGTTTTTTTTAAGGCAATATTCACTTTGATTCCTGGGGTGTTTAGATGTAATCTCATCTCCAATAGGGACTACCATGCCATCCTGAACGAATAATTTTTAATTCTATTCATTTCTTGCCGATTGAAAAAAAAAATCGAGAATACACTTACATCTTGGATGTTGAATTTTGTTGCAATTCGTTTGGGGCAATTTATGCCTCTGACAGTTACGAAATGTTCATGAAAATCTTTTTTTTCCCATTCTTTATTTGCATTGATAACATCAATTTGAAACCCTGTCGGTGGGAAATCTTTTTTTACACAGTAACGAATGCACTTCATTTGATCACAAAGACAACCACGAGTATCAAACACAATATTTCCATTCTTAACTGGTGGAGCATATCGATTTGGCAGATAATTTCTGCCGTTGAACGTAATACTTTTATCCGCGTTAAGGGTTCCACTTGTGATATTGATCGAATCTATTTGGTTGCATGGCAAACGATCACGGCCAGATAAATCTGAATTTGAATCAAGTCCAGATACAACAATCAACCACACAACACCAAAGTATAACTCCCGTTTCATATTGATTAAAATTTTCATTATAAAATCGACTGAGAAAAAAACAGTTCAATCTGTTTTACTATTTCACAAACTATAAATTCGGCTGCCTCAAGGGCTACAGTTTAATTTGGATTTAGTTTTTATCACCAAATTTAATTTTTGTTTTTTTTTCCCTTATTTATCCTTATCCGTAAAATTGATTGAAAAATATTGAATGATTAATTTAAGAAAATCAAGAGTAAAATCAAAAGAGGTCAGTTCGCAACAGGCAAACAAATGGTTCTGCAGTATCCGCATTTTTTTAAATAATTATTTATTCCGTCCTGTTACATGCTTCCAAAATGGAATTTTTTTTTTAATTCAAAATAACGCTTATCTTTCAAAATTTTCACTTCCAGTTTCTCAAATATGAGTTCTCTATGGAATCATTTCGTGATAAAATTTTGTAAGTTATGATAAAATTTTGCAAGTTATGATAAAATTTTGCAAGTTATGATAAAATTTCATTTTTTTATCAATAGCAAGTATTACGCATAACGTATTAACACACAAAGTAAATTCGGTGAGCTAGTAATTTTTCTGGGTGACTACATACATTATCACTTCCGCAGTGTATTTGTATATATCGGCATAAAAAAGGAAATGCCGTAATTTCCCTAGAAATGTGCGTCATCTCTGGCAATGAAATAAAAAAGCTCTTCCGGTGCGCGTTAGTTTTGATTTATTTTCTTTGTAATGCAGTGTTGATTTACGCAAGTTAAAGCGGATAAGTGGAATTGTTTTTTCTTTCTTAATTTTTTAAAATGGGTGAAAAAATAAGGAATAATCCCGTGGGTGTATGAAGAAGAATGGTTTAAAATCCAGACTCGCAAGATATTTCGTCTCAAAAAATCGGTGTTCGCCAGATTTTTCCTTGATTTGTTTGGAATACGAATGGAAATCACCAATCCCAAAGTGGGACAAAATATATCCGTACCGAATTACATAGAGAATAGTTGTGCGAGCCCCAGCTTAAAGAATATTTGCGAAGATTTTCAATGATAGAAATTCGCGTGTCACGAGCTATCCCTATAAGCCTGATTACATAAATATGTTTACACTTTTTTTTCCTTTTACGACATTTCCGGCTGTCCAATTTACTGCGCAATATCATGCGATAAGTACTCGTAATCGTACCAAAAGTGCGAGTAATGAAAAAGAAGTGACGTGGTAAAAATATCAAAACGGTCGTAAAAACCTTTTTTGCTGTAGCTCATTCGTTTGACACTTTTTACCGCATTTGTTTTCTTGTACGTTCTTTTCGCCTTCTTTTTATTTGATTCCCGATGCCGGTGGCCATTTCATTCATGACATCACACAACCGGATTATTAGGAATTCATTTTTTTTTTCTGTCCAACTCTTGTGTCTTATTGTTTCCATTCCGGTTTGGCTTTTAGTATTAAGAGACAAATGGAAAAAAAGCATACTTTTGTTTGACATCGGCGTTGCGATATGCGATAACCGCGTGACGTTTTCGGGCGATAATAAGTGAGTAAACACTTCATTCTATCCTCTTCACGTTGATTCGGTCACACACAGAGAGATGAGAGAAAGGGAGAGAGAGAGAGAGAGAGTATAGTTATGTTAGCCCTTTTTCATCATCATAAAAATAATCAAGTTTCCTCTTTGATATTCCTTATCATTCTTCCTAAAGTTATAAAAAGAATTGTCGACTGATGCCTATCAGCGTAGTTGCGCATAAGCACAAAAATTTCTCCGTTTTTAGCTGCATCTAACCAAAACCATGTATGATACGCAGCATTTGTTCAACCTACGTTTAATTTCATTTCAAATTTTGTATGCTATTTTTATACTGTGAATGAGGAGAATTGTGCAAGACGCAATTTAAAACGGTTATTTATGTTATCATTCAGTTTTTTACACATTTTTACTCCATTTATCTTCGAGATAATCAGTGCAATGACCGGATCAAATGACCTAGAAAATGATTTTAAAAATTCGAAAAAAAAAAATCGTAAATTTTCGAAAAAATCTTTTTTTAAGCTAGCCATTTTAACACGTATGCAATTGGACGATTGAGATGTGAATCTATAAATAGCTCTATTTATTATTGAGCGCAACATAGATTCAGTCTGATTCATCGACATAATTTCGAGTTGTCTATCAGGTGGTATTTATTATGCAAAACAATGAGTGTCGTAAAGAAGAAACTATATACACATTATTGATGTTGTTGTACGTGCTTGTTTGTCGATGGCACTGGATGGAGTGTCATTTATTTAGTTCACAGAGTACATAAATAACCGAAATCAATATAAATTGCATTCAAATGCGAAAGAAGCTGAGCTCATCAACAATACGAGCGAATGTGTTAGCGAAGTAGTTGACTCAATTCCAGATGCGATTGACTTTAGTGGTGACCAAAGGACAACGTACGTTTTGGTAAATGTGAAACGACAATTGAAAAAGAAATAAAAAAAATGGACGGACAAAAAAACTGTCAAAAACAACAAAACACAATCAATGAAACGCAAACATCTTCTTTCAACGCTCATTCGAATGCATGCAACAATGAATATCGATGCAGTGAATTGTTTTCGCTGTGAACAAGTATTTTCTCATTCGTAGCAACACATATTGTGGCTTTGAGTTGAGAGAAAAAGAGAGACAAAGAGAGAAAATGTGCATGGACCATTGCAATCATTATTGGAATTGAGTGCCATCATCACTATTGCGCGCAACATTATCCAAACATTGTTCTCGCCAACATACCCGGTTTCGATCAATGCAAGCCAAAGGGAGAAAAATCAACGCAAGCAAACAACATCGAAACAGTCGTGAGAACAGAGTGCTCAGTTGGAGCGCGTTTCGTACAACAGCAAGAATTACGTAGCGAAAGCAAAAACGGAATGAGACAAACAATGCGATTGAACGGAATACGAGCGTAATAATAACAATCGAACATTTCACCATCATAAAATCATTAATTTAAAGCAAATAAGTAGCAAAAGCAGAATGAACAACGATACGGATCCAAACACGCATCCGGATAGCGTACTCACTTGTTCGCTTACTCCACTCAACACAGCAGAATCGCAAACGCTTCAGTATCCGAACAAACATTACAAACAAGTATCAGAGGACTAGTTTCGATATGTATGGCAAACAAATAGCATATGCTTGCTTAAATTTATTTATGGCAGATTGAACGAGAGACCAATTTTTTTTCCTTCTGCTCGGTACCTCACTCTCTCAATCTTGGTATGTGCTTACGATGTGCGCGCTCACTTCAAGCATTCTCACTTCTTTTCAACATTTATTATTATCACTGCACTGAAAGGTTCTCTATCACCCGAATCAATATCGATTGCTATCTACTTAAACTGTACCATATATACACACAGAAAATGATGCGATTCACTTTTATCCACTTTCAATGAATGAGATGTGCGAGTGAAACATAGGATTTCTACATGTTTTGGTTTAGTCAGAGTTTTCGTCATGTTCAGAACGGAAATTGTACGTATTTTCTTTCATTTCTCGTTTTAAAAAAATTGTTCGGTGAATTTTTCCCTGTGTCAATTCGTTCCACTCTAGCTCTTCGTTCTACTCTCCTTCTCCGTTGATAACTCATATGATTGCAATAACTTTTAAAAAGTCTACTGAAGTCCAAGCGAACAGTAGTGACTATTGAAAAATTGCACAAATTGTTATCGTTTTTTTTCCCCTATCGTTTCCATCAATTACTTTTAATAATTCACAGCTCATCGGAATGAATCGAATGGAGAAAATCTTAAATAGTTTAGAAAAAACGAGTTTCAAATACTTTGAAGTATAATTTTATCGGTTGCAGTTTTTATGTTTAGTGTTCTCTGTCGAAGCTTTCATTTTGCTAAAGGTCATGCCAGAAAAATCATCATTCATAAAAATACAGTGCGACTTGAGTTCTATTTATAATTCAGAGAATATTCTGTCTGGATGCCATGTCAAGATCAATGTTAATTTTACTATGCACGTTTCCCACTTTTTCATCGTATTTCTCTCGTACTTTATGTATACAATGTCGGCATTTTTTTTCGCAGCGTTTTTTTGTCATCTTATGTTCGCTTGTCACCAAAACATATCTAATTTTATGTGGAATTTTATGCACCAAACAATCACGTCCAACGTTAATTGGAATTTTAACATGGCAAAAAACATCATTACTCTCTTTCTCGTGTTAAATCACTGTTAATGAATGTGTTTTTATGATTTTGCCAAAAAACAATGGATGTAAATGAGTTGTTATTACATACTATTCAAGTCATAATGCGTATATTGTAGTTAATCACAGGACAAAATGTGTTGAAAAATTCATTCAACCATTTTCAAGTTGAAATCGCGGTAATCAAATTATTAAAATAGAATTATGGTAATTGTTTTACTGTTGACCATGTGGTGATAATAAAATGAAGTGTTTTATTTAAAAAAAAAAAACATGGGCATTCAAACAATGCAACTGAATTCATCTCATGTTGTCAGATTTGTTTGTAAAACGATTTGGCAGTGAACCGTTTTTGAACGATTCAAATGGCGTCTATTTTTCACCTGTGGACAAATACTTGCGCGCTCAAAAAATGTGATTGATAAATAAATCAAATCGGATGAATCCCACACTTCTGCCATTCATCACATCATGCTGAATTCGAATTCGTTCCAGAAGTGAAGAGTAGGGTATGTCGCTGGAGACCTGACGAACATACAGCGACCGAATTTTTCGACTTGACCTGAATTTATTCGTTGAAAGTACGTTTCAACGTATTTCATTGCGAAATTCTTGACACATTTTCCTCGCCATCCCTCTCTCTTACCGGATCAAGACATCTGAATCGATGCCTTGGCATTAATCGAATTAAAAACGAAGCAGGTTTCGATTTTGCAACGGTATTGAATGAAGAGCAGATGTAAAACCGACTGACGGATGTTCGTAGAGGTAAATCGCGATAAGCTGCATTGGTTGAGCGTCAAACACGGTGCCATGAGAATCGCGCAAACGAAAACCCGTACGAAACGTGTTTTCATTGATAGCAGCAGAAAGGAGCGTGAAATGTTTTGCGTGAATCCAAACTATTATTTATAAATTGACTGACATCTTAAGCTAAGCAGCAATTTATTATACACATCTCACAATGTGGGAAGAGAGGAAAAAAGAGGGAGAAAAAAAATCGCTTTTTCTCTATTTTCATCCATATAAACACATGCACAGAGAAAAAGAGCGAATGAAGCAGATTCAATGCGTTTGTTCTTTTTTCTGTGTTCTGCTCGAATCAGTTATATTGTTTCACATAAACCCTTAAAACGACACTCATCTTTCAACTGATGCTTGACTGAACGACAAATCTCATTTTGTAGCTTTGGATCAGATTGACGACGATAGCAACTGGTTGGCGCGCGCCGTCTATGTGGCGTCAATGTTCGTAATCCATGGTAAGCATTTGGAATGTTGTGCACCGCATTCAATGGAGGGAGGGAGGTATGGGTTAAGCACAGTGAGAGAAAAATATATAAGCACCGATTGACAAATTTACAATATGTTTTCTTCCCTCCTCCATCCAACATCCAAAATCATCCAACAATTGAATTATCGATTTGTGGCGTCTACGACATGTCATGACTAATGTTTTTTATTTTGGATATTTTTTTTCGATTCTCATGGCAAACTTTTGATGAAAGATATATACAGACGCACAACTGGTTACTGTGTTGGGATGAAAACAAATTTCCGATTTTTTTTTTCACTCTAAAATAGCACGCCATTTATTTTTATTCAGCCCGAAACATAAATAGTGAATTGGATCCTTTTTCCAGTTATTTGTAGCATTGGCTTTATTTGGAACATTTACTTCAAATGAGTCAATTTGTTTTGAACCGTTGAGAGTTTGATTGAATCCCATCGATAAATAAAGTATCGATTTTTACTGATTTTCAAAAGGTCGTGACCTCATATTCGGAAGTAGTGTGACGAATTCTCTTGGGATAAAGAGATAAAGGATAATACATGGAATTGAACAACAATGCATAATTAATTGCGTCGAGTAATTTCTTTGGCATTTTGGACAAAGGTGACCGTTTATTATACGAAAAAAAAACGGAAGCGTTTATCTAATCGACCATATCAAATAATGAAATGCAATATCTTAATTTTCACGATGGGCATGTAAACAATTTAACACACCCCTTTTGAACTGTCATAATTACGGTAATTCCAACTGGTTTTACCCGGTTCTACGGTGACCATTCTCATATTCGCATATTTGTCCATTTATTTGGCTTATCAATTATCATTCATATCTTACGATGACACAGCCGATAATGACAGACAAACACGCCCTTCGGGGATGCAATAACTTTTAAATAAGGTCATCATATCGCTTGGCTGATAAAATTAATAATACATATACTGCTTGAAATTGATACTGATGAAAGAAAAAAAACCAATTTCCTACTCAACGAACATGCAACAACCGTCTCATTTAGTATACTAAATGGATATATCCAACTCTTTCACTTGATAGTTGCATGATATAAACGAAGTTGTTGTCATTACGGCAATTAACTTTGGAGAATGCAACTTTAACATCGGAACTTTGGACTGCTTCGAGCTAAATTGGTTATTTTCATGTTGTCCCTAAATTCTTTGCAAAGTTTTACTCATTATAATCTGCTTGTGAAATGTAATTTAAACTAGAGAAAAAGAAAGAAAACCCGTCGAAAATGTAATCGCAAACTCACTTGCAGTCTATCACAATTGCAACTTTTCTACGCAATGCACATTCTCCAACATTTCTGATTTCTTCTTTTCACATTCAATTTTCCTTTCGTCAGAATGTAAACAACTCGAGAGAAATCAGCGTGGGACTCTGGTTGTTTGCATCATTTTTGGCATTTGATGAATGGAAATTGAATCGAAAAAAAAACGAAGAATAAGGAAAGCAATCGAATGTTTGTGCAATCTCTCACAAGCCGATTACTGTTTATTGAATGAGAACGTTTCCTATTTTGATTTGCATATTCTTAATACGTTTTACTGTGAGAACGTGATGTTGATAAAAGCCGAACAATGTATTGTATGTCGAATCGGTTGCGATGCACTTGTACATCGAATCACATTTGATATTTTGTTGTTACTTTGGAGCCCAGAGTTCATGGAATGCATCAATACGAATGTAACGAAGGGGCGAATTTCATGACAATTGATTAATTCAATGCACTTGGCAGAGATAATTTTAACTGTGGGAATAAACAAAAATTAATCATGCACAATTCAAACTGTATTGTAAACATGAACCAAGAGGAAGCGTCGAAATCCGCCATTCAGATTGATTTATTTAAAGAAATAAGGACAGATTTAAGGTCACATTTCAAAGAGACCGAATGGGGCTATTCACTTTTGCTCTTTTCGATTCGGTCTTCCCGCATTGATAGCCAAGTGTTTGTCAGAACCAAATAAATTGAACTCAATAAAAAAAGGTCATCAATGGTTTGCATATATTGTGTCTACTTTCTTCTTGGAATTATTTGTAAACAACGATTTGGAATGAAACGAATATTCTCGTTAAGTTTTACTGAGAATTACCAAATAACAACGAAATAAACTTGAAATGTAGAAAACACAGCGAAGAAGGTTGAATGAAAGATGCACGCGTCAAAAAAATATTGCATATAAAAAAGGTGCATGTCAACTTGTCAACACATGGCTTCAGGATGCTATATGTTTATAAAATAACATCAGCCTCTAGTGCGTTGAGCTGTGAGTGATGTAATTTATTTGTTTACAGACGACTTCTTCGAATCTGTCGCTGCGATTATTCCACCGGCAAATTGAGAAGCCGACGCAAAGAAAAAAACCAAGTGACAAAGTTCATATGATGCCAAAAATAATTAGTTGATGATGCAAAAAATTGCGTCGCTTAATTGAATTACTGGTGAAACCAGACACAAATGTGCTGCGGCGGCGCATAACATTATAAACTATCAAATTAGATAAGATATAAGGCGTATGGAAAAACCAGTAGATAATATTGTGCTGGTATAGCGCTTATTTTAAAATTGCATTCACAATTTACGACTCATATTTTTTTCTCGAGCTGCTTGTCGTCGATGCCAATATTTTGGCATTCAACATCATCTTTGACTGAACCGAAAAACATACACATTCAAACCCTTCCGCCGTGCAATGAACAATCACAAGGCCTATCGTGAGCGTGAGTTCGTGAAACGTTCAATTTGCGTGCCATTGACATTTCTGTTTTTTTTTATTCTGACGTTTCTTTCTTTAGCCGTGTTTGTTTCGACCACGTTCATCAAATTCTCATAGTGAAAAAAAAAATTCCGTGGAGAAGGCAAGAGTGCAGTTTTTTAACAAAAACCGGTATGTTTTGAGCTATGGAAACAAATATTTTCCTTCCGAAAATCATCGGATCTTCTATTGACTGTCAATCAATGTTATTTGAAATAATTTCATTGAGGTTATGAGTGCCAAACAATAGCAGCTATTGAAATTGTTGTAATTCGATTTTGTGTTGGAAATTTTCTAGAGATGGCTCCGAAAAATAAAATTGACGAATCAGAAAAGAAGCCGCTGATCGGTCGTGTGGGAACCAATCTTCGTGTCGGCATCGTTGGTAAGAACAACTGTTCAAATAAGCATGTTTCCATGTCCAGGTGATTAATCATTTCTATTTTTAGGTGTGCCAAATGTGGGGAAATCGACGTTTTTCAATGTTTTAACTAAAAGCGCCGCACCGGCTGAAAACTTCCCTTTCTGTACCATTGATCCGAATGAAAATAAGTATCGCAATTTTACAACTAATCTCTTTTATAAGAAACAATTTTGACCTTTGCAACCATAAATGAACTACTAAAAACATAGGTATTTTATGTTAACCGATAATTTGTTTTCCTCTTTTTTGTTCGTTCTGTGTTTACGTCGTGTCCCAGTGCCAGACGCTCGATTCGACTATTTAGTTGACCACCACAAACCAGTCAGGTATAGATTTTGCCCATTTTTCGAAGAAAAAAATTCAAAATAAATAACGAGTTTTGTTTTGACTTCATTCAAATAGCAAAGTTCCGGCTTATTTGAATGTTGTTGACATTGCCGGTTTAGTCAAGGGTGCTGCTGAAGGTCAAGGATTGGGAAATGCTTTTCTGTCCCATATCAGCGCTTGTGATGCCATTTTCCACTTGTGCCGTACGTATTTAATTTGAGATCGATTCAAAATTTCGCTCTTCATTTGATTTTTATTGCGTTTTTACCGGATTTTTTGGCAAATTTTATTAATTTTTTTCGATTTTAAAATGTTATTCCAATTCATTGTAATTTGTTTTTCTTCGATCTTTCATATTTCAACAGGAGCATTCGAAGATCCAGATGTGACTCATGTTGAAGGTGAAGTAAATCCAGTGCGTGATTTGGAAATCATTGGCGAGGAATTACGTTTGAAGGATGAGGAAACCGTAGATAAAACTCTTGAAAAAATGGAACGAACTGTCATTCGAGCCAACGACAAGAAAATGAAACCCGAATATGTGAGTAGATTGAAAAAAAAACTTGAATAAAAAACGGTTTTCTAAGCCAAATTTAAAAGAATAAATCTTTTAAAAAAGGATCAGGAATTGTTATTTGAAGCCAAAATATACACACATTTTCTATTGTCGCATTGTCCAGGAAAATAATCAATTGTTATATCAATTTAAATCTAGGATACTATAGTGAAAGTGAAATCTGTTCTATCTGACGAAAAGAAGCATATCCGTTTCGCTGACTGGAGCGCTCATGATGTAAGTAATTCATTTAACAAATAAATTAAAATTTGGAAATTTTATTTGTTTCAGTGGAAAATATCTACCATTTGATTTTTTTTTGCATTCAATAAAGTAACCAATCAAGCTAAATGACTTTATTTGCTTCTTTCCAACGCAGATCGAAGTTTTGAACAAACATTTGTTCTTGACATCGAAGCCATGCGTGTATTTGGTGAATTTGTCGGAAAAAGATTTCATTCGCAAGAAGAACAAGTGGCTCATCAAGATCAAGGAGTGGGTTGATAAGAACGATCCAGGTGCATCGATCATCCCATTCTCCGGTGCGTTCGAGCATAAATTGGTTGAATTCGAGAACGAAGCCGAACGTAAGGCATACGTTGAGGAGATCAAATGTGATAGTGTTTTGGATAAAATAATCGTCACCGGTTATAAAACCCTGCAATTAGAATACTTTTTCACGGCTGGTCCCGACGAAGTCAGAGCCTGGACCATTCAAAAGGGAACTAAGGCACCACAAGCAGCCGGTCGCATTCACACCGATTTCGAAAAGGGTTTTATCATGGCTGAAGTTATGCATTTCGCTGATTTCAAAGAGGAGGGCAGCGAATCAGGTGCCAAAGCAGCTGGTAAATACCGTCAGCAAGGCCGTAACTACGTCGTTGAAGACGGAGACATTATTTTCTTCAAATTCAATGCTGGCGCTGGATTAACCGGAAAGAAAAAATAAACTTTGAACCATATTTCTAAATGGCATTTTCAAACCTTTCTCACATCTTTTTGGATTTTTTACGTTTAAAATTGAATTTTTCTAACAAATACACGTGAATGGGGAAAGTTAAACCCGAGTTTTAATTCGATTTATTATGGCATGAAAATTGATAATAAAAGAAAATAAAAATCAATTCTTAATCTAGTTCATTGTCCTTATTCTTATTCTTTTCGTCCGAATTGGAGTTTCGTTGACTCGCACGTTCGACGGTCGTATCTTTGAAAATAATCTTGCAGTCGATCGCATTCATGTTTGGCAACAGGAACTCTTGGAGACTTCCATCGTTTTTGGTTGCCTTGCGGTCAAATGGAAAGCCCATGTTCCTCTTGTCCGGATATAATCGATCACGAATTCCACAGTAGGCCATAGCGTTCCGGCACGTGCCGGTTAAATCTTGTTCGACCTGAAACATGCATTGATTAAAAGACTTGATAGATTCCGATTATTCGAATAAAATTACATGATCATCGTCAAAGTTTGACACCATTGCAAACAGCTGACAGGCCAGTCCACCGTTATCAGATTCGGGCGCACCTCTAGGCACCAACATGTGGTGTGGCCAACCGCAACCACAAAAATCGTACGCATATCCTTCTCGTGAGAATTCTTGCAGCCGGCCACCGGCTTGTTGTTGGTCACCGCCTGGCCTATCCTTATCGATATTTCTGAATGTTTGCTCATACGGAATTGTCACCGTTGACTCAGTTGACTTTCTTCTGATCACATTCTCTCCAGGGTGTACTGAAACGAAATTAAAAATTTTAATCTTTCGATGGGTCAAAAAATATTTCATTTTAATTATTTATTAAAAATCAAGTCCTTAGGATATACAAAAATCATCTATAATAATTCAACATACAATTGGCCTCGAAGCGATCCATTTCCATCATTAAAAGCCGCATTTCGGCAAATTTGAACTCTTTGCCCTCTTCATCGAATTTCGGTGCAAGGAATATTCGCACCGTCCCACGATTTTGCACATTTCTGTTGTTCATCACTTTGATCGTGTAAATGAATGGGATGTGTTGCAAGTGACTGAATCTGAAATTTCCCAATGTTAAGAAAAAAAAGTTTGGAATGAATATATCGATTGAGTGAGAATTAATTGAACCTATTGAATTTTTTCAAAAATTCTTATGAACTATGATTTAAAAATACAATCAAAGACGAACCGGGCATAGATGTTTCCTCGCGGTAGGAAGTCCATTCCACGAGATAGATCTACATCTGACTGTTGCCAGAAGGTGTTAAAAATATTGGGTTCAACGTCACCATCTGTTTTGAATTCAAATGATGAAAGAACGATCGAATCGTAGCCAATCTCTTTTTCATTGTATGGCCGAAGTTTTTCTTTGTGAATTTGGAAGTATTGGTCGATGAATGCATGCCATCGGTAAAATGCTGGGTCACGTATCGCAGTCGCCGATTCACCTGAAATGTCATAATTAATTCTTATTAATTGACTCAAAAAGAATTTCAGAAAAAAAATATTGACATAAAATTAAAGAGTCCCATATGAACCATTTGCGGAGAAATTCAGTATACGGTATCATAGCGTATGTACGGTATCTCCGCTGTGCACTGTATTTCTCCGTAAATGGTTCATTTGGGTTTCGTTGAAAATAAAAATTTTGTTTTGAGAAAATTGAATAAAATTAATTTTTTTTTTCAAAAATGTTACCTAAAACGCCAAAGGATTCCAAATGTCTGTGCTCAGGATCATGTGCAAATGCCATAAAAACCTTATTTCAAAAAAAAAAAAATAATTGCAAGTAGAAAAAGAAAATAATAAAAATAACACTCACATGGCCCATGTTATGAATATCACCATAATAATCTCTGTCAATCGATGCTGTCGACGATTCCATCATGTTCCCCAGCATATCAATACCATTGTAATCGTCCAGATGTACTTTGTCGCCGTTCGGCTGTAATAATTAAATTGGGATTTAATTTAAATTCATTTAAATAATAAGCTATTAAATTAACTAACATCTCTAGCAAGACTCTCTTCGCACGCCAATTTGAATCGATCGATAAAGGTTTCCATTTCCGATATTGTTATTTTGATTTCATCAAGACCCCGGTTTAAGTCAGTCAATTGCACATTGGAAGGTCGCGCCGGCCAAGCACGACTCGTTATGTTGGAGCTCATCTTCGGAAAATATGCTTCAGAAATTGTCTCACGCAAACTCGAAAATGGTTTTGCACGTTCCATCCGATTACTGAGCCGTTCGGCATTGTACCTGGCCATTATCTATAGTTTAGAAAATCGGGAAAGAAAAAACATTTTAATTTCGAAACAAAAATAACTAAAAATAAGAGTAGAAATTGGTGATTGGATAGCAAATGAAAAAGTGAAATAAAGTTCAACCTGTTCATGCATATAATAAAAAAGTTCGCCACGTCGGTGTTTCGCCACAATTAAATTGCTGAACGCTTCATATGGATACACAAGGTGCCAATGCCAGTGATGTACTTCAACATGAAACAATATTAAATATTTTAATCTTTTCATACGTGAGAGAACAGTTCATTTTTCAATTTTTGAAAGAATTCTTCTAAAAACACTAAGATCCATGGAATATACACAATAAATATCGTCTATGACGATTCAACTCACAATTAACTCCAACGTCCTCTCTGAAATACCAGAGTTTGTGTTCAATTTCTTCATCGGAAGCGGTGTAACTTTTTGGTATTTCAATTGGTTTACGCAGTCCCTCTGGTACCAAAAATGCTTCTTCACGTATACGTGCAAATACTTTGGAATCTAGGAATTTTTCGGGAAATGATTCGATGAAAAGTGGAATATTTAAATCTTTTGTATCTTCACGATGCAAAATCACCACCGACAAAGCGTAGTTGAATAAAAATGGGTTAAGACGATCTCTGGCGTAAACAGCCACTGTTTGTAGTTCATCGATGGTTTTTAATTCTGAAAAATTACAAGAAAAAAACAATTTCTATAATAAATTAATTTTCAATTAAACGCTTAGGCAAACGAACTTACTCATGAAGATATCGATGAGTGTGGCAGCCAAGCGACGATGCCGTGGAATAAATAATGAGAACTGCTCATGTCGACCAAGCGACAGTGGAATTTTCAAATCCGGAATCGAAATATCATCACGCACTGGGATTATTTCTTGAGCCCTCTCACTGAATGTTGACTGCACTTCGGTGCCGATGCCTTTAAAACGATCCGGCAAAAATTTGCTCGGCACATCGAACACTGCATTCTTCGGCCCCTTTTCAACAAACACTGGCTCTTGCGGCCTATCGAACAACAACAATAAATTCTCTTTCTTTGCCATCTCACTTGTACTGACTATGACAACTCCAAACAAACTGGCGACGATTGGCATCTATCCACGGCCATTTATTCAAAATGATTCGCTGGCCGTTGAATATGTGTTTATGCATATCTCCTGTGGTCATACCTCGTTTCCTTTGCAATTGGATTCACTCGGATTTTGCGGTTTTTCCATCGCTCTCATTAGATTCATATTTTGAGAACAAACGATTCTTGCAGCGCAATTCGGATTGAAATCGACATTACTTTCAACCGGAAAAAATCAAAACCAACATTGTGATAAAAGAACATTTACCTCATGATTTCATTTTCAAGTCAACATCAAAGCTATGGTTAATGCTAGTTGACGGATTGAATGTGTCTCTGAGTAGCTTCTACCATAATCAACAAGCGATTTTTAACCAACTGAAATTACAAAACCGAAGAGATTAAAATCGGTAAAATGGCATGCAATTGAGTTTTTTTTTCGTGCATTTTTAAAAATATCAGTACATTTTTTGCGGTTTGGCATTTTTGGCGACAAAGTGAAATATTTGACATTAAACGAACACAGTGGAATGTCACATTTTGCAAAAACGAATCGATTGTGAATGATGAAAGTGTGACAGACAGAGAGGGATAGATTTAACGGCATTTCATATTTCTACCATCAAACAACCGACAAACAAGCCTATTCATGCTTGCTCTGCTTTAAACATTGTACAAACTGAATTTGGATCGAACACTTGCGGTGCAAAAACCGAACGATGCCATTTTACGTACAGATGCAATTGTCTTTCTCATTCAATCATAGTTACATCGCTTAGCCGAAACAACGTACATTGAGTTTGTAGTCACAATTCGTGTAATTTGTCATTGACACTAAACAGATCCCAAAGAGAAAAACGGAAAATTGATTTGTTCTTACATAATTTTGTTGGATAAAATCGTACATGGTAAGTGCTAACATTCTCTCCGATTCTATTCATTTGTGTCAGAAACAAGTAAAATGTGAAAATGAACAAAAATTATTGCAAATAATTGTCAGCGGTCACATTTTCTTGTTTTGACATGTTATGAATAGCGTCGATTTGGGGGAAAAAACATCAACTCCAATGAGAAAATCGAATTATTACAATCCATTCTATTGATTCTTCGTTTTGGCCAGAACTGAAGTGATGGTTATTTGGAAAAACGACAAAAATCAAATTAAATTAAAAAATTATTGCTTCAATTTTCCAATCGTGAATTCATTTCCAATTTATGCTAATGTTTATGTGTTATTCATTCCATCAGATGGATTCGATTACGTTGCAATCGTGCGATGGTAAAAATTTCGAGATTGATCGTGATGCGGTGAAGTATATCGGTATGATAAATGATATGCTACAAAATGTGGGTGAGGATGGTCTGGATAACGAAGCAATCAAAATACCACAAGTCGATTCGATCATGTTGGATAGAGTGCTGAAATGGGCTGCCTATCGTAAAAACGAAGACCAAACCAAGGTAAAGGACGTGAATTTTGAAAGAGACTTCATCAAGGAAAACAATGTCCATTTGTTTGAACTCATCAACATTGCTAATTACTTGGACTTCAGCGACATGCTCCATTCTCTTTGCCGGAGTGTAGCCCTGAAAGTGAAAAATAAATCCACCGCCGAAATTCGTCGAGAGTTTGGCATCACCGAAATGTAAATTACACCCTCAAATATCAAACATATAAGCGATTGAGTCGCATGGAAACCGTACTTTTTTTCATATGAAACTAAAAAAGATTCATCAGAACAATTATTCATTGAGAGAAAAATCGTAATTAAAAAGTGAATTGAAGAAAAATTTGTAGCAAAAAAAAAATGTTGAAACTGTAAATGTAAATGAAACAGCTCCATTGTTTGGAATAAAGTGTAATAAAATATGATGTACCCGTAAGACCATTGTAACATTTTTCCAATTCGAATTCTTTAGACCGAAAAAAAAACACCGTCCGCTATCCTCATGCCATGAGAATGTCTTGTTCTTTTGAACGTTTGCAGCAGAAAGCGAAAGAGAGTTGAAAGTAAAATGAGTAGAGAATTTAAACAAAAACAAGTTCAAAACATACACACACATCAACACCAACACATGCAACACAAACGTTTCGGGCGCGAAGAATGTTCACATGTGAAGATGTTCATGTAACACGCACGCCGCTTCGTTGTTTATGTTCTCCATTCTGGTCGAGTAGCAGCAAGTGTATGCTTATTGTTTCTGTTTTATTCCGTCTTTATCTCTGCTTCTCCTTCGTACACACCAAACACCACAGAAAGAAACCGCTTTTTAGTTTAGTTGTCAAATTGCCATGGGTACGGTTTGTTTTGTTGGTTGAAAACACAACGTTTTCCATGGTGTTTTTGTGTGTGAAGAGTTGAAAATCGGGAAATGTTCAAATTACCATCAAATTATTAGCACCTGCATTGTTGGAATTTAATGGGAATAGCGAGCATTAGCATAAAATGACATTGTATTTTGATACGAAAGCACAATTTCTGGATGGTGATGCGGTTTCCACGGAATGTGTTTGGCATTTGGCACAACCTTTATTCGCGGTGGCCTCGTATAATCAAGACCGTGGTGCTTGTGTCACCATATTCGATGATTCGGTAAGTACTGTTTAACAACATAATCATGTTGGCTTGTTGCAAACATTTTCTACATTCAATTTGTGTGTTTTTATACCAGGGTGAACCGCTGCGTGATGTTACTTATCCGGTGCATTCGGTTTCACAAGCAACAGCCTTGTGCTGGCATCCAGAACGTCGACAATTAGTGGCCGGTTGGGAGAATGGTGAATTGAATACATGGAGCGCTGGACAACGGACATTTTCATCGATCCAGAGCACACATAAATCGCCAATCGTTTATGTTGGTTTCAGTGAACAAGGCGGTCGAATGGTTAGCGCTGATTCGGTGAGTGGAATTAATTGTGATTTTTTCACAACATTTTTAGCACTAAAAATCATTCTTCATATCCTATAAACGCTTCACTTTCTACATTTGAATCATTCATTTCTCTATTTCGGTTTCATAAAGATGGGCATTCTGATCGGATGGCGATGTGATTCACACAATGGCCAATTCACATCGATGTTCACACACGATCTTCGTGACTCCATAGTGCATGTGACCTTTCGAAAGACGGTCAGAAGCCTCGTCACAACTGAATTGAACAATTTGGCCAAAGCAGCTGTTGCCGGTGACGAAATTGCACTCGATACTCTCGCCAATTGGAGACCGAGAACCGCAGCTCGTGGGCTAACACATGCCGGTGTTAAAGATAATCAGTGTTTTTACGTGGGTTGCCAATCGGGTGCTGTGTTTTATGTAAATCAATCCGGTACTTGCAATGAGGTGTTACGTTGTGATATTTCACCCATCACACAAATGATCTGGCATCCAAAGCGAGAAGTGGTTGTAACACTCATGGAAGACATGATGGTGGGACATTACATGGTTGAATCGGCCGGAACATTGACTGAGCTCGAGCGAGTCAAGTTAAGTGGAAAAGTTCCAGGGAAAAATGGATTTATTTCATGGGCAGGCAGTTCATTGGCGGTTATTACAGGTATGTTGGAAATATTGAGGAATCTTTCTGGCGAATTTTTCATCAAAAAGTGCATTTTTTCAACCAAAATTTCAACCAATACGTCGTTTTTGTTTGAAATAAGGATATTTTGTTATCTAAAAATGTCGCTAAAATATCCATAGGTGATTTTACGGTTCGAATATTCGATCTGGACACGAGCGACAGTTTCTTATTGCCAATGAATCAAGTGAAAAAGGACACAACTGAAGCCGAGCCAATAAAACCGATTGAACAGAAAGACTATCCGATCAACATGAAGAAACAACGATCGATTTTGGATCGAAGCTTCGACAGTGATGAAGAGATTGCGGTGACAATGGATGATTCGGAACTCACGGCAAAAGTAACAACATTGCCGCCGAAAATCATGGAAGTGTTCACAAGTTTGGCGTATTGCAGTGAAAATCAAACTCTGTGCGCCGGAACAAATCAAGGGAACTTGTATATTTGGAAGCGTAATACTGCACTCATGGCACACGTCATCAGCAGTGGAATGGAGAATGGTATTATTGGCTGCGAGTCAATGGAGAACTTTTGGCACTTGGTGAACATAGCCAATGTGCGAGGCGCCATCAAATTTTGCAGCTGGGGAGTGTGCGATGTGTCGACACCATGTGTTTTAGTCAATTGCATATCAAATGTTTATATCCTAAAGGTGAGATTTTTTTTTGTAATGAAAAATTGGAAATTTTAACGCAATAATTGAATGTTTCGTTCAATAGGAGCAACCACTGTTGACGGCATACTCGCCCAACATTTGGATACGACAAAAATCAGCGACACAACTTTATGTCGAGCATTCGAGTAATTTTTCAACCATTCTACGAAGTGATATCACAGCCATTACGGGTCTCTGTCTGAACGAACGCAATCTGGCAATTACCAATAATAAAAATATCGCCATTTATAAAATACCTCGAGTCGACGAATTTAAGGATACGGCAAACAATAAGAATGTGGCCATCAAACTCATTCACACATTCAATGTGACGGATTGCATGCAGATATTCATTTATGACGAAATGCTCATCGTTGTTGGCTATCAAAATGCTCGCGTTTATTCATTTGGCGGAATCGTTCTAAAAGAGATCAATTTTAATGACAATGAAGGTAACTGTGTGGTTTTTTTGACAAGTGCTTTTTTGCGAGCATATAGCATCGAATTTGGCTCAATGTTTTTTTCTTCATTTTGTAAACTGTTCAAAAATCCAAAATAATGAATACGGTTCATAGTATCACTTGAATATCATATGAGATCGATTCATTCATTTTCTTATCCTGTTGATAGGAACTCCGATCGGAGCCTCATTGACGCATCATTTCATGACGATTTTCACGATGAACGGATTTCTCAAAATCTACGATGTATCGCGACATGAGCCAAAATTAATCGTTCCCGCAAAATCGGGCTACGATTTGTTTGGCAATTTTGGCGAAATAATCATGGCAAAGTCAAATAATCAAGGCACACATTTAGCGATGACCATCGCCACTGAATCATTCGTTCCTGATGGGAAGCTATACATATGGGATATGGAAAAAGATCGACTGTCTAATTTCGATTTTCTTAACGAGAGCAACCAACAACCCACCGAAATTGAGAAAAAAAATCCCAAAGAAGCGGAACAAAGTGCTTTTGTTCGCAGGTTAGGAAAAATGTCCAAATTATAAAGTAACATTAAAATCATTAATGAATTTTTTGAAGCTAAAATGATAAAAAAAAGCAGAATCGAAAAATTCCACATTTTTGGATGATGAATAAAAAAAATCTCTCAAAATTTTCTATCAGAGTGCCAGTGTCGTTCTGCTGGGACAATGAAGACGCACGAATTGTGGCATGTGAAACGCGTCGATTGATACAGCCCAATGAGAAGCGGCCACCAACCTCAATGGGCACAATGCGACCCAAAGATCCAAAGAAATCTCCATCGCATGGATCTGGTAGCGAACCAGTGCCTGATTCGCAAGTGTTCATCTTGTTTCCGACGAATGATGTTCGGAACTTGGTAAAATCCATGGAAATATTGGATTTGCAATTCGGGGAACAACTGATTGATATGTACACGCCATATGTGGTATGTTTATTTTCTAATGTGCGAAAACAATTTTTTGTCAACTTCAACTTTATTTTTTCTCTCTTCTAAACATGAATTCAATTTCAGATTACTCTCAAAGTGGGTCAAATTGAGCGCAATGTGCTAACCAACTTCAAAGGTATTGAAACAACAAGTGAGACAAATCGAAAGTTAATATTGGATTTCAGTATTTTTATCGCTGATGGGAAAATGGATGAAGCGTTTCGCTGCATTAGATCCATACAGTCGGAGACAGTTTGGGAGAACTTGGCAAAGAAGTGTGTACAAACAGGTCGTTTGGATGTGGCGAAAATCTGTTTGGGCAATTTAAAGCGAGCGTTATCGGTTCGCGCACTTCGTATGGCCATGGCTGATGAGGCGCTAGAGCCAGAGGCAAAAATTGCCGTATTAGCCATTGAACTACAAATGATACCTGAGGCCGAAGCTCTGTACAAGAAGTGTGGCCGATACGATTTACTCAATCAATTGCTGCAGGCATGCGGTAGATTTGAAGAAGCGCTGCAGATAGCCGAGCGTTTGGATAGAGTTCATCTGAAGAATACCTACTTTGAATACGCCGAATGGCTTAAGGGAAATGGGGATATTAACAATGCCATGATCTACTATAGCAAAGCGAACAATACAGCTCACAATGTAACGCAAATGCTTATTGGCAATCCATCGCTTTTGAAGGTAAGTGCAAATTGGGTATTTTAAACTTCTTTATTTCCAACTATTCGATAAAAGACCAATATCATTATAGCAATACATGAGCGATTCAAACGATCCAAATATGCTGAAATGGTGGGCACAATACACAGAGAGCACTGGAGATATGGCTGCAGCGTTGAAGATTTATCAAAAGGCTGAAGATTGGTTTTCACAGGTAAATAAAAACCACATGGCATTGAGAATAAACAGAATAGATAATGAATTTCAAACACATTCTCAACAAAATACCTCATCCAGGTACGGATCTTGTGTTTTCTGGGCGATGTAACAAGAGCAGACGCAATCGCAAAAGAAAGTAATGACAAATCGGCATGTTACCACTTGGCGCGGCACTACGAGAACACGGGTAAAATCCAAGATGCCATTCAATTTTACACACGCGCTCAAACCTATGGAAATGCCGTACGTATTTGCAAGGAGCACAATTTGCCGAATGAACTGTGGACCGTTGCAAATTTGGCTCGATCTCGTGACAAAGCGGTAGCGGCCGCATTTTTCGAAGAGATCGAAGACTACAAGCGAGCTGTAGAGTTGTACCATCGGTCTGGAATGCTCCACAAAGCGGTTGAAATGGCATTCGCTTCAGAGCAACCGGAAACGTTGCAAGTGATCGCCGCCGATCTCGATGCCAAATCCGATCCAGAGCTAATAGAGCGATGTGCCGAATTTTTCGTGAGTTCACAACAACCACAAAAAGCGGCAAATCTGCTGGCGAATGCAAAGCAATATGTTAAATCATTGGAAGTGTGTCGAGAGTACAAAGTGCCCATAACCGATAATTTGGCCGATTTGCTAACGCCAGCCAAAGAAGAAATTGAGGAACATGTACGGATTCGGGTATTAACTGAATTGGGTGATGTTTTACAAGAGCAAGGCGATTATCACACTGCTACCAAGAAATTCACCCAGGCCGGTGACAAAGTTCGAGCCATGAAGAGTTTACTTAAATCAGGCGACACAGAAAAAATTGTCTTCTTCGCAGGAATGTCACGGCAAAAAGAGGTTTATATCATGGCTGCCAATTATTTGCAGTCATTAAATTGGCAATCGGATGCAAAAATTCTGAAAAACATCGTTCAATTCTATTCAAAGGCACATGCGTACGATTTATTGGCCAATTTCTATGCAAACTGTGCTCAAGTGGAGATTGACGAATTTCACGACTATGACAAAGCCATCAAAGCACTTCAAGAGGCTTCGAGATGCATGGTCAAAATAACAGTCGACTCAAACACCATTCAACACAAACGAGTTACAGATAACTTGCAGAATGCGTGTGTTGAAGTGAAAAAAGTGCTGGAAATTCAAGACGCTCTGGACAGGGGCGAGTATAGCAATGTTGTGGCGGTTTGTAAGAGTATGTTGAGCATTTCAGAACGGCCACCAGTTCGAGCTATTCACATACAGGCAATTTTAATTGAAGCACTCATTCGAAATCGTCGATATCCTGAGGCGATGGATGCATTAAAAGATTTGTCCAGCAAATCGAGTGACTGGAGCTACAAAGGTTTGTTGGAGAGGCCGTTGATTGAGAAACTGGCACATGAAATGAGCGTTGAATTTAGTACAATTTGGAATATGGGTCGCCAAGATATGACAAACGGTGGTGACGAGACCAGCGAAAATGATGATGAAATTCAAGAGGAAATCGAATAGAAAGCATGAAATGTTAATGTTACCAAATGCAACCAGTTCGTTAGGACTCGTTCACATAAATTTTTTTTCGAGTTTTCACAGATAAAAGAGAGAAATTGAGGGTAAAACGAAGAAAGTGTTCTATTTTATATGAGAAATTATTGATACAAAATTAAATAAATAAACATTTTAATCAAGAACGTGATTTGTTTTGATGAAAATAGATATTTGAATTGAAATTTCATCATATGATGACATGCATTAATTTGTAGTTTGCATACAGATTACACAAAGAAAATATCGCATGAAAAAGCTTCATTGAAGACCAAATCATATAAATACTTTTGATTTACCTTTTCACATCGAAATCTATTCTCGATGACGGAAAATATTTTATTTTTTCCAAAAATAAAAAATAATTTCATAACAATAGTCAATTGCATTTCAAATCGATTTCGTATTTCGTAAATTTACTTTGAACGTTTCAGCGCATCGGACAACACTCATTCGATGGTGGCGCTACAGTATATGCGACAGTGACTTGTCGTAATAAAATCAGTAGACATTCTGCACCAAGTTCGCCATTCTTCTAGTGTTCGTCACAATAGCAGCAAGTCACCAGCCAATTCCAGCTGAATACAAACAGTATTGTAAATCGAAAGCAAATTTTCCGACAATTTTCATATTTTTCGTTTGTTTGAACTCAACAAAAAACATTCACAAAGGTATGTACGATAGAAATTTCATCTTTTTCTTCGAGGTTTGTCAGTGTCGACATTTGTGTTGAACGCAGAAAAAAGAGAAAAAAAATGTAGAACAAAAGGTACGCGCACACGGCTGTACTGATGTCATAAATAGCAACTAAAATTTCTTTAGAATTGTTGTTGTCATGCGATTTTCAAGAAAAAGAAGGAAAAATTGTTTTGAACGGTCGCTAGTTAATGATGATAAGAACGCATTTCTTTGTAATTTTTTACGACAAAAAATTTCCAATGAGACGATTCAACCATGATTCATAATTTGATTTGGTCAAGAATTGATTATCCGACATGTTATCTTAGCACAAGCTGTTTTCGTTTGTGTTTTATTTCGACGAAATCCCCATTCGTTGATTGAAAGTGTATGTGTGTATGTGTATGTGTGAGTGAATTTCACAATAGAACCGTACAAGCATATACATGTTTCCTCATTCGGTTCAGTTTACTGTGTATTTGAAGCGACACACAACACAAGGTTCATATTCGCTACATTTTCATAATTTAGTTCAATTTCGTGTGAAGCGATTTTTCTTCTTCAAATATATTTCTTGTGGACAAAACAAAATTTTATCGATTTTTCCCGTGTTTTCCTTCTTGATCATAGATGCCGATCATTAAGTTGCAATCCTCAGACGGTGAAATTTTCGAGACAGACGTGCAAATCGCCAAGTGCTCGGGCACCATCAAAACCATGTTGGAAGATTGCGGTATGGACGAGGAAGAAGAAGCCGTTGTACCGTTGCCAAGTAAATATATGAGTTTGATTAGAAATTAATTTAATTTCTTTTATTGCAATTTTAATTAATAATAAAAAAAAATATCAATTGAATCTTCTTTATTAGATGTTAATTCGGCCATTTTGCGTCGCGTTTTGCAATGGGCCAACTACCACAAAGACGATCCCGTTCCAACTGATGACGATGAAAACAAGGAAAAGCGCACCGATGACATCTCCTCATGGGACGCCGACTTCTTGAAAGTTGATCAAGGTAAGCTAATGCAAAAAAAAAATGCGACGCATTTTTCCAGTAAGCCGGTGAATTTTGTTGTTGTCATTTTTTGCATTTGAAAAAATTCTCCGTTTGTAAATTTAAAGAAAATTAATCCATTGGTTGGAAATGAAGTGTTTTTTCGGACAATTTATTTTCTGTGTGTTCTCGACCAATCATTAATTCCCGTATGTTTCATTCGGTTGCAGGTACGTTGTTCGAGCTCATTTTGGCCGCTAACTACTTGGACACCAAAGGCTTGTTGGATGTCACATGCAAAACAGTCGCAAACATGATCAAGGGCAAGTCACCAGAAGAAATTCGCAAGACATTCAACATCAAGAATGACTTCACACCAGCCGAAGAAGATCAGGTTCGCAAAGAGAACGAGTGGTGCGAGGAAAAATAGACGCAACACAACACATACACATCGCGACTATGAAAAACTAACAGTAACAACAACAACAACAAAAACAAAAAAGTTTAATTTAAACTTCACGTTTCTTTTTCATTTCTATTGATTAAAAGTTAGATTTAATAAAACAAAAATCAGTTTAGGATCCTCATAACTACACGTTTAACCTAACAAGTTAAAATGATAATTACAATGTGTTTCGGGTGACACACACTTCAGTTCACCATTTTCAAAATTTTCTGTAAACAAATTTATTCTTGCGATCGCTTGAAATAATAAATTGAATAAGTAACACAAATACAACGAGTGGATGTTATTCTTCTTCTTTCTTGAAAATGATGAGAATCGGAATATAATTCATACGATTGAAGTGGAGTTGATGCATTTTGTTTGGATCAAATGTTGCTGATGTTGGTTTATTTTGTGCTGAGAAATCAAAACAACACCGTTTAGTTTGTTCTGAAATTCAAGACCCCTAACTGTACGACTTTACAAAGTGATTTTGTTGCACTTTGCCTCTTTGAAAAGAAAAAAAATAGTATAGCCGAGATTGTCACTAGACCGAACGAGGATAAGAAAGAGAAAGAGAACAAAGGATGGAAAGAAGAAGAAGAAGAAGAGAGAGAGATAGAGGAAAAAATACTTTTCGCTCCCAAGCCGGTATTGGTATGAATTTGCATTTGAAACAACGTTGTGATGAAGAACAGAGAAGGGAAAAAATATTAGCAATGTGCACCAATCGATACAGTTATCGAGAAACACAACTGCTCATCTCTTCTCTCTTTTACTACGTGCCATAAAAAAATTACGACGCATATACGTTTGGCGGCAAACGAATTGCTTATGATTTTGACACTTGTCGTTTCTGTTTGAAACCAAACATTCAAAGGTCACTTTTGCTCGTTTTTTTCTTTTGCAAACGACTACCTCTTATTTTATTGGGACTTTCTTTTTTTAGCATCATCATTTAAGAAGAGGTAAAGAGAAAACTCAGACAAAAATGAGCTTAACCTCCCAAAAATTCATTAGGGGAAAACAACCATTCCGAATAAGTCTTGCTAATGATTTTCTGTGAACTGAATATTCTACGTCTGAAATGTTCTTATCTTTTCAAAAAGCATGTCTTTATATTCTCAAGTGAATAGAGTGTTTGATTTGAACGCTTTGTATGTGTCACTCGCCTGAATCAACATGGACAAGTTACAATGTATTCTCCGAAGCAATAAATTTTCGACACTCAGCGCCCAATTTTTCAGTCTTGTTTTCTGATTTCATAACAAATCAACTACCAAAAGGAAGAAATATCAGAAGAATTTGAAGGAAACAAGTGAATTTCGTCATATGACGATAAGTAGCCGGTTGACAGTACAAATCGATATCATCATGTTCGCTATGTTCTATTTATGGTTGACAACCAACCATTGGACGTACAGAACCGGCAACATGGATTGATACTACAATTTTTTTTATCATATACACTATGAATTCCGACAGAATTAAACCATTTCATTCGCAATATTGTGTAATTGAACAATAGTATCGTAAGTGTTCATAAATTGCACGTTTAATCCATTTTGATTATAGATTTATAATTGTTAATCACAGCAGACACAGTAAAATTTTATGACATAATGAATGAGCAGATAAAAGGGTATATTTGTACTTATCAAAATAACTCAATAGCCACTATTGTTTTGTCCATTCGGACATGAATAAACGTTGACCAAATATTTATAAAAGTTTTGTGATGCTATTGAGTTACATGCATATAAAAAACCACTTTAATTGCCACCGGAAAACAAACGAAATGATTCAACAAAATTTGTTTTGACATTTCGTATACAAGTTGGGCCACCCGAATTCAAAGCAATGTGAAGCGTATTCGATGTCAAAAATCACATAAAACATATGAATCAAGTCGACGTGCGTGAAAAACTGGTTTCGATCACATGAAAATCCAAAAAATGTCTGGCTGTTTACTGTTATTCAGCAGCACAATGTGGTTTCGTTTTAGTGTCAAAAAGACGTCTTTATTGTCTATGGTCCGGTTCTAAATTGGTTTCTGATTTGTATTTGATCGAGTTTTTTTCTTGATTTTTTTGTTTTTTCCACACTTTCTTTGCCGAAAAAACAAATTCTTCTTTTCCGCGAAGAAAAAAACGGTATCCGAATGGAATGCAGAAAAAAAATGCAGAAACCCAAAAACGCAGAAAAAAATTTTGCAGAAAAAAAAATTGCAGAAAGAAAAAATGCAGAAAAACAAAATGCAGAAATCCAAAAACGCAGAAAGGAAAAATGCAGAAAAAAATTTGCAGAAAAGAAAAAATGCAGAAAACCAAAAACGCAGAAAAATTGAAAAAATACGATTTTTTCGAAAATTTGTTGACCACAACAGATTTCACAGTCCGACGCGTGTTTTTTTAATCTGGCACATCAGCCGAATAAGTGCCAGGCAATAGTTTAGGCCACCCGGAGCTCATAATGGGCCATGGTTTTGGGTAAAGGTGCTTCTGCCGGGAATTAATGACCTTAGGCGTTCCCAAATTTCAGGAAGAACGAATTTCTTGATGAAACTTAGTTTTTACACCAGTACTTCGGTAATTATTGGTTTTTTACCTATCTATTCAAGAAGTAATTTGTTCAGATGATCACGCAGAAGCGATTCTGTACTCTCAAAGCTACAATATGTTTCAGAAAATGGGTTGAAATGGGTAAATTTCGTGAAAAATGAGGAAAAATGATCAAAGTTAGTTACTGTAGTATTAACCCCATACTTCGTTTTGGTGAGTTGGTGGATTCAGTGGAAAAAAAATGTTTTCCAATTTTTTTTGTCAGTGGTGTTAGAAAAGTGGTCGGAAACGGCCTCTTACGACGTTTTTGTCTTGGACAACTAGGGTTTTGTATGCCAAAAATGTGATTTTGTATCAATCTTTCAATTGATCGATAGTTTTATGAAGAAATGTCGATTTGAGACCAAATTTGTAGGAAAACCAGTGTTCAAGTGTTCAGGGACCCATTTTTTTTGTTTTCACCAAAACGAAGTATGAGGTTAATATCGGCTCGCCAGCAACGAAAATCTGAGATTCATGTGTTGAACCGTACATTTCAAAAGTTGTAAATGTTACTACAGTAACTAATTTTGACCATTTTTCCTCTTTTTCCACGAAATTTACCCATTTCAACCCATTTTCTGAAACATATTGTAGCTTTGAGAGTACAGAATCGCTTCTGCGTGATCATCTGAACAAATTACTTCTTGAATAGATAGGTAAAAAACCAATAATTACCGAAGTACTGGTGTAAAAACTAAGTTTCATCAAGAAATTCGTTCTTCCTGAAATGTGGGAACGCCTAAGGTCATTAATTCCCGGCAGAAGCACCTTTACCCAAAACCATGGCCCATTATGAGCTCCGGGCGGCCTAAACTATTGCCTGGCACTTGATAATCACTGTACATCCGGCTGATGTGCCAGATTAAAAAAACACGCGTCGGACTGTGAAATCTGTTGTGGTCAACAAATTTTCGAAAAAATCGTATTTTTTCAATTTTTCTGCGTTTTTGTTTTTCTGCATTTTTTCTTTTCTGCAAATTTTTTTTCTGCATTTTTTCTTTCTGCGTTTTTGGATTTCTGCATTTTGTTTTTCTGCATTTTTTCTTTCTGCAAATTTTTTTTCTGCATTTTTTCTTTCTGCGTTTTTGGGTTTCTGCAATTTTTTTTTCTGCATTCGATACCGGATTCGAAAAAAACATACAATCGAATAATTTCACACGTAATATGTTTCAAAATTGGGTGATCTGTTAGTTATGGCTTGGGCTTATACGCATTTTAATCAAGATTTATCCCAATTTATGCGTAGAAAACTGGGAGAAATGGAATTTTGGGCGAGTATAAAAGCTGGATTGAAATGTGCGCTGTCTTCAGACGGTGGATTGACTCTCGAATGGATAAAAGTCGCGATGCTTAAGGTGTGTGTTGAAAATTAGACAGTATATGATCGATACCATAGAATTGCTGTTTTAGCCACAATGTTCTACGCAAGATATTGGATTGTAGCAGTGCTAGTGTGCATAGTTTTTGTGTCAGGTAACAAAGAATCGCTGATTTTGGTCTAAATTGCCGATTTTCGTGTGAAGTGATCAAGTTGAATAACATTATGTGTTTTTCTTGTGAAACAATTTATGCTATAGATTTGGATGCAAAACGTATGTCACTCGAGGAGGATCTAACGGTTTTGATCGACTATGAACGGTACCAAGATCACGTTCAATCTCAACGAGTTCAAAGGGAAGTGGCCATATCAAATGATACCCAGTCATTTAATCCAAAATCATCATTTCCAGTGCCATATCCGTTCCAAAAGTCAGAGCAAAAGCGCGTAAAAAATTCACATTACCATTCGAATGAATGTGACGACGACGATGATGGTATTGAAAAAAACATTATAGCTCCAATCCATTGTACAGAAAATAATATTTGTTCTAATTGACAGAGTGTGAAATCAAAGTCTGTGATGATCCAGTAAACGAAGTGTACCAAAAGTGTGGCGGTAAATGTGTGCTTGGCTGTCGATATGCCGCAACGTCATCGGGCGTTAGTATTACAATTTCAAAGCATGATTGTGAAAAAAATGACTGTGTCGAAGGTTGTTTCTGTAAAACGGGCCTAGTGAGGTAAAGAAGAATCGCTGATTTTTTTGTGCTGTTGAATTGAATAACCCTAAATTGACTGTTTGTTTTTTTCTTCAAATCAATTTATTTAGACATCAAACCAAGTGTATTGCCGTATCAGAATGTCCGGTACGAAAGTGTAATCATCGTTATGAAGTTTATGTGAGTAGGTTCTTTTTGAATCAATCGTTCAATCAGATCGAATGAAATTTCGTAACGAAAGAGTTTTTTCTTCCAATTCGCATAGATGTGTGGACCAGCAGCACCAATAACGTGTGATAATGCCTTACGTGAAGTTGAAATTGTCCATCTTACGAAACATGTAGAATGTGTTTGGGGCTGTTTCTGCGCAAAGGGATACCTGAGAAATAATTACAATGGCAAATGTGTGCCCGAACAAGAGTGTCGCAACACTAAATCAGTCGATATTTCACCACAAATCCCTGGTTTATTCAAACATCTCACGGGCTGTGGCTCAAAGGGCTGCGGGACGAATAATCATCATGAATCTGGTTGTGGCCATAAGGGATGCGGATCAAATCATGTTCACGAGACTGGCTGTGGATCGAAAGGATGCAACAATGAAGGTTGGCAAAAAATCGATTTTTTTTCGCCTATTCTACTCCGCCGCACACTCAATGTGTGAATTTTATTTTAGTCGTAGAAAACTTCAAATTCTACTCAATTTTCGCATAAATTTGTATCATTTCCCGATTTCACAAGCCACAATGTGTGTCGAGTTAGAACACGCGCTATTTTGCTTAAATGGTAATTTATTTATTGTTTTGATGTTGACGTTGATGTTGAATTGTGTTTTTTTTTGAAGTTTATTTAAATGGTAATTCATTATTTGGCCAGTCAAAGAAGAAGGAAATGATCAATTTAATCCATTCGTTTGAAATTTTTTTTGAACAAAATACTCTTTTTTTTCATTGAGTTGCTTTTATGTTATTCTATCGGTTTTTTTTTCTATTCGTCAAAGGTGGGCATCATCAACACACGGGAGCTGGAGATTCCGATTCTGATTCTGATTCAGTAGAATATGATAACGGTAATAAACCATTTAAATGGAAATATATAAATCTAAATTATTGACTACATTTGGTCATTGTCATTCGCCACATGGAATATTACAAAAAGACATGATTCTTTTTCTATGAATAGGCTTGAAATTAGTCAAAATTCTGTACTGCTCTCTCTTCAAATTATGTTGGCTTTCTTTTTTTCTTCGAAAAATTTGCAATAAAAAATATTATATTGTTTCAGGTCATTTGGACAATGGTCATGAATGGGCAGGTTTTCAAGGTAATAATTCGAACATTTTTAAGGTGTTCTGAAATATTGATATATCACACATACAGTATTGTACCTAAATACAATGGAATAAAATGCTTGTGTAAAAATCTAAAATTTAGGCCCAGTAATTCATGTTCATAAATGGAATGATACGGGCAAATTACAACTTTCCGGTGCAACCATAAATGGAACGTGTATTGGAACTAATGCCTGCTCAGGAGAATTTTCTGGACTTAATAATCACGCACCGGGATCAGTTAGTTCGGGTATAAATTCTCGTTTTTTGCATTTTTTATTGAAATTTATTTATTCAAAAAAAAAAAAAAAATCCGAAAAACGAACCAAGAAAACAAGAAAAAAAAATACTGACTGGATAAGGCGAAGAAAAATATAAAAAATGAGATTAAGTGCAAAAAAAAAAATTAATTTTTCTTCTGTTTAGGCACACCGTTGACAACAGTACCACTCGCAAACGGAACGACGATTACAACGCCGGTCGAGACTGGTGGTACAATTGATATTGAATCTGGAACGATCAACACAGGAACAACATTGGGCGATGAATACGATGAAATGGAGAGTGAAGAAGCCGTTGAAACTGACGCGCCACAAGTTAATGTACCGATGAAAACACCAATGGCAAATAGGACAGAAATTCCAAGCGGCATAACACCACCAAAAGGTGTCGAGAATAAAAAACCACAGTTGCTAGTACAGGCACCAGTTCAAACTGCTGTATATATGGCCAATAATAAGCCTCAAGTGCCTTTGCAAATACCAATAGCAGTGACATCGCCAGTAAAACCTATAAATGGAAATCTACAGGGAAATCAAAAACCAAACTCAATGAATGAAAACGAAGCTCAACCAACGTACACACCTCCAGCCAATGGCAATAATATCGGTCAGCGGCCACAATTTTCATTTTCTCCATACGTTCCGAATAATAACTTTGCAAATCAACAAACTCCAAACAATGGCATCCATACTCCGTTCATAATAAACCCATTCGTTCCGTTCAACAAGTATCCAGCCAATCCAAATTTCGGTTTTAATCCAAATACTGCTACGAATAGTGCTCCAAATACCACTCCAAATGCAGTCCAACATACGGCCCCAAATACTGCTCCGAATGTGCGACCATTCGCTGCACCATTTTTCGGTACGGCCCAGCCCCAATTTGTGCCACAAAACTTCTATAATAGGCCGATCGTTACTGCGCACACCCAAAAAGGAAATGTACCGAATAAAGGCAACAGTGAAGCTGAAGACAGTTCAAGCGAAGAAACAGAAGACGATGATGATGATGAATCGAAATCCGAAGAATATGAATCAAATTCATCAGAAGAGTCACACCAACAAAAACCGCAGACAATTCCTCCAAAGAAAAAGGAAAATGTGCCCGCAAACACTGGTGCTTCAGGGAACAAGGTGCCACCACATTATCAAGCATATTTCGACTTTTTGAATCAATTCGCAATGAACCAAGGGAATCCGAGTCAAGGGAATCCGAGTCAAGTGAATCCAAACCGCATGAATCCAAATCAGTTCATACCAAGCCAAGCAAGCCATGGTGTGAATCCCAGTCAACCTAATCCGAATCAATTCCTATCTCAATTCCATCAGAACCAATTCAATCCAAATCAATTGAATTTGCAACCCATCTCGAATCAGTACTACCCAAACAACTTCAATGCACCAAACACAAATGGTTTCCCGCATCAGTCGCCTCAGTTCACGGTACCAAATCCACAATTCACTCAATTCACTCAATACAATCAATACAACCCGTACAATAACCCATTCAGCACTGAAAGCGTGAACGCTTTTCTCAATCAGGCCAATGCCAACATCGGTAACTTTTTTAAACCAGGCAATCCCAATCCACCACCAAATCGACAAATCATAAATAAACCGAGTCGAAAGCACCAAACTGAGCCAACGACCAATCAATATTATACATACAATAGAAAGCATCGACCAAATACCGATAAAAAGGAAGCTGAAGTGACAGCGAGACCACAAAATAAACCGCAAAACAGCCCCTTCAATCAGAAACCAAACGTTTCATATGAAAATAATAAAAAGAGCGAAGAAGTACCATATTGAAGATTAGAATAATTTGAATTCGGATGAAAGAAATGCTTTCAGAGATAATATTTATGAGTTTATTGAACGAAATTATTTATTATTTTGGCATTGTGCTTGAAAAAAACTGTTAGAAATAGAATGAAATGAAATAAACACAAGGAAAAAATAACAGTTGGAGTTTTATCACATTCATTCTTCAAATTTTTTAGCTTTTTCTATTTTATTTGAATTGCGGCTAGGTGAGTCACATCTCTTTTCTTCTGCTGAGAAAGAAACAGTTTTCTGTTGAAATAAATGCCACCTTAAGAGAAGTCGTAGTTCGGCTGACGAAAAATATCATTGATTTTGCGAAAAGAAGCTCATCACTTTAATCCAGAACTTAAGAATCGCATTGAGCGGACGCTGCGAGTAGCGCACACACTCACTTGAATGAAAGACGATAAATTTGTGTGCGTTGCTCGACTCACGAAAATGAGTTTTCATACGCACAGTACGTTATACGCACACCGCACACTATGTTCTGCTTCTTCTTCTTCTTCATTTTGTTCGTTTTTTTTGCTACTAATTTAATAAAATGAACGATGAAAAAATGTATTTTTGTGAACTGGAAATTTGATAAATTCATGAAACATGCATTATTTTAAGAAATTTTTAGAGCTGCCCATTTTCAAGAAAATTTAAGTAAAACACTGTCCATTTTTGAGTTTTGAGCTGCCCATTTGGGATTTAGAACTGCCCAAATGGGAAAGAGCTGCCCATTAAAATAATGCATGCTATGAAATCTAACACATAATTCTTTTCGACTTTTATCATTTTAGAACATTTAATAAATGTCATATTAACTAAATTTTATGATGTTATATCGAACGAATGATTTATGTTAGTAGAATATTACATATTTTACGCTCAAAATGGAATCCAGATAATCAAAACGGGTTCTTTTATGAAATGAATGGACCAAATTTTGCAGGTAGAGAGGTGAACATAAAATGTATTCAGTGAATTTTTTGCATAGAAATGAATGGATTAAAATCATCAAAGTGGCGATGATAATGCGAATAAATGAACATCAGTCTTCTGGTCAACGGCTTTGTAATACATTTGATGAATTAGAAGAGAGAAGAAGAAAAAAAACGTTATTTTTGCGTATGCAAAATCTTTCATCTGCGAATGTTTATAGGGCGAGACATAATTGAGCAATGTTTTTGTTCTTGTAATCCGGTGTCAACAATCCCATAGATTCGCACACTTAAAGATACACAATAAAAGAGATTATGGACTAAGAAAATATTGACTGCCATAATTTATATGATGTTCGATGTGAAGCAAGAGCGTTATAACGTGATAATGCAAATGGATTGAGCTTAATTTGGCCATTGACATGGATGAATCACGATGAAGTCTACGGTAGTGGTAGTATTATACAATTGATAAAATTGATTGTTTTGCATAGGGGATTGCACCCATTTGTGGGACACCGCCGTATTTTTGATTGGATGAATCGTCCAATGTGTGAGAATGGCGTACGAACGTTCATCACATCAAGAAAAAGACGTATTGTCCACACGTGGAAATCTATTGAACTAGTCTCTCTTAAGGTCATTATGACAAAATATTATTCATAAAAAATCACTTCATGTTTAGACACTTTTGAAGGGTTTTTAGTAAGTGTCCCCCATTCATTGGTACAACTTTTGGAATATTCAGATATTAAAATTTTACAAAATCGCCAAAAACTTCTTTTTAAAAAAATTCTGACTGAAAAATAATACATGTTATGGGCACACTCCAGCGAGTAAAATAAGCGGGATTTTTGCCCATTTCAGGCAGTTCTAAAGCGATTTTGGGCAGTTCAAAAACACCTTTTTCTTCGAAATTCGTGCAGTATAAAAATCCGAATTATGATTATTTTTTATATTCTTGACGATAATTTCAAAAATTTCGCGCTGCATGCACCTTGCTTTTAATATACACGTACTAATGAATTAACATGACATAAGATAATCAGATAATGCTGAATTGGAACAAATCGCAGAAGAAAATCATTTCAAACTTCATCGACTCCCAAAAATCTTCTCAATTCGATGGTGTGAATTTATTTTCATTTGCCCTTCTGAGAAGCATTCTGAGAAGCGTTGGTTCTGTACTTCAAGAGACACACAAAGGAGGCTGAGCCAAATGGATATCTCCGATATCTCCTTACGATCGAGAATTTAAAATTCGGAAAGAAGTCCTGCAATCACTCCGCGATTTTTTGGAAAACCGATTCGAGGCGGACGATACGTTTGTAAAATTGATTACACCGTTTATTAGATTTGATGCAAACACAGACATTGAAGCCATCCATGCAAAAATCGCATCAGACTTAAACTTACCTAGTTTGTCGCTTCAGTTTCAAGACATTACGAGTGTTCGGGAACTGTACAATGTCTTGAGTCTCTTGGAAACCATCGCCAAATTATGTGAATCAGTTGAAAGAAGAGACAATTTCAAGCGACTGATCACTGTGCTTGCCAGAATTACGGCATGTTACACCACACAGTTTGGATGTTGAACGCACCATAAGCCCGGATCACCGCTTAAAGAACAAACTTCGGACACGCATAAATTTGGAAACTGAGAATAAATATTTATTTATTTACTATAATTTGCCCGATCTTGCGAATGGGATCGATCCCGTGGCTGCGGCGAATTTATTCGTGACAGAGAAAAACCGCCGAGAATGTGATATTACGACTGCAGTCGGAAGCAAGTCAAGGGAACAACCATACTTCAAAGGAGTATTCCCTGAAGGAGAAAATCTTGTCGATCCCGATATGGTTGATGACGACGACGACGATAAGGAGGAAATGTCAACAACATTGTTTGAGTTTCAAGATCAATATTTCCACATGAAATCTAATTGATGTTCAATACGTGCAATCATATTTCCCAATGAACGGTTTTTCTTGAAAAACAATTTTTTGGGCAGTTCTCAATTTCTCTCATTTTACTCTCTGGTACGCTCCCCCTAGGAGTTAACCAGGGATATTTTATTGAAAAAATTTGTTTTTATCGCCCAATTTTAATGATATCCGTAAAAAATTGAAAAAAATCTGTGTATATTGAATTTTATAGTTTAATATCGACTAAAAACGTTTAATGTGCTGACGTCATTACCGATTCAAAAATGCTGGAAGTGGGTTTTGGTGGATCCTCAGGATCGTTTAGTACTGCTCCCGGTTCTGGAAGTGGATCCTCAGGATGGACCAGGGAATTGTCAAACCCAGTCTGGTCCATCCTGAAAATCCACCAAAATCCAATTCCAGAATCGGGAGCAGTTCTGAACGATCCTGAGGATGCACCAAAACCCGCTTCTAGAACATTATGCATTCGTTAAAGCGAAAAAATTACTGCAAAAATCGGGCAAAATCGACTAAAATGTGATCATATCGGAATTTATTTCTTTAAATGATAAAAAATGTTAAAGTCGGTCATTATTGGTTATTTTTAAAACCGTGGTTAGCCCCTAGCGCTCCCCTATTGAATTATTTCGCTCCTTTTTAAAAAATCATAAACAAAGGCAAATCAAAAAAAGCACATGCATACATATTCAAATTATCGTTTGCATTTTGCTGTTTCTATTTTCTGCAAAAATTCTGTTATTATTTATATGTATTTTTATTGTGTACTAATTCATTTCAACGAAATTTTTATTAAAAGTGTAGCATCAAGCCGGATGAATGGGACAAGAATTCTCTATGGCAAGATATAAAAGCGAAATTTCAGGTAACGTCGTAATCAGTCGGTGAAGTGCTTTCGAATGAACGATCAATCGACGTTTTCAATATGTTTGCGTTTAGGTACAAAACGAATTTGCGAATGGCAATCATTTTGTGTATATTTTTAGTGGCAGGTAAATGAAGTTGCATTCAAATTGTGTTTAGTTTTGATGAAAAGTGCCTAGAAATTGTTGATATCCCAAAATCGATTGTGCTTTTAGGTTTTCAAGCTGAAAATGTGGACCTTGAAGATGAATCAACGGTTTTGATCGATACAGATAAATTCCTAACAATTTTCAAAGGCTCAAATCAAACAAGTGATTGTGCGGAGAATGAAGTGTATCACGAGTGTGGCCAGAAATGTATTTTGAGTTGTCGGTTCGCAACATCAGCATTGGGAATTACGCGTTCAAAAGAAGAATGCGAACAAAGTGAGTGTGTCAAAGGATGCTTCTGTAAAGATGGCTTCGCACGACATGGAGATAAATGTATCGCGGTTGCTGAGTGTTCAGCTCGAAAAGAGAGAAGCAACAAAATGCTCAAAACTCAAGCGAATCAGCAATTTTCGCCATTTGGCCAACCTTTTGGACAACAATTTTTACAACAGTTTGGACGACAATTTAGACCACAAAGCAAAATGGTTGAACCTCATACGAATGAGCAATTTGTATCCATTGGTCAACAAGCTGGGCAACAACAATTCCAACCGTTGGGAATATTTAAGCACATTTTCCGACCAGGTTGTGGATTAGGTGGTTGTTTACCGCCTCCCGCACCTTCTAGTATTCACATTCACAATCATAATGAAGCAATAAAAGGTGAGTAATTTACGTCATTTGCTAGAAACAAAAGGAATCAATGGAAAAAATGAAAACATATTAATTCAATTGATTTCATTCAAAGAAGACGAAGATGACGAAGAGGATAAATGTCGAGGAGGTCATTGCGGTAAGAGTTTAGTATCAAGAATGCTTTGTCACGAGCGAATTTGTAATTAAAAAAGAATGTCTTTTCACATGTAATAGGAGGAAGCTCCCATCACCACTACGATTCTTCATCCGGATTATCCGAAGAACATCACCATCACTACGATTCTTCATCCGGATCATCCGAAGAACATCACCATCACTACGATTCTTCATCCGGATCATCCGAAGAACATCACCACCACCATCATCATCACCACGGTTCATCATCCGAAGAATACCATCATGGACACGGGTACAGATTTTTGCTTTTTCCGTATCTTGATCGAGTGAATGTGTTATTATCCTCGAAATTTCTTAAATAATAACACAACTCTATTAATATACGGAGAAGTCAAGTTATTTTGAAGTTATGTTTAATGATTATAATCACATGTTGATTCATTATTGTTCATAAAATTGTATTAATCTCTAGACACGGAGGATATGATCAACATGGGGATGTAGGACATGGTGGGGACGGAGGACACGGTGGTAAGTAACAATTGTACAAATTAAATTGAAGTGAATTGATTTCCTGTCGTGAATAATAGTTTGAAGATTTATGTTAGGTACGGCAAAGTTTATGTTTTTAGAAATGTAAAACTCTGTCAAATACACTTTTCATCTAAACGATTCAAACAAAGTATACATATGAGGCATTTATTCGATTGAATTGAACTCAAGAAAGAATCAACTTATAATTCTATTAGTTTTTTTCTATTCTGTTTTTTAAATCAAGTTATTCAATCGCAGCTACATTTAATCATTAATCAGTGAATTGATAAATCAACAATTGAATGGTTTTCAGGATCAGGTGGAAGTGGATCATCAGCATCAAACAACAACAACGATGATAATAATAATAACAACAACAACAACAATCTTAACAATCTTAACAATCTTAACAATATTCCAATAAACAATTACTACGTCGCACCTGGTAAGTATGAGAAAAATGCAGATTTCATACGAATTTACACAATAATAAATCTGATTATTCCAATGTATTTTAAAAAATGTAAAAATTATTATTGCAATAGTTCCAGGCTGTCAAGGCGAAAATTGCGGCGGCGGTTGTCATGGTAACGATTGTGGTAAGAGTTTTATGTCAAGAATATTACATTAAAATCTGTTCATAATTTTAAAAACGTCTCCTTACGTTCTAGATCATTGGGGTCCTGGAGGTCCTATTGGTCCGGGAGGCCCATGGTGGGGTGGCCCTAGATGGCCATTCCCATTCCCTTTCCCTGTAACTGGAACTCCTACCATTCCTAATAATCCTGGCACTGGAACAGGAGGTGAGACATCATTATATTTTATTTATTCATATTCAATGAAGAATATATGTATATCGATGTGAAATATTTCAAAATATATCAATTTTCCTTTATTTTTAGGCATAAGATTACCTACTGTAATTCGCAATCCAAATGGAACAATCACGGTAATGACACAAATGAAAAATGTCCTTCATCACTGTTTTGTTATGAACATTGTTTTTTTCTGTTCTGCATATAGTTTACCTTTCCTGGCGGCGGCACTATCACAATTAATCCAACGACGGGAACTACTACGCCCGGTAAATGAACATTTATACGCTATCTTATCACAAAAATACAATGAATAACGAATAAACATGATACAATACTGTTTCAGTATAAAGTCTATTCTACGACGTAAATTCACTACGCCAATTCATGCGATAAATTTATACAATAAATACGGTGCGCTCGCTTTGCGATGTACGAAGTCCGCTTGTCTTTACGATCGATTAGTGAATGCATCACTGACTGAGATCAAAGCATCGTGTTTATCGCATGAATGTATTCAGCGCGTAGAATATATGCCGAAGCAAAGCCTAATTTAACTACTCATTTTTTTACGTGAATAAAACACAGCAATTTATTTAAATTGATTAATACAACTCTACTTTTTTTCTAGGCACTGGCACTGGCACTGGTACGGGTGGTGAAATTATTGCAAAATAAGATCGATATCAAATGAGTGGTCAGGAATGAAAATGACTAAAGTTGAACCACTTATGGATAACCGTAACACAATATTCTTGATGAAAACCTCGGAGCGCCACTACTATTGCATTTGCTTCTATGGCCAAATGTACACATGGAAATATCTCGAAAACGGCTGGGTAAATCGGCAAAATGGACCGTGATGTCACTCCTAAAGGGAGTGTTAACACCCAGCTGGTTTAATGGCCTAGAATACAAATCTGGTGGAATTTCAGCTGATCCATGGATTCTCATACAGTATTTCATGTGCCCAATCCAATGGTGTTATCGGCACATCGAAATTCGCGCTCCTTATCACTTAATTTTCACTCCGAAGCCAAATCACAACCGAAACCACCATTAAAATGATTCATTATTCCAATGGACTTGAAAGTGTATCGAACATTTTTGCTTCGATTAAAGTGAAACACGATTTCTATGGTCCACAGATATTTTACGATTCACTTTCAAGTGAAGAGAATTTATGTTGCACTTTTAAAAATCAAGAATATTGTGTTACGGTTATCCATAAGTGGTTCAATTTTAGTCATTTTTATTCCCGACCACTCAAATATATGTACAAAAAATCATTGAATAAAATTTTCTTTTTCGATTTAGGTATACCTACATTTACTCTAAATCCAAATGGAACTATCACGGTAATGATTTGCAATGAAATTTATGCATCACTTCTTCTTGTTGTCATGTGAATTTCTTTGTTTTCGTTTGTGCTTACAGTTTACCTATCCCGATGACACCACCTTAATATACAATATATCGACGGGGACTTTTTCTACAGGTATTGATTCATTACATTAGTCTATTATTCAAATGCAGTGAGAAAAATTGGCTAGATTTGATTACAAATTCATTCAGGATGTTTTTCATAATATCAAAACGTCTGAAATAGAACGTCCAGCCAATTTTGTTTTCTGTTCAATGGTTTCAATTTGCGGCATATCAATTGAGATAATTTTATTCAACTAATTTCAACTTTTTTCAGGAACGACCACTGGCGCTGGTGAGATTTGGTTACAATAGATATAAATATATCGATGTAAAATATACAAAAAATATATTGAAAAAAAAACTTTTTTTAGGTACAACTATACCCACTATCACTGGAAATGCCGATGCGACTATAACGGTAATAATTAAATACTAATAATAAAATGCGTCATTATTCAATTTCGTTATGTGCATTTTTCTGTTTTTTGCTGATAGTTTACCATCCCTGGTACTACCACCACCAATACATATAATCCATTGACGGGGACATTTACTACTGGTATTGACCCATTTTATTAGTCTATTATTCAAATGCAATGGACAAAATTGGCTGGATTTGGTGACGAATATAGTAGATAGCATGGAAAAAATTGTCACAAATTCGTTAGCACCAAATTTTTCGGGATGTTAGTTAAAATATCAAAATGTCTGAAATATGTATTTGCAAAAGTCTAGCCAATTTTGTTTTCTGCCCAATTGTTTCAATTTGAGTCATATCAATTCAGATAATATGATTAAACTAAATCTACTTTTTTCAGGAATGACCACTGGCACTGGTGAGATTTGGTTACAATAAGATATATCGATGT
>NW_022595255.1:93870-95902 GCF_009176505.1 Sitodiplosis mosellana
GCACTGGTGAGATTTGGTTACAATAAGATATATCGATGTGAAATATACAGAAAAAATTTGAAGAACAAATCTTATTTTCAGGTACAGCTGTACCCACTGGCACTGCGAATACCGATGGGACTATAACGGTAATAATTAAATACTAATAATAAAATGCGTCAATATTCAATTTCATTATGTGCATTTTTGTTTTTTTTCCTTCTGCTTATAGTTTAGGATTCCTGGTTCTACGACGACCTTTATATATAATAATCCAACGACGAATACTTTTACACCTGGTGTTGCTACTGGTATTGACACATTACATTAGCCTATTATTCAAATGCAGTGGACAAGATTTACTGGATTTGATTTCACAGATACCATTGAAAGTGAAAGTGAAAGTTTTTTTTCGCGAATTCGTTAGCGCCATCAAATTTATTAGGGATCAAAATGGCTCTAATAGCAATTTTTAAAAATCCAGCCAATTTTGTTTGCTGTTTAAATGCTTCAATTTGCGACAGTATATACCAATTGAGATAATTTGTTCTAACCAACTCTAATTTTTTCAGGAACGACCACTGGTGAGACATTATTGCAAAAAAAGAGATCGATATCAAATTTGTATACAAAACAATATTCGAAAAAATCTTGTTTTTAGGTACATCTTTAGGCGCACCCACGTTGAATGCCGATGGGACTCAGACGGTATAATTAAATACTAATAATTAGTAAAATGCGTCATTATTTAGTTTCGTTATGTACAATTTTGTTTCTGTCTGCTTATAGTATAGGATTCCCGGTTCTACCACCACCATAAAATATGATCCAAGGACGGGAATGTTCACTACTGGTATTGATACATTAGTCCATTATTCAAATGATATTCAGATAAATTCACAGCTATTCAGATAAATTGATTTTCACAAATTTGCTTTTCTCAGGAACGGCCACTCGTAAAACAGGAACTTTCGGAGGTGTAAATGTAGGCGTCGAAGCTAACCGGGACGAATTTGACTTAATTGAAGATGAACCAATTTTCAAACCGAACCCTGATAACGGTCAATACGATAATACAGGTACGGGAAGTGAGATATGAGTAGTTTGGAGCAAAAATGTGAAACAGAAAAGTTGAGCGGAAAAATGTCAAATGAAAAGAGATAGCTATATAGTTCCCTATAGTTTACTATATGGCTATCTGTTTTCCGCTCATTCATCATCGACATTTTTCCGCTCAACTTATCTGTATAACATTTTCGCTCCAAACTACTCATATATCGATGTGAAATATATAAATATTTTTTTAACTGAATTCGAAAAATTCGCATGTATTCCAAATTCAAATTGCTTCAAATATGACTCAAGATTCTTGGGAATTTTGCAAATTCATCAGATCCAAAACAATAACAGTACCGCATGTGAACATATGCATCAAATTTGCAGTAACAAAGCATAGAATGCTAGAGTCTCGCAAACAATTTATAGATTATGCTTTTTTTTCTGTGTAGATGCAAATGCCGTAATCAATGGGATTGGTGCTTATGTCGGAGGTTCAAATGACGTATTTGGAAAAGCTGAAGATAAACCACCAAAGAGAAAATCCCCAAATAAAGTGAGTGGTTTGAAGAAACCTCCAAAAGCTTCCGATAAGCAAGTGGGTGTAACACACATAATAACACAAAATTCAAATCAACCAACGGTGCAACAGTCGGACCACAACTCAAATATAGAGCCTTCTCCGAATGTATTCTTTTCACCGGATCGAATTCCGTCAGACTTTCTAGCAGCTTACTTCAATTATTTGAACGCCTATAAACCCAATCAGAACTATCCAAGTCCTGGTTATCAGAATCCGAATTACCCAAGTCAAAATTATCAACAACAAATCTATCAGAATTTGAATGGCGCAAACCAATTTGGCAGCCAATACAATGGCTTTACTCCTCAATACGCTCAGCCCAATGCCTATACACCAGGCCAAAACTATCAAAATGTACCAGACTTTAACGGTGCCAATCTGCCATCGAATGGCCAATTCAATCCATACAATGGC
>NW_022595255.1:110902-119655 GCF_009176505.1 Sitodiplosis mosellana
GGCGGCTATAATAATCCATCGCCTTCAGTCAATGGAAACACTTCGCCTCAATTCTTCACAAACCCAACGAACTTTTATGGCAAGCCACAACCGAACTTGTATGCCAACGTGAATGAACAGCCAGACGAGACACGCATTCTCTTTTCTCCCACGAAGAAACGACGTTATAGATATTGATTAACATTTAGATAGGCTAGTGATGCCACAAACCGAAAACTGCATCATCAAATTACTTAACAATAAAGCACGGATTAGGTGTAATTTGCTTAAAACTGAATCGCTTTTATAATATTTATTGAGAAGGAAATAAACAAAAACATTGTAAAATGTCTGAAAATGTGTAACTGTCTTTTTACTAGCCAAGTAAACTATTCGTTTCGTATTTCAGCCAGTGAAAAGAAATTTTGTCCAACACAGTAAGTATACTACATTCTTTCGACTGAATTTCATAAAAAGAATGAATGACGATTCGTTGACGAATAACATAAACTCACTTTCTTTGTCTTGACTTCAATTTGATGTTTCGCATTCTTTACAAGATTTATTTAGATTCTTGAATAAGGAAAAATGAATCCAATATCTCTGATTTTTTGTTTCAAATAGCTTTGCAACATAATATGTGTAACTATCAGAAAATTATCATCAATTCTGTCGTTAAGTGGACTCGCACCGCGCTAGTTTCAACCGTTTTTATTATTTTGGAATTGACCAAAGTTCTGCAATCTGTTGTCATACTTTAACCGTACGTCTGTTCCAGTATTTTCAGAGGATTCCTCTGAGAGGAAAACATCTATATATATAATTCTGATTTTCCGTCTGTCTGCCCTACTTTTTTTTATTTTCACGATTTTTTAATTCTGGGTTTTGTTAATGAATATGCCGTTAGAGTTCTCTAGAGTTTTTTTTCTACGTTTTTCGTTATCATTTGTATCCTTAACCAATAAGCATGAATATGCCGTCCGTATTCTCGCGTTTTAAAAGAGCAGTAGAACGCCGGGCCAAAGTGAAAATGAACTCGATCGTCTGGTCTATATAAAACTGAATGTACGTTTGTGTGTGTGTCTGACAGACACTGTCTGTCCTAATTTTTATTAATTTTTATAATTGTTTTGTTAATCAATTGATAACAAGATGACAGATTTCGCGTAGAAATCAATTTCAGAAAGAAGAGAAAATTGCCCGGAAAATTGTCTTTGGTTTTGAGAAAACAAGTATTGAACATACGAGATGGATATAGAGATGAGCAGCGTTTTTTTTTATTATTAACGTCGTGCAAAGTGAATTGAACTGAAACGATGATGGTTACACGTTACAAGAGGTGATGATTAATAGACGGATGAATAATCGAGATCGTACTGTATATTTTCAGAATACTCAGGGATAGTAAATTGATATATTCCAAATTCCATAAAGATTTAAATTTAATTTAATACAGAGCGACTAACATTCAATTTCGGGGAGTCACGAAGCTAGTTCTTGATAAAACTGAATTTTTCCGAAAACTATTGACTTTTTATTCAAATGTGAGCGGCTTTTATCGGATGTCCAATACTGTTATCCACTGGCATTTATGTACTCGTGAATGTCAGAATATTCGGAAAAAATATTGCTTTTCTTAATTGATTCGTATTTCTGAATCCATCCACATTAACTGTGTGTAAACATTTGCAAACAATTGTATGCGATGCCAAAAGAACACTTACAATTTTCTAATAGGATGCGAATGCATTCGTGAAATATTCGCGATGTGTATGAAATTTGCGAATGCAATCGCGAGAAATAAACACGTGGCAATTTTAGAGCCTAAAAGACTCAAAAAATTAGTTTTTGTCTTCAAAATAAAAGAATTCACCAAAAATTAAGAAATCATCCATAAACGTCAACCATTGTCATTTTTGAGTTTCAATGAAAACAATAAAAAAACTATTGTTGATCGTGAAGATTTCGAAGAATTTCTACAAAACCGTAAAAATCATATTTATCTTCCGAAGTTTACACACAAAGATTTGAGGTAGAACAAGTTTTGCTGGCAAATTTAGACGCAGACAAGTTCAGAAGATTCAGTTTCTTCCCACGATTAAAATACTAGAAATATCATACATTTTCGATCATTTTTCAAAGAAAAAAATAAGTTCAAAATGTGAACGTATGGCTACGTTCAACTGTGTTATCTGTTGCTGATGGATCGATCAATGGTGGCTTGGAACAAACAATTTTTAAAGTTTTATGTGAAAATATACTTTTGATGAATTCAAAATCAAAACACATTTCAAGTGCCCGTGTATATAGCTAGAGATCTAGGCATAACGTTATCTTTTGTTTGCTTTATGTTATGCGTAATATTTTGCGTTCCACCTATATACTTTTGTTCAAATTTTACTATCGAAACCAATTCCAATCGAAATTAGGCTTAACAAAGTTGATTCCATTTTCACAGTTCTTAGTCGCATTGAAAACACAAAATCTGCTAGCTTTGTTACAGCTATGAATTCACCACAAATTCACAATCATCGAAGATAGAAGTCAATGAGTTGGAAACTAGGCTTAAATTCAAAACACAAAATGGTTATCGTTCATTCGATGTTTTATGTTGATGACATGATGCCATGTTTTTGTGTTGATTGCGGCTTTTTATTCTGAAATAGGTATAACGGTTCACGTTGATGTGTTAGAAAGATATTTTTGCAAAACCAAAGCAAATCGGCTTTCAGAAGCTACGCATAATAATCGAATAATCATTTGCATTTAATTCCATATTTTATGCTTTATGATATTGAATATCATTAGGCCTATTTATTATTTATGGTATTGTATTAATTCACCAGGCTGAAATTTAGGCGTGGACACGTGTATGATTATCAAGACAAATAACCGTTACAGACACCTCTGTTTTGATTTTGGCATGGTATAAAAGTGACGCATGCAATCCTTTTCGTATTCAGTCGGTGATGTGCTTTCGAACGATTGATCATTCAATCGTGTATTTTTGAAGAAAAAACATGGCAAAGTTGCTAGTGGCGATAGTTTTGTGCACATTTCTGGTGTCAGGTAAATGAGAATATTTTCACAGAGTGAGACGTGATTTAAGAGTTTTGTGTTTATAGGTTTCGAAGCCAGAGAAGTGAATCTCAAAGATGAGTTAACCGTTTTGATCGACACCAAAAAGTATTTGGAAATATTCCAACGTTCGAATGCAGCAAATAATTGCACAGAAAATGAAGTGTATCAAGAGTGCGGCGCCAAGTGTGTGCTTGGGTGTCGGAATGCTTCATCGTCAGTAGGAATTACACTATCGAATGATGAATGCGAGAAAACTGAGTGCGTTAAAGGTTGCTTCTGTAAAGATGGATCGGTGCGTCATCGAGATAAATGCATACCAATTGCAGAGTGCTCAGATCGAAGCGGCAAACAAATTGAAACCGGAACAGAAATATTGTATGATGCAGGCCCAATGAAAATTTTCGGACTATTTCGACCACAAGGTTGCGGTGCAGGAGGCTGTGGCATTCCACAAAACTGTGGACCAAAAGGATGTGGAATTCATATTCATAATCACAATGAAGCAGTTATTGAAGGTACTAGAAATGATATTTTAAACCAATTTGTTAATTTGTCCAGCAAAATTGATAGCTGTTTTTGAAGTTATGAAAAACTTACGCAAACTTTATTTACTCAGGAGGAGATGGAGAGGACGACGACGATGGCAGTAGTGAAGAATGCCATGGCAGTCATTGTGAAAATTATCAAGTAGTCCATAATCATCATCATCATCATTCCTCTGGACATGGGCATCATCACCACCATCATTCGTCCGAAGAATATGACGGTGTGTATTGTTCAATCGTCAGTTTAGTGTTAGGTTTTGGTTTAAGTCTATCGAGCAGCCGACCAATTAAGGAGCTTGCCTTCATTATTACCAAGGCAATCGCAGTTCTTCTTAATATGTTACTTTATTGAGTTCCCTCTCAAGATTAAAACTGCGAATATGAATATTCAAAGTAGTTAATAATTGGAACATGACATACATCGTATGTCGCAATGTTCTCGTATATTCAATATTTAAAATTCCATTTTCGGATTTCATTTATTTGATCAAAGAATTGTATCTATTAAATACTGAATATTTTACAACAGGTGGACACGGTGGATATGGTGGACACGGTGGACACAGTGGACACGGAGAAGAAGAGCATATCGACGGTAAACTTCGTAACTATAATGATTGTTACGGATATGAATATTCAAAGTAGTTAATAATTGGAACATGACATACACTCGTATGTCGTAATGTTCTTTTATTTTCAATATTTAAAATTCCATTTTCGCATTTCATTTATTTGATCAAAGAACTGTATCTATTGAATACTGAATATTTTACAACAGGTGGACACGGTGGATATGGCGGACACGGTGGATATGGTGGACACGGAGAAGAAGAGCATATCGACGGTAAACATAGTAACAATAATGATGACAACAACAATAATAATAACAATAATAACAACAACAACAACAATAACAACAACGGTCTCTCAAATAACTGGGGCAACAGCTGGGGTAGGAATAATCAATTGAAACCATCGAATACCGCTCAACCTTCTGACTGTGTTTGGGTAAATAGAACATGGACTGTGTTTAGTGACATTTTTGTCACCTACGTATATAAAAGAAAAATGACATTTTTTCAATATTTTCCTTTGAATTTATATGATATTCGATTGTATACAATATTATCTTCATTATTTATGCATTTATTTATATCAAATAACAGTGCAATCTATTCTTTGAACCATCCGAAAGTTCGATGTGTAGTGGCTGCGTTTGACAGTCAACTGAATTCTGATTTGGTGATTTTTCTACTCGTCATCGAGATGTATTTGCATGTGTCAGAAAAAACCCGAAAATACATGATATCTCTTTCAACTTTTTGCTTTTTGAGTTGAGAAAACTCCAAAGTTAATGTACAAGTGTAAAATACAGGAACAAAAAATCATATGCAGTAATAATTATATTGATTAGAAAACACATGTGACATTTTTGTCACCAAACACAGTCAAAGGGGTATAACGGTACGTAATTTGAATTTTTTAAAGAAATTTTTTGTTTCGTATAATAATAGGTTTAATGGTCGGAAGAGCATTCCTAAAGTTTCAGATAGAAAATTTCATGAAACGTTTTTTTTTTTTCACTCAGTGATAATGAAAGTGACAAAAATGTCACCAAACACAGTCAGAAGGTTAATTTATGACTTGAGCGATTTCGTTTGAAGAGCTACTTTTCGGTAGAAAATCTTCAAATGAATCGGTGTTTTCATATAAAATTCTATTTTTAATTTGCATGCAACCTTTGGTTGTCAGTACAAAACTTTGCAATACGGTTCTTGGAAAAGCTGGTTTGCAGAAACGGTACATCATCATTCTATGTATTCAATGTGCAACATCAAAAGAACACAAGTCAGTCGCTTGGTTCGTATCTATTGAAAAGTGATGCGTTGTAAACAAACGAGAATTTGCAAATTTTTGCAACGTTGCTTTCAAGCGATTATGAATGAACGTAATTTTTCATTATATTTCTCATTAAGTAAACATCACTTTTCAATGGACACGGACCAAGCGACTGACTTGTGTTCTTCATAAAACAACACATTTTAATACGCGTCGAAATGTCCGTTAGTGTGAGCGAGATAGCGTTTATTCTGAAAAAAATGGTACGTAAAAGCGGTACACAGAATTGATTGATGTCTAAAGTGACACTTCACAAAACTTCCGCACAAAAGCGACACTTCACGAAATTATGCACCAAGTTTTTGATGTTGCACATTGAATGAATAGTATGATGATGTACCGTTTTCGCAAACCAACTTTTTCAAGAACCGTATTTTAAAAAAAACGTAATCAAGTCCAACGAATATTCTCAGGAGTTCATTTCAAGTTAGATTCTCTATGAAAGCTTCAAAAATGTCACAATTATTACATATATCAAGAGTTAACATCTAATGATATAAAATTTCATCGAGAATAATTTAAATATGAATCAAATTATACTCCAGGAAATTCATGCCATGGAGGAAATTGCGGTGGAGGCTGCGAAGGAGACAATTGCGGTAAGATTTTACAAATGAATCAAAGTTAATCACGGTCGGAAACACCATATCTTCCATGCCTAAAGTGTGGTCTAGGCAAAAATATAGCGGTTGGAAAATTTCGATAAATTTTCAAATCTATACCCAAATCTTACGAAGGAGGTACCCAGAGGGTGGTCTGAAGTGTCCAAAAGAAGCTCCACTTCGCCACCTTTTCAACACCGGTCCAAGCGCTCCGATTGGTCCAAAAACGAAAAAGTTATGGGCATTGGCAGTTTGATCTTGATTTTTTATGAGAGTATTGATTTTGATGTGCGTCCGTCCGTCCGTCCATTCGTTCGTTCGTGTGTCCGGAAACTTTTTAGACCCCCACAGATTCCGGTGACGATATGCCTAAGCTGTAGCTGGTGTCGGGCCACATCGAAACCCGTCCTCAGATTGACATTTGCGTTACAGGAGAGCTGGCTATGGCTTCACTAGCCTGCATGTATACGATTTTTTCAAGTATTTATTTCGCACACTAGATCAACTCAGACACCCATCGGGCAAACTCAGCTCGTAATTATTTGAGGAGACCTTCAAAAAGTTCCATACACACATGCCAATGTTTATGTGATATAAAAGAAAAAAGTCGATTTTTATGAAAAATCGACCCCCTTAAATTTCACACCAAACGCGATTTCTCAAAAATCAGCCCGACAATCTTTTATCAAAAACTGAGCGTTTGTAGCCGGCTACCATACCAACAAAATGGCATATACCATATATCCGGAAAAATTCGTATTTCGAGGTTCTGGGCATAGGCAATGAACGGAATTTGTACGAAGAGTCGCATTCTACGATGAAATTGCTGCCGAAAACACACATCTACTGGCTTAAAAAGGCTCACGAAAGACCATATCCGCTCAGTCTTCGACGAGCAATCGATTAAAAGTGGTCACAGTGCGATCTGAAGGCATTTCATGGTCGAAAAATAGGTCGGATTGAAGTGAATTTTTCAACTTGCTCTATTTTCACTGAAAATGATGTTTTTGTTTGGAAAACACGTGAAATAGACCTCTGACGACATTTTGGTCTTAGAAAACTGCTATTTTTTCGTGAAAATAATGAGAGTCCACGAACACTTGAATATCCATTTCGTTGTCATTTTGGTCATAAAGCGGCATTTTGGCATCTAAATGTATAATATTGAACTTTTGTTCGGGGGATACATAAAAAATGCACTTTCCAGAGCTTTGGTGGTTGGAAACTAATATTTTTTAATGAAACAATGAGAATCCACAATCGTTTCAACACTGTTTTTATGGTTATTTTGAAATTTAATCATATTTTACCGCATTTTATAATGTGCAATTAGAGGAAATTGGGACTTTTTCAATGGTAGTGGAAATTAGATAGTGCAATCTCCAGAACTTGTGAAATTAGAATGCCAATGTTTTACCCAGAAAATTGCAATTTCCTGATAATAAGACTTTAAAATAGACATACTTCTGGTAAAAATGTATTTTTCCAAAAAAAAGCCTTACAAAAGTAGTGATATCAGATGAAAAACCTCTAGACGAGGTTAAAATGGAGTGACGCTCCTGTGCGTAGATTCACCACTCAAAATGACTGATATCATTTTGAGTGACGCTAGGACGCTGTATTACTGGGAACGAAGTTCAAAAGTGTTTTTCGCATTCACTATTATAAAAATTTATTTACAATATCGCGTCACGACTTTTGAATTATGTCTTCAAGTCAAGCTTTAAAGCGTTTTGCCGTCCAAAAGTCGTGACGCGATATTGTTCTTTATTGTAAATAAATTTTCACAAAAGTGAATGCGAAAAACACTTTTTAATTTCGTTCCCAGTAATACAGCGTCCTAGCGTCACTCAAAATGATATCAGTCATTTTGAGTGGTAAATGCACGCACGGAGCGTCACTCCATTTCAACCTCGTCTAGGTTTTTCATCTGATATATGATACCAATAGAACGAAATAACAACTTATGTATCCATAAATGAGACGGAAAAAAGCTTAGAGCAAAAAAGAGACGAATAAAGTTGCGAGCAAAAGTGGCATAACTCAGCATTGAGCGAAAAAAACGTTTTTTTGGATTTTTCTCGCTACTGGAGATAGATAAGGATTAGGTGTTTTCGACATTATTGTAGACAACAAAATGAACTACAAATAAGCTGAAGACACCTAGTCGCTATCTATTTCCAGTAGCTAGAAAAATCCAAAATAACGTATTTTCCGCTCAATGCTGAGAAGTTACGCTACTTTTGCTCGCAACTTTATTTGTCTCTTTTTTGCTCTAAGTTTTTTCCGTCTCAGTTATGGATATAGAGCTCATAAGTTGTTCTTTCATTCTGTGGGTGTCATATAATCGTCGTCTATCGGATTTCACTTAAACCAGTTTATTTATTTCAGGCGGTCACTATCACTACCACTACGGCGGCGGTAAGTATTTGAAATTCATTTACATTCAAAATTGAAAAGATTTTGATTTGAAAAGATTTGAATTCATTTACATTCAAAAATTCATGGCTCTTCTTTAAGGTCCTTGGGGCGGATGGAGTGGCGGTTGGAACGGTGGATATCCATGGTTTCCAAGATTCCCAGGATTCTCAGGATTCCCGGGAGGTGGAATCGGAGGAGGTGGAATCGGAGGAGGTGGAATCGGAGG
>NW_022595255.1:119665-235501 GCF_009176505.1 Sitodiplosis mosellana
GGAGGAGGTGGAATCGGAGGAGGTGGAATCGGAGGAGGTGGAATCGGCGGAGGCATTGGCGGGTTCGGAATCTTTTTCACAGGTACCTGTATATTTTAAACAAAAAAAATGAAAAATAGTTGAACCAATTGAAATGTTCCAAAAACACTGAATACAATCAATCCGCTCAAATTAATTTTACAGGTACACCCATCCCAACTCTCAACACAGATGGCAGCATCACGGTAATAAAAGTTATTCATTGTTATTCGTCTTGCTGCATTGAGTAATTTATTTTTCGTTCACAGTTTACATATCCAAGTGGCGCAACTATAACGTACAGTGCTGCAGGAGCTATTACTGGCATTACGTTCCCAGGCTTGACTGGCCTAAGAGGTCTGACAGGCTCGGGAGTGAGAATTTTCGATGAACAAATTAGCGAAGGTCATGACAGTGTTGAACAAGAAACGATCAAACCAGTGAAAAATCGACCATACCCACTGAAAAAACCGCAAAAATATACGAATAAATATAGAGAATATTCTAATTCGCAGCCAACTTATGAAAATCAATATTCTTTATATCAATATCCAAATGGAGTTGGACCGTTTACAACAGTTGCTGGAGCAGGAGCACCTTCATATGCTGAAATCCATTCCGATCGAAATAAATCATCAATGAAAAAGCCGTCGAGTGATCGACAAAAAGGAAGCAGTTCGAATAAGCCTCCTAAAGAGTCGCACCGACAATCGTATTACAGAACGGGCAACAATAAGATACCTACGAAAAAAGAGAAACTATCAAATTCAGTGTATTTTAACTTTTTGGATATGTATACACCGGATCTAAACTACAAAAATGTACCAAGCTTCAACGGTGCCAATTTGTATGACAATCAATTCAATCCATTCAGTAGCCCATTCAGTAGTAGTCAGAGCGTTTATGAAATCAAGCCGAATCAAGGTAGTACTATTCCCAGTTACAACAGACCAACTAACGGGCTGAACTCATTCACAAATGCACCATTCAACGCCTACAATAATCCATCATTTGCATTTAACGGAAATCTTCCCGTTCAAATTATTGCAAATACGAAGCCATCAATTCCATATAGCACACCAAAACCGAACAACAAATCCGAAGAGGCAGAAGAAGAGGTTCGTGTCAACAGACAACCAAGAACATAGATTGCTTGATGCCAAGTCAAATATGATGATTTGAGTCCGCATAATGTGCACCATTGAGCTGTTTCATGAAAGAAATATACATAACAATAGGATTAGCTCAAAATTGATTTGCTCTAAAAACCATTTATTTTTCTACCAATTATTTATTTATTGAATAATAAAAAAAATCGTGTAAAAAAGTCAGAAAATTTGTAGCTCTTAATTTTAAATTGTCATTATGGCATTAAGTGTAGTATCTTAGTAAGTGATGGCAAGTAAGTCGGAGTGGGTGGCAAATAAGTTGGAGCAGCTGGCAAGTTAGGGCGATTTGGCTCTGTTTGTTTTTGGAATGGGGCGGTAGCAAAGTTTGTGTTGAAAACAAGATCGTTTTATACGAAGCCTTTGCCAGTTCGATCGATTTGGGTTCGCATTGTTTGTGTTGAATCTGATGTTGCCACCAGCAGCTTCTTTTTGAATTTGGTTGTTGGCGTTTTCAAAATGGTTATCTAAAGCAATAATATATGTAACGAATTAACCAGTTTGATTGAAGAGCAGTCACACGCCAATTATAATATTTCTTTATAGAGTTAATTTTCATTTGTTTAATATAACGTAATATTCTGTGTTTTACGTATATACTTTTGTTCAAATTTGACTATCGAAACCAATTCCAATTGGAATTAGGTTTAAAAGAGTTGATTCCATTTTCACAGTTCTTATTCGCATAGAAAACACAAAATCTGCTAGCTTTGTTACAGCTATGAATTCACCACAAATTCACAATCATCGAAGATAGAAGTCAATGAGATGGAAACTAGACTTGAAATAAATTTAAATCAAAAACATAAAATGGTTATCGTTCAATTGATGTTCTATGTCGATGACATGATGCCATATTTTTGTGTTGATTACGTCTATTCATTCCGATATGTGTATAACGGTTGCGCGTTGTTGAAAAGACATTTGTGCGAAAAAAGAAATGCAAACCGGCTTTCAGAAGCTGCGCATAATAATCGAATAATCGTTTGCGAAATATTTTATGCTTTATGATATTAAATGCTATTATTTATTGTATCGTATTTTTATTGGATTATATCAATCCACCAGGTAGAATCTAAAGCGGGAACGAGTGTAGCATCAATATGAATAACAGTTATAGAAAGCTCCGTTTTGATTTTGACAAAGTATAAAAGAGAGGTGCATAGGATCGTTTTCGTATTCAGTCGGTGATGTGATTTCGAAGGATTGATCGTTCAATTGCATATTTTCGAAAGAACATGGCAAAGTTTCTAGTGGCGATGGTTTTGTACACATTTCTGGTGTCAGGTAAATGAGAATATTTTCACAGAGTGAGACGTGATTTAAGAGTTTTGTGTTTATAGGTTTCGAAGCCAGAGAAGTGAATCTCAAAGATGAGTTAACCGTTTTGATCGACACCAAAAAGTATTTGAAAATATTCCAACGTTCGAATGAAGCAAATAATTGCACAGAAAATGAAGTGTATCAAGAGTGCGGCGCCAAGTGTGTGCTTGGGTGTCGGAATGCTTCATCGTCAGTAGGAATTACACTATCGAATGATGAATGCGAGAAAACTGAGTGCGTTAAAGGTTGCTTCTGTAAAGATGGATCGGTGCGTCATCGAGATAAATGCATACCAGTCGCAGAGTGCTCAGATCGAAGCGGCAAACAAATTGAAATCGGAACAGAAATATTGTATGATGCAGGCCCAATGAAAATTTTCGGACTATTTCGACCACAAGGTTGCGGTGCAGGAAGCTGTGGCATTCCACAAAACTGTGGACCACAAGGATGCGGAATTCATATCCATAATTACAATGAAGCAATTAATGAAGGTACAAAAATTCATTTCTGAAGAAATTGTGCATTCATTAAACGAAATTGCTATTTTGGCTCGTTGAGCTCTTGTTTTCATACATGAAGATATAGTAGTCAAGATGAAAAACCGATGAGTTTCATGCATGCAAACTTTATTTATTTAGGAGAAGACGAAGTGGATGACGACAGTAGTGAAGAGTGCAACGGCAATCATTGTCAAAATAATCAAGTAGTCCATACAACACATCACCATCACCATTCCTCTGATAGTAGTGAAGAGTGCAACGGCAATCATTGTCAAAATAATCAAGAAGTCCATACAACACATCACCATCACCATTCCTCTGAACATGGACATCATCATCATCATCATCATCACCATCAATCGTCCGAAGAATATGACGGTATGTATTATTCAATCGTCAGTTTAGTGTTAGGTTTTGGTTTGAGTTGTTTGGACAAAGTCCAGCCGACCGGTTGAGGAGCTTGCCTTCATGATTGAAAGGGCTACCGCAGTTCTTCTTAAGATTCTTTATTGCGTTCTATCTTAAGGCAAAAATTGCGAAAAGGAATGTTTGAAGTAACTAGCAATTGGAACATGACATGTTTTATTATTTGCAATATTTCAAATTCCAATTTCATGTTTCATTTATTTTTTTTTCACAAATCTCCCTGTTCGGTCGAAAAAAGTTCCTCTAATATAACTGAATAATTCACAACAGGTGGACACGGAGCGCACGGAGGAGGAGAAGATGTAGAGCGTAAGCATAACAATAATAATGCAGCCAACAACAACAATAATAACAACAACAATAACAACAACAACAACAACGGTTTCTCAAACATCTGGAGCTGGGGTACGAATATTTTATTGAAACCATTGCTCCAATGCATTTTAACGTCATTGAAAGAGTGTTAGGCTGGTATACGCGAAGGGATTGTCACATTTCTGTGATTTCTCTAAATGGCGTTAAAATGCATTGGAATTGCTATGATTCAAACAATCGAACACTATTTAATTTATGACCTAGACGATTTTGCCTGGAGAGCTTCTTTTTGTGAAAAAAAATAGCAATAAGATAATAGATTTTCAATTAGTTTGTCTATGAAATTACATCTAATGTTATCAAACATCGAAAATGATTAAATATGAATAAAATTATACTTCAGGAAATTCATGCCAAGGAGGCAGTTGCAGTGGAGGCTGCCAAGGCTCAAATTGCGGTGGAAGCTGCCAAGGTTCAAATTGTGGTGGGGGTTGCAATGGAGGCAATTGCGGTAAGAGTTCCAAATGCATCGCAGTAATCAAAAACACATTTCGTTCGAATCAATTCTTACATATATAGGGGAAGGTGGGGAAATTCGGAACACACATCGAAATAATCAAAAAGCATTCTGAAAAATTAACATTTTTCCAAATTCTAAAGTGGTACGACTTAGTAAATGTAAAAACCTAACTTTTGGACCTTGCCGCTTGTTGAAATTCGAATCGGTTAAAAAAATGTACCCTGTTGGCAAAAAACCCTTGATTTTCCGATTTTCAAAAATGGTGGGGAAATTCGGAACACTCCATAAATGGATAGAAAACTGAAACAATTTTGATGCAAAACGTTTATGGAGAACTAGGAAAAGATAGAAGAATTAATTTTAATGAGGAAAAAATTCAAAAATAGCGATTGTTGTTAGTCGGATTTGTAATTGTTGCCTGTGAAATAACTACCAATCTTTTTGGTGCATTTCAAGTGAACAGCTCGATCACATAAATTGCAATGAGTCATTTGTTAAAATTTTGCATGAAATATAATAAATATGCATAAAAACTGCGATATCAACTTGAAAAGTATTAAAAACCACTTGATCAATTTTTCGTATATAGGGCGTTCCGAAATTCCCCACTCACTAAGGCTTACAACATAATCGTGTTTCAGTCACTCAATGAATTTTTATGCGAAATTCCTTTTGTGAGTCGAAATATTAATCGTATACGATAATTAAAAACATATTCATCAGAGTTGATTCTTCGAAAAATGTCGTGAAATCAATGCAGACAGGCATTCTTAATATTAAATTTCCATAACTTGATTTTATGTTGATGCCGCACGTACACACTCATCGAGTGCTAATGGAAATTTGAGGTTTTGTTTAGAGAAAACGATGACAGTTATTCACATGTCTCAAACTATTCATTTGCTGCAAAATTTGGCGGTGTTCCGAATTTCCCCACCTTCCCTTAATTGATAAGAAACATCAATTTCCGACGAAGAAGTTATATATATAATCGTCGTCTATCAGATTTCACTTAAATCAATTTATTTATTTAATAGGCGGTAACTATCACCACCAATACAGCGGTAAGCTCTTGAAAAATCTGGAATTATTTATATTCAAAAATTCATGGCTTTTTCTTTACAAGGTCCTTTGAGCGGATGGAACGGTTGGTTCCAAGGGTTGCCAGGTGCACTCCCAGGATCCCAAATATTCCCAGGATTCGGAGGAGCATTCGCTGCACTATCAAATGCATTCGAAGGTATATTTTGATCACGAAAATGTAAAAAAGTTGAACAATTTGAAAGAAAATTGTTCCAAAATCACTGATTTCAATCAATTCTCTTAAATAAATTCTACAGGTACACCCATTCCAAGAGTTAATAAAGATGGCACCATCACGGTAATAAAAGTTTTTCATTGTTTTTCGTCTTGTTGCATAGAGTAATTTATTGTTCGTCCTCAGTTTACATATTCAAATGGCGCAACTCAAACGTATACGGTTAACGGATTTCTCACTGGCGTAACGTTTCCAACTAGATTGAATGGGATGACAAGCTTGACGAGCTTGACTGGCTTGAATGGCTTGGCAGATTTGAGATTAAGAATTTTCGATGAACAAATTAGTGAAGGTCACAGCAGTTCTGAAAGAGAAACGATCCGATCAGTGGAACATTGGCCATATCCACTGAAAAAACTACAGAAACATCGAAATAAAGCTGAAGAATATTCCATTTCGAAGCCAACTTATGAAAATCAATATTCTTTATATCAATATCCAAATGGAGTTGGACCGTTTACAACAGTTGCTGGAGCAGGAGCACCTTCATATGCTGAAATCCATTCCGATCGAAATAAATCATCAATGAAAAAGCTGTCGGGGGATCCACAAAAAGGAAGCAGTTCGAAAAAGCCTCCTAAAGAGTCGCACCGACAATCGTATTACAGCTCGGGCAACAATAAGACACATACGAAAAAAGAGAAACTATCAAATTCAGTGTATTTTAACTTTTTGGATACGTATACACCAGATCAAAACTACAGAAATGTACCAAGCTTTAACGGCGCCAATTTGTATGACAATCAATTCAACCAATTCAATCCATTCAGTAGCCCATTCAGTAGTAGTCAGAGCGCTTATGGAATCAAGCCAAATCAAGGTAGTATTATTCCCAGTTACAACAGACTAACTAACGGGCTAAATTCATTCACAAATACACCGTTCAACGCCTACAATAATCCATCATTCGCATTTAACGGAAATCTTCCCGTTCAAATTATTGCAAATGCAAAGCCATCAATTCCGTATAGCACACCAAAACCGAACGACAAATCCGAAGAGGCAGAAGAAGAAGTGCGTGTCAACAGACAACCAAGAACATAGATTGCTTGATGCCAAGTCAAATCTGATGATTTAGGCTTGAAAAATGTGCGTCATTCAGCTGTTTTATGAAAGACATATACATAACAATAGGATTAGCTCATAATTGATTTGCTCTAAAAACCATTTATTTTTCTACCAATTATTTATTTATTGAATAATAAAAAAAATCGTGTAAAAAAAATCGTGTAATTCTAATAGTATATATGGCATTGTTTATTCAAGTGTATTATCTATGCGATTGATGGCAAGAAGGTTGGAGTTGGTGGCAAATAAGTTGGAGCGGCTGGCAAGTAAAGACGATTTGGCTTTGTTTGTTTTTGGAATGGAGCGGAAACAAAGTTTGTGTTGAAAACAAGATCGGTTTGTTCAAAATGTTTGCCAGTGCGATCGAATTGAGCAAATCCATTGATTGTGTTAAAGCCATTATCGAAGGTTGGTGTGTCTGGGCTGAATCGGCTGCTAAGTCCATTGTTCAATCCGTTTCCGTTGTTCAAACCATTGAATCCATCGTTTTCACTTTGACCGAAAGTGCTGCCGAATGTGTTACCAAATGTGTTTCCTGAATTGAAGCCGTATGAAGCTGCATTGTTGCCGTTTTGGCCGTTATTGAAACCTTGATCATTGCCAAACGTTTGTTGGTTGTTCAATCCTTGTTGTTGTTTGTTGTATGGTAAATCAGGCACGTATCCATCATCAGCATCTTTTTGGATTTGGTTGTTGCCGTTATTGAAGTTGTTACCTGAAGCAATGATACGCAACGAATTAATTAAAATCAATTTGATTGAAGATCTGTCGATCGCTAATGATAATATTCCTTTATAATAAATCATAAGATATAAATTGCTTACCGTTTGAGAACGATGTGAATGGAGCGAATGTTAGTTTTTGCACTGGTGCTGCTGTTGGTTTCAGTTTGATTCTAAATAATGTCATCAATTAATAGAATTTTGATAAATTTAAAATTTGACAAAATCAATTTCGAACGGAAGATTCTTACTCGACTTCAGGTTGGTCATCCAATTCTGTTACGGGGTGATATCCGAATTCATCAGCAGTGTAACGTACTCGGTAGCGTTTACCATTGGAACCTGGACAATTAATCATGTAAGAGATTAATAAGAATTGTTGCAATACGTATCTATCTAATTTGATTGAAAATCAAATACCAACCAGTATATGTGTATGATCCACTGACAACGAAAGTCTTTGAATCCTTAAGTTTTCCAATTTGAGCAACATTGATACCATTTTCAGTTTCGAAACTGTAGACCAGTAAATATTTTGTTAGAACTTGGAACATTGCAAAAGAGCACGAAAATATCCTTGAATCAAATGGTTACTTACTTGTAGTTGAATTTTCCACCTCCTTGTACTTGTTTGATATTGAACTTTGTGGTCTTTGCTTTCATGACATCTCCTTGGAAATTGACTGGTGGGCGATCATCCTCACCGGTAATCAAGTGAATATCTTCTTCGCCGGCAAAGTCAGTGAAGTACTCCGAAATTGGCTTCTTAATTTTGGCAGCCGAAGCCAATGCGATGAATGCAACACAAACAACGATCTTCATCACAATGCAGAAGAAATAAGATAAAACAAATCATGTTTATTAACACATATTTTTTGTGCTCGGTTAAAATGCAAATTCATAGGCACCTAAATAACTTTATTAATAATATTTCTGTAGATGTAAAGCAAAGGTTATTTAATAAGACCATTTAATGTGACTTGAAACAAAGCAACCATGTTTAATGAGCTCACAACTAATTTACAACTTGTTAGTCGATGTGTTATCAAAATGGAATATCAAATATGAGTGCTTTGTTTGTTATTTTGTCATCACAAAGGGAAGACGGTCTGATGGCTATAAATTATAGCTATCGCGATTTGATTATCTGCTAAGATCGACCACGCAGTCTGCTCAAAATTGACATTTCAATCATACATAGACATCTCAATCATAGATAGATAGACAGAGCAGATGTGCCGGTTCATAATTCAGTTCTATCCAATTGACATAATTTCAATCGTTTTTATCACACGCCTAACTGGAAAATTATCCATTTGTCACGACCAGTTTGTTTTAATTAAAATTCAATATTTGTTTATGAAATGATACGTGACATTTGCGATCAATATTAATTTAACAAAGACACATCGATTAGTTAGCTTGGACACACCAATGTCATCATCGATGGAAACAATGAAATAATCCATACCATTAAAATGCGTTCAAAATTCAGGCAACAAATTCATATTTGGTTTTTTGCACACAAAATCCATCCAAAAAATCGATAAAGGCCATCAGATAAATAATCACGATTTTTAGGGTAAGTGTGTGTCGCTGTCTAACGTTGCTGGCTGTCGTTACTCATTAAACCAGTTTGATTTTTGGTGTAAAAGACACCGAAACCGAAAGAAATTTTTTTTCATTCAATCTTCGCACATCTTTCATTATGCATTAGCATACGCAATGCTTGACGCGCTCCATGTTTCAATGCTCATTTGCATAATTCATATGAGCCGTTTTCAATTCATTTTGATGTTAATATCTAACACCAACGAAAATTTTGGTCGACAGCTTGGTTCTGCGAGAATATGAGAAAACCAGCTTAATCGTTATCATGCCATCTTTATTTATTCGAATTCGTTCGATTTTCGTTTTCGATAATTTAATGTGATGCATATTTTCGATACAGTGCTGCAGAGAAGCGCGGCACATGTGAATGAAGTAGCCCATTTCAGTGGAGTCCATTTATCAACAGCTTAGCCTCAAATCACAAAAATTATGTAGCCGCTTTGTCTGCTTACATATTTTTTAGTAAAAATTTCCATAATTTCGGTTGTGGTCTCTTTTTCGATAGCTGACATCGCAACAGAGCGAAAATGGTATGTTCGATCTGGGAGAAAAAGAAGACATGAATGACGTGATTTATGCTTTAATATTTCAATTTGACCGTCATTGAATCATTCCAACCGCCCATTTAAGTCAACTGATACACATTTAGTTGTTTCGCGCCATGTTTATTCATTCCATTTAATTAACCACGGGCTGGATATTTATGTGCCAAATAGACAATTAGTGTCAAACAGTGATTTTATCAATTGGAATGAATTTCGAGAATTTTTATATTTGCTAAAAAAATTGATAGCAATTTCTGATAAAATGTAGAGAAATTTGTTGCATTTGTTATTATGAATATGTGGAATCAAACTAAGATTCGGCAAAATGTGTGATTTTTTTAAAAAATTGTCACATTTTCAGATGATTTTGTCATTTTTAAAAAATTATTTAAGACGAATTTGTTAAAAAAACGGACCATTTGCTTTAGACGAAATTGTTATTTTTTTAGACGTTTTTGTATTTAACCTAATTTTATTTATAAATATGAAGATTGAGATTAAAATCAGCGACTATGCCAAAAATGTCCAGCTTTGAACAAAAACGGGCAATTTCATATGAATAATCGCTTTTAAGTAGCGTCGTTGAACTGCAGTTGTTGACATGTGTTCTCAAGTGAGGCGGTCGATATCAAACGATGAATATAAAGCAAAAAACAAGAATTTTTCTTCTGGATACAACAAAATTCTTTATGTAATCCAGTAAAAAAATAGAAATCAGTCGTTTCGAAAGACGTTATTAACTTTTTTTATGAAATAATAAACAACGTTAATCTTCATTTTATGGGAAAAAATCTAACCGAAAACCCGGTGTGACGACAGAACAAAAATTTCATGGTTTGGAAACATGGTTTTGAAAAAGGGTAATTGATGTTTCACCACTGCAGCCAGAGCTAACATTTAATTAATTAATTACTTGATTAATTGATTTCCAGAAATATTGACATTTGAAATGTATTCATTGATTTTTATGTGACGAACAAATCATGATAATTGGACAAAAGAGAGCTTCTTCTTTGTAAGATAAGACGTAGACAAAAGTTCTAAAAAAGGAGATTTTTTTTTTGAACAACAAGTTTTTCGACGATGTCGATCATATATGGCTTGGTTTGTTCATAAATGTCCATCAAAAATGTTTATTATAGAAATGATTTTATCTATATTATCTATATACGATATACTCTCACACGTGTGCAAGGGGGGTTTTCCGGTTTTACCCCCCCCCCTCTAGGATTCCAAAATGTGAGACCCCCTCGAGCGATTTGAAAAATTTCACACTAGATATAATCGATTTTCAAAAGTGAGGACCTTTTTTTTGGGTCTTAATTTTTTTTGACACCCATTCATAAATTTCCGCCCCCCCCCCCCCCCCTCTGGAATTTTTGACCTTGAACACGTCTGTATACTCTGGATGCATAAAACGTGATCCGACAAGAAAAAGGCAAGGTTCATCCTGTCTATTTTGAAATGTAGAATTCGGCCATTTCGAATGGAACTCATTCGAATTTAAAATTATACCATAATTGCATGACCAAAGTATACACTGCATTTTGAGTGTATATTAACCCATGTAAAAAGGCAACAAATTATTAACGAAAAAAGAACGACAAACAACAAGATAATATTTATGCGTTTTTGTAACATTTCCATTTTGTTTCAAACCGAATAGTGTTTAATCTATCGTCAATGTAAATGTGAAATATAACACGCGATGATCTGATTGAATCAACCGATCGCCCCCAGGCGAAATGTTAAGCATGTATTTAGCGTGTTAGCACACCGACAGATTGAATTTGCAGAAGATGACGATTGAAACGGAATAAAAAAAAGTTTCAAGTAAATATCAATAAAATGGATTAAGATCGTTTTTTATGCGCACCCAATTCGATCATAATTGATTATTTCCTGATTTATGTATGTTGTTCCGAGAGATTTTGATAAAACCGTAATAATGCTACAGTGTAGCAGCTACACATATTCAGTGATTGAAAAAACTGATTTGCACAATTCTTTTGTCTCATTGATATAATCGCAAAATGGATCAACTGGATCAAAGCGAAATGTGTATAATCTCGCACTAAAATGAAACCCGAATATTTGCATAAATGGTTGAGACCTTATCAGCGGCGTGGACAAATGCACCGTTTTCATTTTTGCTTATTATATTGATAGTTGCCCTCTAGCATCTCTTCCGGAGATCAGTCCGTTTCACAAATTATCAGCTTTAATGTTTGAAACTTTTTAATGAATTCACTCTCTGGTTTTTATCTCCCGACTCATTTTTTCTCTGCTTTTAATCGTCATGAAAAACGGAATCGTGATATCTTTATGTTTGTTCCAAGTCAAGTTCAGTTTGTTTGTTTTTTCGGCAAAATCTAGATGGACACCAGTAATTAAGGATGCTGCATGTTCTGAAGTGATTTAAGAAGGAAAATCCACGAAACGTTTGGGAAAAAAGACTTTGATCGAACGTTCAACCATATCATTATAACTGCAGCACACATTTTGCGTGCTCATTTGGCATTCGTCCGGTTGATTTTTCTTCGGCCCACAAAGCTTCCATATCCAAATCTGAATAATCTCTTTAATGACTCCAAAATGAAGAAGACACTTCTAAGTAAGCTCATCTGATTTACTCCGAAAACACTGACAAGCACCAGGAATCAACGTTAATAAATGAGTCACAAGTTGACAGAGATTATGCAATAATAAAATAAGTGGTTAGAAACGAGAATATAGTTTCTTCTTTCATTTTTTTTTGTTCAGCGTATTTAGTGTATACATTAATCAATGGAGTGAAAATTTAAAATACTATGATTTAAAGATTAAACTAGGAAACAAGCTCATATTTAAATCGTTCTACGGTTGTTCTATTTTTATATTCCATATTTTTTGGAACTCGGTCAAAAACGTGTTTAATTCATGCAAATCGAAGCTCATAAATCTTGTAATTTCTGATGAGAGTCGTCCGTATTTTGGTCAGAAATCAAAAGTAAACATAATTTCAACGATGATAAACCATTAAGAAAAGTTGGGTCGTCAAGTGGGTGTGTAGCGCAAATGGTGTAAATTAGTATGTATCAACCCACTCGAGCCACAAACATAAGATAAAATCAAGTTCACTTAATGGATATCAAATATCTGCGTATTGCTAACCGTTTCGAAAATGAATGGTGTCAAAAGAATAATTGATAAAATTGTCCAAAAATGGTATATTGAACACTTGATCAACTTCTTCATTGTTTCAAGTAAGTAGCCAAAAAGTGTTAACTCAATCACAAAATATGGAATAATTGAAAATAAAATTCACTTACAAGTTTCATTATTTTAATATAAAATAGAGAAAACTGCTTCACAAAACTAAATTGAAAAACTATGAAAACGACTAAAGCCAATAAAGCGACTCGAATCAGTCAGTCATTCAGGAACAAATAGTAGATATGAAATGATGAGTGGCTTTGGGTGGCATGGGATATTTATATTGCGGTGAATATCGAGAAAAAATTGTGAAGTTGGGAATAAAGTGTAAAGCATGAAAGCACGACTGCGGCCGGCCCCCACGAAAGAAAAAACAACATCATCAGCAGCAGCAACAACAACAACGCCTATAGAAGGGATCCGTTTAAATTTAACCCATCGCTAAAGTGGTTTCTGCAATTTATTTGTGTGTGTGTGTCTAGTATCTTCTTCTTCTTATATTGATTGGTTGCCATTCTTTCGTCACTGAATGAAACTGTATCATGTTAACACGTGCAAAATACACATATACATTTCGCACTGTTCCCGGAACAGTTATAGCCCGTATAAATGTATGGACGCATGGATTATATATGATCATCGATCGATGTTATATTTTGGCATAAATTTAAATATTAGTTCCATTAACGTTTTTTGCTGCGATTTGTCTCTGGATCGTGACTCCTCACATCAGACCCTTCCCATTGATGGTTTAGGTGCAAGAAAACAAAAACGTTTTGCTTTCTTTTTGGCACAAAATCATGACACTATAGATAAATGCACAGTGATTTTTTGGTTGCGCTCAAGGTAGATCATAATCGCGCATTGCCTTCAAATGATTTTTTTATTAATTGGTTGCGGGCGAATGGTTAAGAAGAAATACAAATACACCATAAATTGATGTTGAACATAATGAGGAAATATTTGCTTCTGATTCGCGCCCTAAATCACATCGACAGATTTGTTAGCTGCTACCATTTACTTCGACGGAGTTGTGTCAACTTTAATTAAATATATGACAAAATGAAGCGCGAGCAAAAAAAAATCGCATTCAAATTCACACGTTGATTAATTGTCAGCTATATTTGGTGGAAAGAGTCGTCTTTTCGATTGATTAGTACAATTAAAGTGTCCAATCATATGAGACACATTTTTTGTTCCATCGCATACATTTCTTACCTGTTTGCAGACGATCAGACGTCTATTGACTTTATAATTAGATTCGCAATGCCCATATGCATCTATCTTAACCTTGTTTTCCATACATCATACACACAACCTGCAAATCGTATTAAAATAAACAAAATCCGCATTGTTGATTTATAATTCCATATGCTCGAGTTCCATCTCGATTTCGTTTTTTTTTATTACTTCTTTTTTATATTTGTTTAAAAAATCGATCTATTTTTCAGTTTTATTTTCTTCTTCCTTCTTTTTATACATTTACAACTAGAACTGATAGTTTTTATGAGAGAACAACAATTCACACAGCAATTTTGTGTTTCGATAGGTTAATAAATGGATCGTAAAATATGCGTAAAAAATTAATCGTACATGTGGCTGTAGCTCTCTTGGAAAACTTGGATGTAGGTCTCTTTTTCTTGGGGCGTCATTTGGGCAATGATTTCATCATTCACCTCATCAAGTGGTATCGGTTTACCAGCAACAAACACGGTTGGCTCATCACTATCCGACTCTGTATCGATCACATCAACATCAGCTGGAGGAAAAAATTATAAAATGCAAGAGAAAAAACAACTCATTAATGGAAATATTGAGAAGATAAAAAGGACCGCAGCACTTAAGCAAAAGTTAAGATGTTTATTGAAATTAGATAAAAATTGTCGGAAGTCAAAAGAAGTTTTGGCCACTTACGAATTTGTGCGTTTTCGATTTCTTGTTCATCATCACTCGAATCACTGTTATTGGTCGAAGCGGCCAACGATCGAACGGCTGCATCGTTTGTATTCCCTTTGCCCGGTTGTTTTTCGTGCTGCAGCAGCACCGACATAATATCTTCATTGTCTTTGCGTCCTCTTGATGCGATAACTTGTGACGAACTTTGCGCTGCTTGCTGTAGCGCCGAGTCAGATGTATCGTTGGCATTCTCCGACGTGACAATTGTACTTTCGGTCATCCAAATTGGCCGTTCTTTCGTTTTAACCATTTCCATTGGATTAGCATCGCCAATCGTAACATCCACACGAGTCTCTTCAACGGCAAAGCCTTGGTTTCGTGTTGCCTCTCCCGACCATGGTTCACTGCCATTGGCCGCATTTCGATTGTCCGAACGTTTGTTCATGCCGCGAATCGTTTCAATATCCACCGGTTCGGGTTCGAGACATTCGGGCGCTAATTTGATATTTTCGGCCGTTTTCAATAGTTCAAAGAACGATTGCATTTGCTCATTAAATCTAGCTAACATTAACCGTGAGTCTTTTTGTGGCAGTGCCGATGCATCTTCTTCCACCAAACAGCTGCAGTAGGTGCACCGAAATTCTGAGGTTATTTGATCAAACAGTTGATCGGCTTCCAAATCGGTGAATGTTTTTTGGCAATTCACACACTTGAAACTAGCTCGACTAGTCGCATCACGCTCAGTCGTCTCCATACGCTTTCGCATCCAGTCTAATTTGTATTTCACTACATTCACCAGTGTTTTGTAATTGATAAAGTAATAGGTAACTTTAGCCGCTTTGCCATCGGGACCAGTTTCCATTTTCAATCGACCTTGGAGCAATTTGTCATTTTTCAATATGGTGATTCGGGCACGCAACTGCTTTCGATCGAAGTTCAACAGATCACAGATGTCATCTTCTTTCATACCTTCATTTTGGGATGGTGAATAGAAAAGGATGAGTTAGAATCGATTGGAATCATCGCATTTATTACACAAAGTTGGAGTCGGGGGAAAGTTGTGTTATTCTAGTAATATTTAGATTGTTTTTGCAAATGAAGCAATATAACTGTATTATTCAATGCTCGCAAAGTATCGCTTTGATTGGCTTGGTTTGGCTTACATGGATTTCGAACAAGCATATCAACAATGAGGGCATCTTCGATTGAGTAGAATCCTCTCACCACGAACCGGGCCAGTTGCTTCAAAACACTGGGAATTTCAGTCAAAAGCTGATCCCCCATCTTGTCAGCTACGTTGATATTTGCTAAATCCTAAACCTTGAATACATCAGAAACAAAATGCAAAAGTTACTTTCTCTTGAACTAAATCACAATCTCACAGAAAGTTTCGTTCTTCATTAGTGTCAATCAACGAATTGAAAAAATGGCTCACACCTAAATAAAAGCACCAAAAATTTATAATAGGGAACAAAATCGTCGAAATCCACGTAATTTTTACAATTTCATCGAGTCAATTGATATGGATATTCTTGTTATTGAACTCTTGTCACAGAAAAATCTATTTGTGTTTGCAAATGTTAGCAACAAAACAAAATACCGCGTTTGTACTATATCAAATGGTCTTTGAAGATGTCAGAATTTATGCACGGTTTTCGAAACCGGTAGGTAGACACTTTGTGTATACCATTACACACTCATATACACACCCAGTCACACTGTGGACACCGCTTAAATAAATGCGCACAACTTGAACAGAAAAATGCAAATTGATCGATACTTGAGATGAATGTCATTTGAATTTGACACATTTTCAATTGAGTCATTTAAGCAATTTATTCGGTGCAGTCCCATTAAATTTGTTGACGAGTTCACAAATAGAAGTAAGCCAAACACAATTTTCCCCGAAAATTTGCAGTAGTAAATCCATCAAAACGTACAACAGATGGCGCTGCATCTGCAAAAAATCTTCACTTCACATAATATTCAAACACTTTGAAACTTTTTGTTTATTTATTTATTTTTTTTTTAATTTTCTTTGGTTTATTTTTCTTTTATTTTGACATGGAATAAACCTAAATATAGAATAAAAATTTGTTTGGCATAGTTTTTCCCTGTGGTTTTGACTTACGATGATGTTTCAGGTGCTGTTGGCGCTTGTGTGCTAGTTGTTGGCATTAAATTCAAATTTTTCTTCGGACCGAACATGAGTTTCTCAAGAACAACAATTGGTGATTCCAACGCGAGCGATGCAATTATACTCAATAATGTAGCAGCAATGATATCACCAAAGAATTTGAAAAGCTGTAAAATGCATCAAAAAAATTTTAATCCTTGTTTTCTAATATCTGTCGAAATGAATGAAAGAAAATCGCTCACAATGGTTCGGCCAGAGAAGATCAATGGCCTGTGTGTGCTTGCGGCAGTCATCAACATGATAGGCATATGCACCAAATAAATGGCATACGTTAATCGTGCAAATGGTTGCCAAAATTGAAGCGATAGGAACCAGTTGACCGGGCCACCGTAGCCTTTGACGCAGGCATAAATCACCAAACACAAGAAGAAACTCCAAAGAACACGACTGACTGGTGTATAAATGGCCGACTCCATTGGAGTGCCTTTGTGATCCATTTGCTGCAATTCATACGTATAATAGGCGAGAACACCAAAAATAGCAGCCGATACGACCCAATGAACCAAAACACGAATCTGAACATGTTTAAAAATTTGTAATTTCAAGCAATTCAATATGTTGTTGCTGACGGAAGCTTACCGCATGCCATCGCTCTCTTCTTCCATGTATTTTGAATATGAAATAACCAAACATAACACCGACGAGCCAAGGTGACATACGAATATGTGTTGGATAGTATGTTAAAATAAATGTTTCATGAATATCATTTCTACAAGGAAGAAAATGTATGTTTGATTAATTGATCAGACATTTTCGATCAGACAAACTCTCAATACAAAAATTGGAAATGAAAATTTGAAAAAGAAATTGTCATTTCAATTTTAGCGTGGATACTTCTGGAGATTTCTTACTTTACATTCAAAACTTGATTGACCAGTTCAAAGTGCACGTAGAGCCAATACGTCCAACCCACACAAACGCCAATCAAAACGCAAATGATCGCAATCATAAAGTATCCAAAATGATACAGCAAATAGCCTATCAATGGTGCGAACAAAAACAATTGCATATCCACTGATAAATACCAGGTGTGTGACAAACACTAAATGTTCATCATCAAAGAGACAGTCAAAGCGTTGTGCATTAAATTCAAAAAATAAGATTTAAAAAATGGGTTAAATTATGTTGTGAAACCGAAAATTGTGTATATACTGCTGTTATACTCACGATTACATCGGGATTATAATAATTTTGGATATACAATAGTGATGACCACCAATACTTATCGCAGTTGATAGCATTTAAAATGTATGACCACCAAAGTGGGCCGCTTCCGATCTTGAAAATGACGTTAAAATCAGATTATATACATTCATGATGTTGATAGCAAATAAATGCGTTTATTACCCTTCTGAACAGAGTCAAACTGATGATTATGATAACGGCTAATAGCGGTGTTAGACGCAGGTATCGATGAACGTATATCATAAGGTAATTTGCTTTGCCATCTCTAATCTCAAAATTAATGAAATTTCAATTTAACTCGATTGAAAAATTCGTTTTTTTTTTGCTTTTGTAATTTTTTTTTCAGAAACAAATTGGTTTTTTTTATTTGGCTTACGTTTTATTCAAATGTTTTAGCATTGACCATGTAACCAAAAGGCCAGATAGAAAGAGAAAGGTGTCCACTGAAAATGGCGCAAGCAAAAGAACGGTTGTCGAATAATGTGATGCCCACTGAAAATTGATTGATATTTTCATTTTTTAACGATTCGATCCATATACGGTTATAAAAAAAAAGATCCATTTTCAATGATTTTAATCCAGTTTTGAATGAAACATAAGAAAAACACACTCATTCCAGAAGCCAGCATACATTTCATGTTTTTGTTTTAATACGAATGAAATTGTTTACCTCTGGAATGTATGCGAAATTGAATATCGGAGCAAGCATTGTCATAACGTGAGCATGAGCATAGATCACCCATAGCGCTGAGAATACGCGAATTCCATTCAAACAATCCATTGTGTGCTCCGATCTGGATCGTTTTGTTGCAAACAGTTTTCGGCCATTTGTGTAAATTGAAAATGCAATGAGAACTGGCATCTTTTCCTCTGAAATCAAAAGAAACTGTAAATTCTGTCTGTGATCGAAGAATATGAAATTTACCGTCTCTTCTGGTTTTAGCCAAATCATATATCGTCGATGAGATCATGATTACTCCCAAGAATAGAATGAATCCTCTATATCGAAAAAATAATTTCAAGAGGGGAAATTGATATAAACTCAAGACGGCTTACAGAACAAAACAGTCGGCAACATCTAAATTCCAATTGAGGTCCTCTTTAACATGGCATGTATTAGGTACTATCGACACTACTGCTTTGTCTCGGAAGATTCTTTTTTGTATTGTCTTGAACAAACGCTCGATTTTTTCTTGTGTACATGATTTTGGAACACAAATACCAAAGTTTAACCCTAACATATTCCTGTAAACAAAAACGGAATCAACCAATTCTGATCGGTCAAATGGTACTTGTAACGATTTTGTTGTGATGTTCTATGATTTAAGTCTGAACTCACGAAGTAGTCGGCACAATTTTCGTTTGTGGTTTCGCTCCATCATAGCCACTCATTGTATCGACCAGTGACTTCATTCTGCTTTGAATGAAGTTCTTTTGGTTTGGCATCAGCAGGTCATCTTTCGATAAACGAGCAAGGCTGAAAAATAATAATTGGTTTTACATAGAATTGGCGACCATATTCATTTGTATCGCTTAAATAAGTCCATCATTTTTTTTGGTTGGTTTGCTTTCGTACCAATATCGAGGATGAAAATGTTCGGGCTTATCAATATTTAAACATTCATCGAAATCGCCAAGGTCATACATATTACCACGCAGAATACCTAATCAGAGAAGATTTATCTTGATTATACACAGATATGATGAAATTGGACCGAGTGCAGGCAGCAAAAATATTGTACACAGGCATACCTGATGGCAGTTTTCCCCACGAATCAAACACTGAAATAGATTAAACACACACTCATTCATCGTTGATTGTTTTTCTGTGCAAATTTTATTTAAATCAATATTTGAACATAAATGTATGTGTAAGTTCACACATCATTTGTTCAAAATAATAAAAAAAGACATAAAGATACGGGCGGAATTAATAAATTATTCTAGCTTTGTTGACATGTTTTGAATATTTTTCACAACGATTTCGATCTTGTTATTGATTTTGATTTGAGTATCAAATTTCATTGATCATCTTTGATTTTGTCTCATCCAAAAATTGAAATAGGGATTTTATCGCTCTGGAAAAATTGTTTTTTTAAACAATTTCCGCCAAACCAAATCGCACAATGAAAGAATTGTCAACGAATCAATGGGATATAACAAAAACATGAATAAAAATCATATTAAAAATTGAAAAAATTTCGAATAAATAAAAAAGGGAACAAAAACCAAGCTCTGGTCTTATTTCCAACAGAAAAGTTCCAATAGTTCGATGAAATTAATTGAAACATTTTCAAATTATAATTTTTTTTCTTCAATTTTTCACGTCACATTCAAAAAATTCATAATCAATATAGTTATCAGTTTGAGCTATTGTACTAGATTGCTCAAGCCATTGGTAAAATGGTCGTATGGTGGCGCCACCATGCATCGCTTGGTAAAACTTCATTAGTGATACGGATGTTTGTGTGTATTGCAAGTGACGTTCATTTTCCCACCAAATAATTTGCTCGGCATTTACGATAATCACCAAAATATTTCGGGTAAATCTTTGAAAAACCATAAAAACTAGTCATAATTTTGAATAATTTACATCAATTCATGTGGATAACTAAAAAAATCACGGTAAAACCGTCGAAAAAAGCATAGTGATTAACGCACACAGACAACGGAAAATCGATTCAAATGAATGAAATTGACTGCTTGCGCCACCATTATGAATAAAAACGCTTGCGAACTACAGTGGAAAAAAATGCTAGCGTATACATAAAACCACCGCAATGCGAACGTGCGTTTCTGACATTTTATTTATTTTATACGGAGCTGGGTATTCATTTTACATTGATGAACGTACGCGCTTCGGTCGAAGTACACAAAAAAAAATTCTGTAAAAAAAAATTCGGAGGCATCATTGTTGATGAATTAAGTGCGAAAATTGTGTGGATTTCGATAATGTAAACGAATCCGCATCGTTTTCACGTTTTACGGACAGTGCAAGAGGTTTTCATAAATCGGCGTTGATTTCTGAAACAGAGCGTATGTGTATTAAAGAAGCGCAAAGTGTTTGCGTTTTGCGGGCTTTCGATTTCATTGAGATATAATTTCCACACGGCGTTGAACAATCCGTGTTTGTATTCAGTTTAGTTTTTTTTTTTCCTGCTATTTCGGCCCGCTCTTCGCATTCGGTAAATTAAACATTTGCGATTGTTTTGATCGAGTGCATAATTGTGTGGTGGTGTAAATTTCGGGACGAAGAATTCATTTTTAGTGCGGTATATACTTCTTTTTTTCAAGTGGAATCAAATAAGTAAAGTGTAAGCATTGGTCGTGTAGCCGTAGTTCACTGTACGACACACACGCATTGTGTGTGCTATTAGTCAATAAGCTAATCAATAAGGAGAAGTTGAGTTTTGTTTTGTTTTCTCTGTGCAACCAAACGACACACGAAAATTCAGCGCATTTAAACAAAAAAACACACACACACATATGAATGTATGGAAATTATGTGCAAAGCATAAAAAAAGAAATTTAAACCAAACGAATGAGAAAGAAATGCATAATTTTATATTTGCCACATGTCATATGTAGAAATTGTTTTTGCTTTTTTCGACAGGTTTTTTTTTGTTCTCTTTCGTTTTATTAATTGGCCATTTGCATTCGATTTCATGCAGGCACTTGTGTGGAAGGAAACGTAACCATGGAAAGTGAAACATACCGCTTTATTTCATTAATTGAGAAACATCCCCAATTATATAATAAAAAGCATAAAGATTTTTTGCGCCAAGACATTCGCAATACAATATGGGACAGCATTTGCAAGGAGATGAATTGGGATGGTGAGTTTAGTATTTTAAATATACACATGAAGCATTGCTAGTAAAAATTGTGTGGAAAGACCCGCCATTTTTTGACATACTCAATTGTTTTTTTTTTGTCTGTATTTGTGTCGTCGTCGTCGTCGTCGCTGTCGCATTAGATACCAACAAGGCAAAGAAGAAATGGCGCAATCTTCGTGATAAATTCGTGAAGAAAAGGCGCCGACATGGCAGCGGCTCCAACTCGAATGAGGACGAAAGCCAACGAGAATTCTACAATAGCCTAATGTTTCTGGATGGGCATGTAAACAGTCGAAAGTGAGTAGAAAAACCAAACTAAGCAAATATGAAAAAAAATCAGAGTGTAACACCAAAAATGAAGTAATACAATTTGCCATTGGTGCTCTTGTTTCTCGTTCAATGTAGTGCTCGTACAAGTCAGGGTCAGACGACGTCTGGATCGACCACCAATACGGTGATAAGTACAACAACCACCACGCAGCAGCCGCAATACGTGCAAGTCAGCACCAATCAAATACCAATCGAGCACATAAACCTGGAATATTTGTCCGGTGTCAATGTCACCGAAGACGCTCAATGTTTACTCGACATTTCTAACAATACGAATGCCATAGCCAATCATCAACACCCTCCGCCGCAACCGCAGCAAACTCAACAAATTCAAACGCAACCGCAATCCCAACAGCATCAAACCCATGGCCAACCGCAGCATCAATCGTTGGCTGCCCAGCACATTCAACAATTCAAAATTGAATTTCAAGATCAGCTCGAAACGAGTATGGACGAAAAGATCAGCTTGAATCAGGTATGTCATCAGGAAGGCGAAGAGGTCATTGTACAGCAATGCGAAGTGGAAAATGCTACATACGATGCACAAACGCATACATTGACCCCAACATCGACCACATTGGCGCCGATACCAACGGCCATACATCGTGCGCACACCACCAATTCGGGTCCGAAAAAGATTTATCATCAAGTCATCAACAGCAACGGATTGATTACCACAAATCAACATCAGATTGTTACGGCACAAATCAAGCGGCCACGTATTGAGGTCGCCGATCAACAGGACATTGGCGAAGCGATCACCGCCGCCGTTGACTATTATAAACAGCAAACGGCCATCGCTGATGCCGATGCTGCATTTGCCAAATACATTTTAGAGGAGCTGCGCGAAATGAACAAAAAGCGCAAAAATGAGTTTAAACGAATGGTTACCACTTGGCTAACCACTGAAGAAGATGACGGACATGCGGAATGACGAATGCCAGTACGGCAACGTCGATACCGATGATGAATTTTCCTTTGATAAGGAAAATATAAACACACACACACACACACCCACTTAACGAAAATAAAACAAAAAAAATCAATGGTTACACAAGAGTAATTTCTTTTTTTGTCGAGAGAAACACACACAAAATAATATGGCGAGCAGTAATGAATGGAGTGAAATAATAAAAGAATGGAGAGGATTCAGAACATTTTTTTTTTCGTCGAAGATAAGATTTGCACTAAGGAGTTACGTTGCTTGGACTTGGATGGGCACGATGCGTTCGGACCCAAATCGCAACGGACATTTCTTTTTTTAATTGTATTTTAAAATTCTTTTAAAACAAAATATCCTTTGAAACATTATTTTTATGTATGTCATAGTAAATTTGCATTGTGGAAATATATATAGGCTTATGTCTCATAAAACAAAACCGGATTAAAAAAAAACACACACACACACCATAAATACGAAATTGAAATTGTAATTCACACATAAGCAACACGTACGAACCCACACCGAAGCAGCAGCAGCAATTGAGAGTCAAAAAAACAAACTCACATACAAACACATATATACACTCAAAAACACACAGAGAGAGAGACCAGGACCCATGGAATAATTTGCATCGATTTGAAGGATGCAATTTACCAATGGAACATAGAAAAAATAGCATGAGAAACATAGATTTCTAATTGAGCACATTTTAGAAAAAAGTGTATTTTTTCTATAAATCAAAATTTAAGAGAATCTACTTTCACATCATGTGTAAATTCTGTAATCGTCTTGTTAAAGAAAAGGAATCAAAATAAAAAAAAATACTTAAAAAAAGCTACAAACAGCAAATACACTGTGTGTTCGCTCTCTCTCTCTCCCACTATCTCTGCGTTGCATTCATTTGGATTAAAATCGTTTTCGAAATTGCATTTCGATAATTGTGTCAGACGAATGCGAAATCCAATTCTAACCTAGGTACATCTTAGATTGTGCGTTGTTATCGTCATTCAATCGGAGATACTTGAACGTCGATCAATAGTCGTTCACAAGTGCAAAATCATAAATTAACCCTTTATCGTGACCAAGTCGACCACACAATGACTTGCTGGAAATGGACATGTTTTTCTCTCAACAGTTTAATACTCGATCGTTCACAGCACTTCAATGAAAAAAAAAAAAGATCGACTCAAAATATTTATTTACCTCGAAAAGCCCAGGGTTTCTTCTTCCTCAATCCGTTAAATATACGGAGAAAATCTAGAAAGCATGGACTTTTGCCGAACAAAATACGATCCGTTGAATTTGTTTTCCGGTCTTCTTGATCTGACTCCAATCGAATAGCTTCTTCTAAATAACGCGGAAAATGAAGAATCAAATCCTCAGCGACTTCCAAATATGTTCCATTTCCATCAGCGGACGTAGATACCACCAATAACACGACGCCAATTAAGGCAAACAAACCGAATTTCAACATCTGGAATTTTTTCAAACACACAATTTAAAGACCAACTTTTAACAGTTGTATTTATAACGATCCGTCGCACTTAATGAACGATGTTAACGGCTGGAAGTTCTATTGATACTGTTGCGTATCCTTCCATTCAGCGGTTGTTTTATTACACGCGACTTAGCACTTTGGCTACCTATTGTTTGCAAGACATACAAATTGGTAGAGAGTAAATTTCAATTGATAACGACACGACAGAAAGTACATTGCATGTAAAGTATCTGCAAATGGAGTGAGATTATATACGAGAATCGTATGTGTTGCAAATCAACGGTGTGTGTATTTCGGGAGTCATCTGTTTTCTTACAACATCAGTATTTCTATATTTGTTCATCATTTGTTACCGTTTGTCGGGTAGAGAGAGAGAGGGGGAGAGAGAAAGAGGGGGGGAGAGTAATCCATAACAAAGAGAGTAACCAGAAAAAAACAGTCAATCGAAAATGACGTGCCTTATAGTAAAAAGAGATTTGCAAGTAGTAAACACGTGCAAAAAAAAATGTCTATCGATCCCGTAGATATGTTATAGTTTAAGCGCCTGTTTATTGCATACCTTGTCGTAGAATTACTTTTTATTGGGTGAATTCCACTATCGATGGCACATTGATACAATGACATTTTTGGCAGATGATTTACAACTCGACCGGTTAATATATATATATATGCAATAAACAGGTGCTTAAACTATAACATATCTACGAGATCGATAGACATTTTTTTGCACGTGTTTACTACTTGCAAATCTCTTTTTACTATCAGGCACGTCATTATATATATATATATTCAAACATATTGAGAATAGCATTTCATTGACCTAACTTCAGTTGCATTTTTTTCAGTCTGCTAATCAGGTCAGATGCACCGCAAATTCAATTGCGAAAAATGCGTTCTTTAAACTTTTTGAAGGAAATCGTTGTTGGCAAATAAAAGTGATAGAAATTCCCGATAATTGCCTTTTTTGCAAACGACCGAAGCATTATGGCTATTCCATTGTATTTTTTTTTCTTTTTTGATCTACCAGAGAAATTGAAAAGTTAAAAAAAATCGTGTTTTCCGATTTCCGTTTTTTTCTCTCTCGATTAATAATTCCAAAATCAAATCGGAAGAAGAAACGCATTTACCAAGCGCATGATTCAAAAAGTGAAGCGCATCGAATTCCGCAGATGCCACACAGATGGCGCCATCAGTGCGTCACGGCGAACATTGACACATTGCTTGTCGGCGAAATCGTACTTCATCTTGAATTTTACGGCAACTAAACTGTCTCTTTTTGTTCCGGTGTTCAAACATTATAGAACGCAAAGTAGGTTTTTCTCTGAATAAAATCGAAAAAATTCCTCATCATCACGTAATTAAATGCATCAAAAATAGTATCGATTTAACGGGCAGACCACAAATTTCTATGATAATCCATTCGATTGGCGAAATTGTGATAGTTTTAAGATAATTTTAATTTAAAAAAAAATTCTTTGGTCAGTTGATGTTATAGTGAATGTTTCAAGAGGCAAACTACTATGGTTATGTTTTTGTTGTACATTAAATGTGGTAGATAAATTTTCGGAAAATTTGTGTGGAATTGAGTAGTGTAACGTGGTTTGCTGTTATTTTTGAAACTATTTGATGTTTTTTTTTTCGGTGACATTTCAAATGATTGTCGACATTTTACTAATACGAGTGTGTTTCTCATTGCAGAATGTTTATGCCAAAGTCGCATCGTGTCCAAATCTATGAACATTTGTTCAAGGAGGGAGTTATGGTTGCCAAGAAAGACTTCAACGCACCAAAACACCCAGAATTGGACGTTCCAAACTTGCACGTCATCAAAACCTTGCAATCGTTGCAATCCAAAGGCTTAGTCCGTTCACAATTCGCATGGAGACATTACTACTGGTAAGAAACAATGCATACATGTGAATGAAAATGTCAGTGGTTTAATTGGATTTTATTTCATGGTGATAATTTCAGGTACTTGGAAAACGAAGGTATTGAATATCTCCGCTCATACTTGCATTTGCCATCGGAAATCGTTCCATCGACATTGAAACGTGCTGCCCGTACCGAACAAGCCGCTCGTGCTCGTCCAAGCGCTGCTCCACGCACTGGTGACAGCAAAACTGGCGCTGATCGTTCAGCATACCGTCGTGCTCCAGCTGATGGACCTGACAAGAAGGGTGATGTCGGTGCTGGAGCTGGTGATGTCGAATTCGTAAGTTTGCTGACTTGAGATTTTTTTTTCTCCCGCTCATTTTTTTTCTACTATTGACACATTCATTGTGATGGCATGATTAATGACTAACGTTTGACTTTCTTTCTATTTGCAGCGTGGTGGATTTGGACGTGGTTCACGACCTCAATAAACTAATGGTATTCGAAACCAATAACACTTGATTAAAATAAAGATCAATTTCTATTGAAAAAAGATTGAACATGACTGCGTTTCACTTGACATCCAATTTTGAACAGTTCCCTTGACGGTATTTATTCAGTTACTTAAAGCGAGTTTCTGAAACGCTTCATCGAATTGCAAAGCTTGCCATGATTTAAAGAGTGGAACAAACACTTGACATTTATCTCCTATTCATCAGGAAGAGATATCCTAATGAATGGAATTGATCATTTTCTTCTGAATTTCGGCTAAAATTGAAACATAATCAAGAAAAGAGGTAAGCATCAGCCTAAATCAAATGAAAATCAAAAGAGAGGTACAACAAAAATCGTTTCAAATATAAGGATAACCATCAAATAGATATATATTTGGTGTAAATGACTTTTTCCACAAGTTAAATGTTAACAATGGTACATAAAAATTGCGGTAATCAACAATAATTGAGATTTGAAAAAATAAGGCGGAAAGAAAGTGAATTGCATTGTTGTTTTAATTGTATTTGAATGTATCTTAGCAGAACTTCCAGCGATTTCCGCACATGTTGCAAAGCACGAACGTTGTCATCGGTTCATCGGCCGATCGGGTTTGCATTTGATTGTATGTACAGTTGCGACCTTTGCATTTGCCGCATTTCAACAAATCGGTTTTGGTTCCTTCAGCCGTGGCCAGTTGCGCGTCATTTATCGCTTCTTTCACGAATTTCTCGCGCACTTTTTTCATTTCATCGCTTGCCATTTCTTCTGGTGTCATTTTGGCCAAGACTAGAAGAACAAATCAATCATGGTTTATCAACCAATAAATTCCAAATTGAGAACGAATAAAAATAATGTTGATCAATAGAGACTACCTGCTGCAGTGATGGCACCAGACACATAATTGTCACGTAGTGTTGGATTTTTGGCGTCTTTTAAATTGGAGACACGAGATCGAACACGATTTTTGTAGCGCATGTCGGTGTTCCTGAATTCGGCATAAATGCAATCTTCCAATTCGTCAGCCAACTGTTCAGCAGTTTTGAAGGAACCTTCTTGTATATCACCATCACCTCGAATGGCTTGAGCCAGCAATTCACGGCATTTTAGTCGAACAGCATCGGTGGTTGAACTTGCTGACGAGTTGGATTTGTTGCCATTGCTCGAGCTGTTCTTCGATTGACTCCGGTCCGAGTCACCCTTGTGAGAATCCGATTTCTTGTGGTTGCTACTCGACGACGACGATGATGATGATTTCGAGGATGACTTTGAACTTTGACTGGAGCTCGACGAACTTTGACTGGAGCTCGACTTGCTTGCTGGCAAATATTTTTTCCAATTTTTTATCAACGTTTTGCTCAAAGAAATCACCTCTTCGTTGTCACAAGTTTTCCGCAATTCATTCACAGTCATTCCGATTCGTGTTTTTGTCAAGATGTTCAGGTCGATCTTAAGATTTTTCAACGTCTTCAATAGATCCAACGCTTGGTCCTGTCGAATGATACAGGAGGTTAGAAAATCATTACAGTTAGATTTTATAGATTAGAAAAGTTTATTAAGCATTAAATACTTGATAATCAACTGTTCAAAAGTCTTTTATCTGTTGAAAAACTTTTGGAACTATGGCATTGGAAAAAAAGCTACTCACCGAACCATTGTTTGAGTTAATTTTCACCAATTTTCTTTGAATATCCAAAACTTCGTCTTCAACACCCATGATGCTTATCAATTCAACGAAATTTGCGTTTCGTTTTCGTCACAAAATCACTTTTCCCTCCGTACAAAAATAAATCGTGTATCGAATAAAAGATACCAGAAAAATATGCCGATTGCGATTTGACAGCGGTCACCAGTTAAACTAAAGCAGTAGTGCGCTGTCAATGAGAAACATTCGAAATGGGAAATGACCATAAAAAAATATATATATTGCACTCATAATGCAAAAATGAAATTCCAATCGATTTTTAGAAGCAAAACAAAACATAGAACCCTTCATTATCTCATAAATTATTCCTGGCTTCTCATTGCAATGTGCTTCGAAAAAGGTGCTATTCAAAAATGTAGTACTTGAGCGAGAATGAAAAACTTGACAAGCGCCAACTTCACGCCGTTCATCCATCTGATTTTTCTCTTTATTTACATTTTGTTCGCACAAAAACATCTGACAATCTTCGGAATACTATCAGTGCCCTTTCAAGTTTCAAGATGGCAGTACATTAAGTCGTATTCGTGTCAAATCTAATGTGTCTCGTAATATTGCATGGAGCAATTGAGTAATTTTCCATTTATAAATTCGTAAATTCCAAGTGAATAATTGGATATAATTTAATTTTCAACATTGATTCAATATGGATTTTGGATCAATATTATCGGTTGCGCAAAAAAATACAAAAACTGTTAACCATTCGTCCGAGGTACGTATGATTAATACAATGACTTGATTGAAGAAAAAAAATTCATCATGCATTGTTTTTAAGGCCCAATGAAAAAAAAAATCGTGTGCCAACGTTTCAAAAAGTGATTCAATTTCCTGTTGTTTACATGAACATTTTCAGAGGAGTAAATTTTATTCGACCAAATTTGAGCCGCCGAAGAAAGAGACAAAGGAGAAAAAGTTATCCGATGGTATCAAGAAATTCCTAGAGCAAAAAAGTCATGAAGAGAAAAAAGATAAGGAAAAAAAGCGTAAGGAATATGCTGAACTGATGGCTTTGCGTACGGACCGTGATAAAAACAAAATCAAAAAGCATTTGAAAGTGACCAAGTCAGCCAATAAATCGGTTTTGGACGATGCAGTCAATAGTACGGATACAGCTGTCACTATGGAAGGTCCAGAGCAACCCGATGAAGATGACTATGGGTATACGTCGAATGAGGCCAGTGCACTGTACAAAAGTTTAATGGATAAATACAAATCAATGCCGGAGGATACGAAATTCGCCAAGTCATCGTTGAATGGTAGTAAAACTGCGGATCTAATGTCGACGAAAGATCGTGTACGTGCGGCAATCCTACGCGAAAAGGAAGATGAAAAGTTGGGGCGGAAACGAACAACCACAACAAGTGCTGATATTTCGAGTAGTTCAAGCAGCGAACAAAAGCATCGTTCGCGTAAGAATTTTTACGATCCAAAGGCTGAACGTGAAGCTGATGAACGAAGGAAAAAAGAGCTTGAGGATGAGAAACGTAAAAGCATAAAAAACAAGCGACCTCCGCCGCCTGTTATGGATTTTCAGAAACTATTGAAATTAGCCGAAGAAAAACAACACGAACCAATCAAAGTTGAAGTGCCACAAAAACCGAAAGAGCCCGAGAGATTGCTGACTTCGAAAGAGAAGCGAGAAATTGAAATGAAAAAGAAGGAATTGGAAGAACGAGAACGACGGCGAATGGGTTTGCCACCAAGCAAACCGCAGATTAATGGTGAGCAACGAAAACCGGAAGCAACACAAATAGCGAATGGTAGAATACCAAGATTGAATGGGTCGAATGCACCATCATCTAAGTCTTCATCATCACAACCAGCATTAGACATTCGCAAACCAAGTACTTCATCCATGAGAGAACCAATTAGACCAGTATCGAGCGCTTCATTACACAATAAAACACCTTCCAAACCGCAATCACAACCGAGCGCAAGCGGATCAAGACCGACATTTGCAAAGCCTAGCACATCACAGCCATACGGAAAGCGACCAGTCGATTTGAAATCGAGAAACCAAACGCATGACAGCACCCGAAATGTTCCCAAACAAAGCACATCATCCAAACCAGCTTCAAAGCCGATCGATTCGAAAATTGTGAAGACACGAGAATTTCCCCCGAAAGATTTAGTCAAACCGAAAGAATTCCCGCCACGCGATGTGGCCAGGTCTAAAGAATTTCCACCTCGAGATCCGGTGAAATCAAGGGAATTTCCACCGCGTGATATGCAACGCGGTCATACGTCGATGAAACACAAATCGGCCGCATCAAAACGTCGCATCATTGAGGACTCTGATGAAGACGAAGATGAATACGATTCGGAAATGGACGATTTCATTGACGATGACGAAGGTTTTGACTACTCGAGCGAAATCCGAAACATATTTGGATATGATAAATCTCGTTACCGCGACGAAGACGATGATATCGACAATATGGAATCGACATTCGCACAACAGCAACGCGAAGAATTTATTAGCAAAAAGATTGGAATCCAGGAGGATTTGGAGGATATACGATTAGAAGCCGAAGAAAAGAAGAGAAAAGCAGCAAAGCGACAACGTCTCTAAAACCACTGTGCATTTTTAATTTTATCACATTAAAAACCTATATATGTAATATTATCCTCAAACACTAACAATGTTGGGCAAACTTATCTATTTTTACGTTTAATAAAATTTTTACCAATTTCAAATATGATTCGAAAAGTGTGGAATGATTTTGAAGTTATTGTTCAATTTTATTTTCAAATTCCGAATTTCAGCCATCGCTTCCATTCCAAACCAAAATTTACACTGGGATGTCTTGGGATGAATGCACCAAACGGAATTGAAGTTGCAATAAAGAAAGAAAAACACGTTACTAATGATAAAAATATTATGGCTGATTTTATTTCCACCATTTTTAATCCCAATGCCAATATATAACTATATTTATCTGATTCATATCGGAATATCATTTAACTCGAAATACAACAAGAAATCACATAAGAAGAAAAACTTAAAAAAATACTTTTCTGTTTACAATATACTGTTAGTTGAAGATTGTTTTGGTTAAACAAATCACACATAAAAGCTAGGGAAAACTCGATATCTCGCGAACGTTGACATGAGTTTGTCAATATTGGTTTAGTTTGGGTAAGTTTGATTTAGTCATCGCTATCATCGTCTTCGTCTTGGTGTACATCGGCCTCATTGGAGGAGTCATTTGTGATCGCATTCAATTCGGTCAAGATTTCTTCATTCACCTCGTTGGTCTTTGGCAACTCGGATAATACCCATGAGTCATTTATACCGTTCAATTTTGTCTGACATAGCGGACACTTGTCGTGATTTTCATTCCTGGAAGAAGACCAAATTAGACAGAAATTAAAAATACTTGTGATCGGAATATTGAATATCGAAATATTTCTGATAGAATTTGAGTAAACTTTTTGAAAAAAACAAAATTAAAACATTCAAGTCAAGAGATTCCTGTGTTACATGAGCCAAAGACATGAGTGGAAAGAGTTAACTAAAAGTGAATTACCATTTTTCGATGCAAGTGCTGCAGAAAACATGTTCGCAAGGTAGAATGAGATCGGTTTTTCTATCTAAACAAATGCAGCACTCAAAAGCTGATTCTTCATCTGGTGAAACTTCAGCCACATTGTCAAGTAAATTCGGTAGACGACGTGCCTGTGAGAAAAGAGATGTTTTTTTCTTCATCCGTATTAATAATCTATTTAAAGAACACTAAGACACTGTGGGATATTCTGCGATATTATTATGTTTTCTTCGAAATTCGGATTAATCAAGAAAAAACACCCAACCCACCCTTTCATGTTGTTCTTCACACGATGACATTGCTTCGAGATGTGTTTGAAAGGTGTTGAACACTTTTAAGAACTCTCTCAAATTGATGAGCTTGTAGTTTTCAATGCGATTGCTTTCTGGATCGCATTTAACGCAAGCAATTCGAACGGTTGCCTTCCATAAAAATGATTGGTCGCTACCTTTTTTCACTGCAAAAATCGTAACTTTTCCATTCGAATCCAAACATTTTCGAGACCTGTAAAATTACACGCACTTTCCTTATCAGTGTATTGTTCATTTTTTCGATAATTATCACATCAGTGTCCACTTACAAATCATTGAGGTTGCTCAGGCAACTATTGAATTCTATGAAAGAAATTGAAAAGTTGAAAAAAAAAATCGTCTGAAAATTTTCTTTTTTTTTTTTCTCTCGATTGATAATTCCAAAATCAAATACCTTCATAGGTGAGCGAACTGATTTCCTTTAGGCATTGAGCATGTTTCCGAATTCCATAGCGAATCGTATCGACCGTATCTTCAATTGATTCGGTTGTTGATGGTGTTCCAATAGTTTGTCCCATTTGTACGGTGGAATAAAAGTGCTCACTCGTCGTTTGAAACAACGTTTTTTGCGATTTGTTTATTATTTACGCGTCGAACGGACGGTGTTAGGTTATCAGTGAAAAAAAGAAACTATGTGCGATGGTTTAGTGTGACAGACAGAGAACAGAGACGAGACAGTCGTGTGTAGTTGTTGCTTGTGTGTGTGTGTGTGCGTGCGATGTCGTTTTGACATAAGCCACTCTCACTCAGCTCACTCTATATGTATGTTGTGTTGTTTTATATTGGGTGCTAGTATTGCCTGCGTGACTGAATCAGAAAAATGGCGACTGTACATCTGACAGAGTTTACTTTTGTGTTTCGCAAGTGATTACCTCAGTAATGCTTGAATCTAGTTTGTGTATACTGTGCGTTTAGTGTTGAACAATCGATGAGGAATACAACGTTCCAGTTTGTGAACGGGAACAAAAAATAAAGCAAATTAAATGGATCAATCACATTTTTAATTCACTAACGACGACGACGATTTTTTTAGACAAAAAAAAACTAGTTGAATCATGGCTTTTGTTGGAATTAGTCAATATAATCACCATCAACAGATTGATGAATATGAATACGACGATACGGAGAATTTTTATGACGACGGAGCGAATTATGGAAATTATCTCGATGTGGACGATAGCGAAGGTAAGAGAAAAATCAGTGATGATTCCGGTGATAACAGTGTTTCAAAGCCTGTTTCTCTGTTTTGTTTTGTTTTGCAGATACTGAGGAAGCCAGTGAGTCGGAGTATGGCCACACGACTGGACGAAATCCAAATGAACCACTTGAAATAAAAGAATTGTAAGTGTTGTGCCCAACGTTTTTCAGTTGATGCAAGAAAAAACTGTTCAACTGAAAGTTCATTGATTCTATGCATAATTCACAAATTCCGATCATTTTCCGTAGAATGTACCAAGACAAATTGTCCAATTTGAAGAAGCAATTAGATCAACTGAAGAATGATGTGCATCCCGAATACATACGACGCTATCGAAAGCTAGAGAGTCAGTACAAAGAGCGTTTACGTCTCAACGAAGTGCATCGTGAATTTTCCATCGAATGTATCGAACGTGATTTTATAACGGAGAAAAAGGCAGCACTCAAAGAATTTGATGACAAACGTGCCGATCTCAAAGAGAATCTCATAGCTGAATTTGAAGAAAAGCGCAAAATGATCGAGTCCGAACGGCATTCGATGGAATTGACGGGTGATTCAACGGAAACAAAACCAACAGTAACACGAAAACTTCGGCGTCGACCCAACGATCCGATGCCAATGCCAGCGGAGAAACGGCGAAAACCAACAGTTAGCCAACTCGTATTGCTTTTAGACGACAAAGAAATCGAAAATGACCTGAAATTGATAAGTCGCGGCAAAACAATGACACCAATTCGATCACCATCCGTCAACAGTAATGGGCTATCGGCGATTAGTGCTAGTCTTGGTATAGCCAGCTGCTCATTGCCACCGACCGAAAATTACTCATTGATCGAAACAAAAATCGAGGATGGTAAATTGTTGTTTGAACGACGCTGGTATCATCGTGGCCAACCAGTTTACATCGAAGGGAAAGATATTGCCAAATTCGCTGCCACCATCTCAGCGATCGGAAATGAAGTTGTAAGTGCGATTTTGAGCTTGTTTGATCTCAGCGTAAAAAGTCACAAGTCCAAAGTATTGTAGCTAATCCTGTTGCATGTTTCGGTGACAAATCTATTTTTAGTCGCTTTTGCACACCTATCACTGATTGAATCAATCGTTTTTCTTTCGCTTTGCAGGTTTGGGTGAAAAAGCTGAACGACAACAACAAAGTGAAAATTCCAACGAGCCAATTATCACGCGGAAAGATAACAATAAAACGAAGGGCCAACTAATCACGGTGTCCTTTACATTCTGTCATTTAGCGTTAGTGAATAGGTTTCTCTTTTTTAAATATAAATTGCATTCATATATTGATATTTTGTTTTAGATTTAATTTCAACAACATTTTACAATCAAACCAAATTTTTAAATAAAATGAAAACGGAACAAACTGTAAAACATTGAATTGTATGGCGAAAGAAAAAAAAAACAGAGAAAAATGCTAATGAATTTTATTTTGTGTTTACAATATATTGCACACAAAACATTTTTTCATCTATCTCTTTGTTGTCCCCTCTACTATTGCACACAAACGCTTTGTTCGACGGTTTTTTGACAGCTGAAGCGAAACCAATACATATATGCATCACCTGGGCTGATGGTATTGGTGCGATGTATACAAATGTCAGTACTGAACGTATACCCATAAACATGCAGCACAGACATTCTACTCGGAACGCGTGTTTCACACACAGTTACACGTGCGCGTGTATAATTTATATCCGTATTCGCAGTTTCGCTCGTCAAAATTATACTTCAAACACACTTTGAATGAAATAGAGTAAAAATTGCATCATTCTTTTTTTATTTCGTGAGCTGTGTAGAAGCCACGTTCCTTTGCTTGATTGCAAGCAAGCACACTACCGAAACTCAATTCCCGAAAGAGTATTATTTATTTATTTGCGTTAAGTGAAATTGATAGTGTTGTGAATACAATGAGTGAAACACTCTTGGAACAAATTAAAGAACAAGGTGAGCTGGTGAGAAAATTGAAAGCTGCCAAAGAACCAGCCGCCAAGGTAAGATCCGCCCGTAATCATTGCGAAATATATTTTTTGTCTTTCAATTGGTTCATCGTTACAAAAGTTTATCAAATTCAAGGAAACATCGGCTTTTCCATAGAGTTTTACATTGAGGTTAGAACAATTTTGCGAATATATTGAAAATGATGTTATTTGGAAAGTTCAATTTTTACGTGCTCAACGCATACATTCCGCGAATTGTGTAAACGTGGGTATTTCGGTTTAGTAAAAACGAATCATATGAATGTGATTGATTGCAACACGACCGCAACTCAAGCACACGGTACAACAAAAAAACTAGACGTACTTTCACTCGTCACACACAAGTGAAAAAAATGTATCTCTCTGTATTCGGCATTGTGAAACACGATCCAAGCTTATGAAACACCAAAAGAGTGTTCATATTCATTTTATCGTATTGAATGTGTGTCACAATCACTTTTTAATTGATTATTTCAATTGCTACATTTGCAGGTCAAAGAAGAGGTCGATAAATTGCTTGCGCTGAAGGCGAAATTACAAGATGGGGCACCTGCACCGGGAAACCAAAAATTCACACTTAAAACGCCAAAGGGTACACGTGATTTTGCTCCACAACAAATGACACTGCGCCAAAGTGTACTCGAAAAGATTGTGGCAGGTAAGTTCCTCTGACTTTTCAGAGCTCCCAGCTCCATGGACGACTTAAAGATTACCTGATCGAAAATCTAGAATATTTTTAGTATTCGTGTTTTTATGAAATTGTACCATTGCAGTTTTCCAAAAACACGGAGCAGAAACCATTGATACACCCGTTTTCGAACTCAAAGACGTATTGACCGGGAAATACGGAGAGGATTCGAAACTAATTTATGACTTGAAGGATCAAGGTGGAGAGATTTTAGCACTTCGATATGATTTAACTGTTCCCTTAGCTAGGTACTTGGCCATGAACAAGGTTTCAAGCATCAAACGATACCACATAGCTAAAGTCTATCGAAGAGATAATCCATCCATCGCTCGCGGTCGCTATCGTGAATTTTATCAATGCGTAAGTATCCAGCGATTATTTTGTCAATTTTGTCAAGAAGATAACAATGAAACTCTCTCTCTCTCTCTCTCTCTCTCTCTCTCTCTCATTCACAGGATTTTGACATTGCTGGCACATACGATCCAATGTTACCAGATGCCGAATGCGTCAAAGTGGTCTCCGAAATATTGAACACATTGGATATTGGCGATTTTGTGATTAAGTTGAACCATCGGCAATTGCTTGACGGAATGTTCGAAGCTTGCGGTGTGCCAGTTGACAAATTCCGAACAATTTGCTCGAGTGTTGATAAATTAGACAAGGTAAGCGACAAATACCGAATACGAATATAATATGCAAATAAATAGAGACGTTTACTTTGTGTTGCTAAGCCATTTCCTTTATATTCTGTCATGTATATCAGTATATCAGTTACTAATCATAGCCGAATTTTATCAAAACAAACATATGTTAATGAATGACTTTGGTTTTTCAACAGAGTCCATGGGCTGACGTTCGACGCGAAATGATCGAAGAGAAAGGTTTGGATGAAGCAGTAGCCGATAAAATTGGCGAGTACGTACAATTGAGCGGGAATGTTGAATTGGTCGAAAAATTGCTGGAAAATGAGCACTTGAGCAAAGTTCCTGCGGCCGTTGCCGGATTACAAGCAACCAAATTGCTGCTGAACTACTGCAACATTCTTGGATTACAGGATGAAATAGTGTTTGACTTGAGCTTGGCTCGTGGTCTTGACTACTACACCGGTGTTATTTATGAGGCTATTTTGAAAGGTACGCCTCATGGTTCCAATTGAGTGGAATGGCATAGAATTTTGGGTTCAATCGAATCAAATTGTTCATATCAATTCTTCTCAATCATAATCTAAACTACTTCCCTCTTCCATTGCAGCCGAACCACCAACAGTAGCCAACCACATGAACGAAGCGTCAGCGGAAGAACGTGTTGGATCGATTGCTGGCGGTGGCCGTTACGACAATCTTGTCGGAATGTTCGATCCAAAGGGTAAATCGATTCCATGCGTCGGTGTTTCCATTGGAATCGAACGAATTTTCTCGGTGCTAGAGGCAAAGTACGCAGCAGAAAAGGTTAAAATGCGTACAAAACTTGTAGATGTCTACGTTGCATCGGTTCACAAAGGCTTGTACGAGAAACGACTTAAAATTACCGGTGATCTATGGAATGCTGGCGTCCGCGCTGAGCATTCGTACAAATTGAATCCAAAACTATTGGTTCAATTGCAACATTGTGAAGAACATGGCATCCCATATGCCGTTGTATTCGGCGACGCTGAACTGGAGCGTGGCGTTGTGAAACTTCGCGAAGTGTTCTCACGAAAGGAAGAGGAAGTTTCACTCAGCGGCTTGGCTGAAGAAATACGAAAACGTTTAATCGAAAAAGAAATCTAACTTCGAGCATTCAATCATCAACACTGGAAATTGGATAAAATACTTTTACTAAGCATTTACTTCGAGATATCAACCAGATGATTTGTATTTATTTTAGGTGGAACTCAGCACAATAAAACAGAAACATAAAATGGCAAATAATGCAATTTACTTGAGCAATTTAATAAAAAGAAAACTTTGGATATCTTGCAAACGAATGGATTCATTTGATTTGAATGAAAGCGATCCTCTTACTTACGAGAACATGAACTAAAAATGGTTTTTCCTTGAACTAATAAAAATGGTCTGACGAAATAAATTCGAATGTTGCGCTACGCTTGACTATGGTTTGGTGACAAGTAAATCGTGGTGTGTATGGAAATATGACAGTTTGAATTGTGAGGTTATGTATTTGTTTTGGTTTTGCAGTCAACAGGCACGGTAAAGAGGCACTATGAGTCTTTGCCGGGTGAATCTTGCCCGAAGTGTGGCATCGTTTTTGTGTTCAGAGCAACGGATTTTTTGTCTGCAGAAAAACAGGAGCATTCAGCATTTATCCAGGGTATCATGTTGTAACGACATTTGTAGATTTAATTATTATTCAACCGACTCAAAGTCGTCTTCATCAAAGCAACAAGCAAAGCAAGTGTGTTTTCTTTTTGGAAATCTCTTTTCTTCTGTAGAAGAAACGATTTAAATTTTTGACATTTGAATCAACAGAAACCATCGAAATTGAAACTAAAAACTGCAAAAGGAACACGTGACCATGGACCACAAGAGATGCAACTTCGACAACGAGTTTTCCAGAAAATTGAATCCATTTTTCAAACTCATGGCGCACAAGCAATCGATACGCCGGTATTTGAACGGAGAGAAATTCTAACCGGAAAATATGGAGAGGATTCGAAGCTAATTTATGATTTGGAAGATCAAGGCGGTGAGATTCTTTCGCTGAGATACGATTTGACGGTGCCATTGGCTAGGTATTTGGCCATGAACAAAATTACCAACATCAAACGGTATCACATTGCAAAAGTCTATCGGCGAGATTCACCTTCTATAGCACAAGGCCGTCTTCGCGAGTTTTATCAATGCGTGAGTAAATTGCATATGAGCCGAATGATTTTGGGGCAGTTAAAAGATTCATTGTGAAATAGGAGACAAATCGCGATGAATCTTATTCTATTCTTTACTTGAAATTTTATTTTGTTGTTCAATCTTCAAAAACGCTGCCGTTGAAAGAAATTTTTATATGAGGTTTTCATTAAATTGTTTGACATTCTTCACAGGATTTCGATATTGTTGGAGTACATGATGCCATGCTGCCAGAGATTGAATGTGTAAAAGTAATGTCGAAAGTGTTAAAATCGTTGGACATTGGTGAATTCGTAATCAGATTGAACCATCGACAACTATTGAATGGGCTGTTCGAGGCATGTGGAGTGCCGCATGATAAATTCAAGTCAATCTGTTCAGCTGTTGATAAATTGGATAAGGTAAAGCCGTGTATATATTTACATGTTCCTCGCATAAAAATTCATAGTTTTACCTACATTTCTCAATCGAATTCACTGTCATTTTGGCATTATTCTAACTATGAAGTATTCTGAATCAATTTTCTTAACAGTTACCTTGGGCTGAGGTGCGCAAAGAAATGGTCAACGAGAAAGGCTTGACTGAAGATGTTGCAGACAACATTGGCCAGTACATTCAACAGTTGGGTCACGCAGAACTGATGGAGAAACTAATGCAAGACGAGCTTCTGAACAAATACCCATCATCTCTGCAAGGTCTGCAAGATCTGAAGTTGCTTTTGAAGCATTGCAATCTACTTGGAATTCAGAATGATGTCATTTTTGATTTGAGCCTGGCCAGAGGTTTGGATTACTATACTGGAGTCATTTTCGAAGCCGTTCTCAAAGGTTATTTCCACTACAACATAAGTCAACAGGCAGAATAAATTGAAATTACAAACTTCTATTAAAAATGTTACAGATAAAAATGACAAAGACGCGAGAGAATCAATAGGTTCGATAGCAGCTGGTGGCCGTTATGACGATCTGATTGGAATGTTCGATGCAAAAGGACATTCAGTGCCTTGTGTCGGAGTTTCGATTGGTGTCGAGCGAATTTTCTCCATTCTACAGTCAAAAATGGTAAAAGACGGTGATGGGCCAACTAACTTTGCCGATGTGTATGTGATATCAGCTCATAAAGGTCTACACGAGGAGCGACTAAAGATTGTGAATCGGCTATGGAATGCGGGCATTCGATCAGAGCATTCATTCAAGCAAAATCCGAAAATTCTGAATCAAATTGAATACTGTGAAAAACATGAAATTCCTTACGCGATAATAATTGGCGACTCAGAGCTGCAACGAAACGTTGTTAAGCTACGGACAATTAGCACACGGGAAGAAATTGAAATTCCAATCAATAAATTAGAAGATGAAATTAACAAACGTTTCCATAAATGATGCTAATTCTTTTATTGCATTTTTCTTTCCAGTTCTTGTATGAAATAAAACAAAAATTTGGCATTTTTTACCCTATTTTTTACTTCATTTTGTTTTAAAGAAATTTGGTTGTACATTCTGTGTATCTTTCCTAGGATTGTAGTAACTTGTTACTTTTGCAGATTGATTCTCACATCTAAAAACGACTGGCGACCTTTTTTATGTAGAAATAAAATGATTTTATTTGAAATAATACAATAATAAATTTGGAGATATTTCAGTGTTTACCATAATTGACAGAGAAAGACATGTTCCTACTAAGTTCCAAATTGCTAAAAACAGCAACTACGAGGTGGAAGAAGAATAACTAGAAATGTGCCTTTGTATATTATGAAAATTTTCAAATTTCAATCAAATTATTTTCTTCATGAAACCGCTTATAAATTCAAACATTTTTATTTTTTCTACATTTTCCTGAGTGTTAAATATTTTCGTCGTCATTTATGGCCAAAATATATTCAAAAAACGAATATTGTGTCATATATTCAGATACTATTACATTGTGGATATGTTGATTATCTGACAGCCTTAGTACAAAAAAACAACTTCTGAACTCTTTGCCGATAAATGAAACGAAAAAAAACTTAGAGCAAAAAAGAAACAAATGAAGTTGCGAGCAAAAGTGACACAAGTGCGCATTGAGCGGAAAACACGTTTTTTCTAAGTTTTTTTTCGTTTCATTTATCGGCAAAGAGTTCAGAAGTTGTTTTTTTGTTCTTAGGCTGTCAGATAATCAACAAATCCACAATGTAATAGTATCTGAATATATGACACAATATTCGTTTTTTGAATATTTTTTGGCCATAAATGACGATGAAATCACGCATAATTCATACACTTTTGCTCGAAAAATACGTTGCAAACAAATAACGACATTTCATTCATAAAACACTGATGACACTCATGCACTCTTATACAAACACTTTGTTTCTTTTTATTCAGGGAAAATAAAAATAAACAAACAATTACTCTTCGAAATTAAAATAATCAAAAGCAGCTTCTTTATTTGAATCTAAAGCCATGAAAGAAAATTTAGGAAATAATGAAATAAATTGAATTAATTGGAATAATCATAGCATTTATTATGGGCGATTCAAAGTTGCAAAGAAATATCAAGAATTTAAATAACGAATAACAATCGTGACGAAATAAAAATGGGTTGGAAAATGAAATTAGCAAACGATCACTAAATGATGAGAATTTAAATAGGTCAAATGAACATTAGAAATTCAAATTAGAATTGGAATTGTGCTACATGATGTATGCTGAAAGGATTTTGTGATTCCTCTGCAGTACTTTCAGTCATGATGAATGCGAATCATATATCATACTTATGCAAACACAAAAAGGCTATTGAAACTAAAACGATGGGAGAAAAACTTGCCCAAATAAGAGTGAGTTGAGTTTCTTTTGATTTATGTAAATTTTATGGCCTAGTCCGGTTACCCCACAAAAAACTAATACGAATCAGGAGTGTTTCTTCGATAGCACAACATAATCATTCCGTCAGTTCATAAGCATCAAACGGGAATCGCATTTTTTCTAATTTAATTTAAATTTGGTGTAAACTTTGCGCACACAAATAGCAATGTAATTTGATGTTGAGGCATAAACGCAACTGAATATATTGAACATAAACACACTATTGTAATTGCTTGTTCCTGCATTTCATCCATTATTCCACTGATAGCATTTGTTCAAATGTGAAGTACCGGCCTCAGTAAAAAAAAGAATAAATGTTCTCTTCATATAACGACACCCAAGAGACTTAACCCTTTTGCATTGTGACAAATTCGTTGTCACGGAAACTTTTTCAGCGTCTCGTCTTCGGCTGACCTTTTTTCCACAAAACACTTGTAATTGCAAACTGCAAAACAATGTCGCCATAAATCTCGATTGGGTCCGAATAAATGACTTTTGTGTGTGACCTTAATGGAAAAAGTCAAAGTTGTTAGTAGGTGGCAAAGAAGTTTGGCCGAGATTTATTGGCTGTTTTACTGGATCCAGGTGGATTTTAATGAGCTATCAATATTCGTTAACCGCTTGTAATGTCATAGCAATGGTTATATTTCTATAAAGTAAGGAGCATATCAGTGCCGAGTCGAATGGTATGATAAAATCGAACTCGAGATTTTGGAAAATAATCTCACTTTTTATTGAATATTCCGGTTTCAAGTTAATTCGATTTCGTTCCAGTGAAAAGACAAAAGGGTGATTTGCTTGGTAACTTTTGTTCGCCGTTTGTTTAAATTTCCGAGTCTGAGAACGAGTTTTACCACTCGTTTGATTCGCTATTTCGATTAATTTCACATTTCCCATTTTGCAACGATTCCGAATCGAGTTTATGTCTGACATTTAATACTCTCATTGGCTACGGCTCTTACTATGCAAATTAATGTAATTGGAAAAGAAACAACCCCAAACAGCATTCGGCTTTTTTCTTTTTCATTAAAATAGAACTTTTCACATTGAATTGAAAGGTTGATTGCATTGCAGCACCGCACTTAATTAACTGGATGGTGGCAAGACACTTGTCCCATACAACGATGCACATTCTCCGTTGCCCTGAGCACTTTACACAATCAAGTCATACGACTCCGTGGTGAAATAAATATCAACTTTATCCCTTCATTTTTCCCCGGCATTCGGCGCATATATGGTTTTGAGTGTCTCTCGGCTTCAATCATTTGGAAATGCTCATTTCTTTTCATTTTTGCTGCTCTCTGTAAAAAGAAAAAAAGAATCGGGAGACTTCAGAAAATGTCATATTCATACGTGGTCCTTTTGTCCCGTTCAAGAATGTCGATCAAAATTACCGGAATTTCATTGCGTTGTCAAGACATCGTATGGGATTGATGCATATGAACCACTTTTGCTTAACAATGAAACAGGTATGATTCAATCATGTTAATATAATTCGGACAAAGATTCACTCAACTGCAGATTCATCTATTCTCAACATCTGGCCGTAGGCTACTCAAGTGTTTTTCTTGTACACTCTTGCTATTCTGTGCATTTTTAATATTTTCAAAGACATTCAATGTCTTGAACATTTACATTTTTCTGTTTGGAAATCACTCATTCGAAACGAAAGGGAAATAATGTCACTGTAGTCCAGTAATGAAATATTCAAAATATTCTTCAAGGGAAAAAACATATTCAACATGAATATTGTCAACAGATATATTCCCATTCAATCAACATTCTCTAACAAAAGATACAGAAAATGACAAACATCACAAAAATTCGCACTTGAGCTCATTCACTTGCCAAATAAAGAGTTTACAATTTATTTCCGAAGAGTTATAGGAGGTTTACAAATTCATAGTCTCCAATGGCTAACATCGAATTGAAAATGAAATTAAATATTTTTTTCGCTCCAAAATTCCTCTATTATTCGAAATTCAAATCTATTATATCAAAATTCTAATTCTATGACAAAAAATCCGAAATCAAAATATTCCAATGAACATGGTCAGGTCAACATTGCATGTTTTGAATACATTTTATGACAGTTTGTTCATTTTTAACGGGCTCAATATACTTGTATAGTGTTAGTAGCTATAAACTTTTACGCTTTTATAACGTTTTTAGGCAGAGTGAATATGATTTAGCATGCACACTAATGCCATTCAGAATAGTCAATACACTTGTGTGTGTGTGTGTGTGTGTGTGTGTCCGTATGTGTCATAAAATCTTCAATAGGATTTTGCATCGCTATGGCGGACTATTGGAGAGGATTGGTTGCCGATTATCGGTAAAATAGCACAGTTCAATAGAAGCATTGTGTCACCCAAGCGCATGGTGAGCTCAAACGATATAGCAACATGCTTGTGTTCAAACGATGCCAATAACACAAAGATAGAGGCAAGTGGCAAAAAAGTTGAACAAAGACAAAAGATGCGATTCGCACTACTGTTAATCAACTGTCTAAAATAGATGTGTTGCAGTCATTCGATGACACGAGTTTAACCTGCGTCAACTTGTTACGCATTGCGTCGCAATTCAATTCACTGCAATATAATTTAGAAAATCAAAAGTGATCTAGTTTGTTCCGTTCGAAGAACGTGATTTAGGTTGAAAAAGTTCTTTTTGTGTTCAAAGGTGAAGAATTTCCTAGACAACATATTTGTGTTTTTGAGTGTCAATTTCCATTGTTTTTCATCGGAACAATTTTGCATAAGACACGAGCCAATGATGTGTTCTCGTGAAGAGCTGAAAAAATTGTTGTACGAGCTACTGTACCGGTTGGATCAAGTGGCATATTTGGGTGCAAGGACGCAATTTAAAGATGAGTGTAACAGTTTGAATTCACAAGCATATTCGGGCTACAACGACAAGATACAATTTGGCAATGGAAATATTCACTTTGAAAATATTCTACGCTTTCAAAAGGCATACATTCGTTATTTCGTGTTTGCCTCGGATCCGTTCACCGAATTCATTGTTCCACTCACATCATCGTCGCTGGCATTGTTCATAACAAACATTCTGGCGCGAGATGGGGCCGTGCCAAAATTACCTTATCACACATCACGTACCATTATCGAATTTTTGCAGGTTAGTTCGTCGGTGCAACCACGTTGCGCTCAAACACACAAACAATATACTCGCTTATAGACAAACGATGCCGGTGAGAATAACATTGAGCACATGTACTCACCACCTCATTGTTTCAGATTACACAAAGTCATGTGGTCGAACGGTTGTTGTTGCATTACAAGAGCGATTTGGTGAAAGTGATCAAGGAGCAACGATTGCCGTACAACATCGATGTGCTTGCACAGATTCGACGTGATTGTTACCATCAGAATTTCAGCGACCCAAATTCATTGCAGAACAGCCAAGTGCTCGTGAGAAGTATAGACACATTGGTGTCACGTGTTGCAAACTTTTCATTACATTTTCTTTTGAACAAAAAGTTTTGAGACAATAATTTTCGATGTTCCATAGGAAATCGCCGAAGAAGCGCAGCAGATTTTTTTTCAACAAATACTGCCCAAAACAGTTCACTACCAATCGATAGAGCACACACACGAAGAGTACGTCATTCAAGTGCCGATTCAAGGCACAAACATTTCGGTGGTGCAACCAGCTACGGCCGATCAAGTGATGAGCACAATCATGCAAGCCGGCCAAACCGAAACCATCATTCAGAATGTCGATGTGACAGCACCATTGTACATTTTAACACCCGGCGCTCCAGTCACCATCCAAATTCCGACAAACGAGAACGCCATACCAGTCGCTCCAGTCATCGAAATTCCCTTGCAAAATGATGTGGCAAACGAGGTAAGTGAATTTACACTCACAAAACAATGCAACAATCACAGTCACAACAGCAATTCAGTCAACCATTTCTCATCAGTCGAACAAAATCCAAGTCATAATGCATCACTATCCTTTGTACGCACATTTCTCTGACTGAATAATAAATGCATTATTGTAAGTGACACACAAAAATCCGAACAATTGAATAAATAATTGTTTTTTTTGTATTCGAGAGATTAATCTTGCGTCGCACACATTTCACATTGCAATGGATTTGTTGTTCGCACGCCCCATCCACTACTGTTACGCATTCATCCGATGTCATGCATGCATAATCTGTTTGTTTTTCCCAAAACGGATTCGATTGTCAACATTTCTGCCATGCCAATTGAATCAAGCGCTCAATCATTTGTATTTGCAGAGACGTTTTTCTCATTGCAAAAAAAAAATCAAACAAGCAAACGGCTGTAATCAAAGTAAATATGTAAATTGAGACAGTGGAAGGTTTTGTTTGCCAAAGTTAAGCTGACGATGATATATTTCCGCTTTTGAATTCAAACGCATTTGGGTTGCGTTTGTCAAGAATGCCAACGGGTTTCTGGCTCTTGTCTCTCTCTCTCTCTCTTTCTCTCTCATTGGTTCTGTCTCTGTCTCTCTTCTGAACAATACCGAAAATATTTTCATTCAAAACCAAAACGGTTTCCCGTATGCAAAGGATACAGTTATTTGTACAGTTAGCATGAGCTCGATGACCAGATTATATGGATGCAATCGAAAGTATTGGGGCACCGAGATTAATGTCTGCCGGCGATATAAACTACCAGAAATCACGTCTAAATGATCGCAATTTATGTTTGCATTTCGAATAAAAGTAACACTTTTGTCTGTGTTTGCACAAATGATTTGCATCCACCGAAAAATCTCCGTGCATTTGACTGACGAATCGTCAGCGACGATGGTTCGGTCTATTTGGCCTCATGACATCGCCGACTATGGTTTTGCCATGGAACATGTTATATTTTCTAACTCGGCGCGTATTTTGTGTAATATTTAATTTGCTTATCTGATTTACATTTTCTAACAATTCACACGCCAATTTCACAGCAAACTATAAATAAACAAAGCAAATTCTGCGAACTTGTTCTCAATTTACCACAGTATATAAAAAACGTTTTATTTATTTCGATTTCTAATATGAGTGCAAATTAATTTCGAATTAAAGTCATTGGATTTCATTGGAAAACGGCTGAATCAGTTGTTTTTTCCATATTCTGTCTCTGCACATAACAAAGACGAGAGACCCTTGTACAACAACAAAAAAATGATGGTGTGTTTTTGAATTTCCAGTTGACAACACAATCTGAATTGTGTTTGTAATTCGATACTCTTACAGTTTAATTAAAGATATTCCTCGTGATCAAGCCTCAGTTGGCGTATTGAGCTGGGCACCAAAAATAAAATTGAATATTCAATCTGTTTGTCAAATCGAATTGATCCAAAAAAGAAATGCACATTTCGTTCCATTCATCCAGCCAGCCACACTGTTGAGTAATAGATCATGCTCAATGCCAGATGAAATCAAATACAATCGCCCAAACGGCATGAGAACGAATTGTAAATTGTATCAAACAATTGAGGCGGTCGAGCTGCATTTTGAGCGGCACCGTAAATTTTTCGGAATATGAAATGGTGACAGTATTTAAGGATGTTATTTATGAAAAGCCGAAAAAAGTTATAGTGCATTTGAATGGAATGAATCGAATTTGGGTGCACATTTCGAAAATGGTTCGCTATTTTGACACGTGACAATGTGAACCCGCTGCACTGAGAAGAGTCTCATCTGGTTGGTGTGACACTCTTATCGCGACGACCAAAAATATTATTCAATAAGCCGACACGTGTACTCATAACCAGTCCTTTTGTATACTCAGTGTTACTGCACACTAATTCGGCATCTCTAGTAGCGACCACAAATTCGAAAAATTGTTTTTTTTCTTTCAGCCAGCCACCAACTCGATGGCTGTGTTGGTATACATTTTATAAATTGCCACAGTTTACGCACTCACTACATTTTAATGGGCCACTTTTCAATCAGACATAAAAATTAAATGGATTTTTCACTCAACCATTTACGAGTCGGAAAAATCGGTGCTGTCACGTTATAGTCGAAAACTAGCCCAACTGCCATTATTCAAAATGAGCGAGAAAGCCCAAGAGTTACTCAACTGTTAGTTTGTTCACGTGCGCATTCACATTAATTTTGGTGAAGCTTCTCATTTGTGTTATGAACACGCATTTAACCATAGTGCATTGATGCATCGCAAATTGATTTTTGGTTTGAGATAACGACATAACTTTTTGCCATACTGTTTATGTGTGTGTGTGTGTGTGTGTGTGTGTGTGTGTGTACTCACATCGAGTTACTGCATCGACGAACGACGAACGTGGCGCAGTGCAATTCAGTGAGTGTAAAGATTATAATTTAATTAAATTTCATGAAAATTGCATTTTTCAATAATACCAACGCCATTTATGCACATGAGTGTAACGATTCGAATGAGTAATGGCCGTGTGGAGCGCACTGAAAAAAATTTATTCGAATAACGGGTTTTTATGAACCCTCATTCGACGACATCAACTCTGTATTGACTGTGTGACTAATTAAAAACCACATCGAAAGATAAACGTGTTACTTTTATTTTTCCTCGGGAAATCGTTTAATTCGATTCAATTTTGGTTAGAAATTTATGCTATAAATTCAGTTTAGGTCGTGACTTTTCATTCGAATGTAAAGTTTACATTGTAAACTGATACTGTTCAAGGTCATCGAAAAAATTAAAATAGCTAATCCCTTCTAAATGTTATTCGATGAAAGAGAAAAAAAAACAGTTAATTGAAAGAATTAAAAAAAAAGTCGAGAGATTCATTGATAAATATTTTTTTTCAATCTGTCTACGAAGCGAAAAAAAAGTCGATTTGAATTAGCCAAATTAGGAGTCTGAGTAGCGATTATATGCCCATATTCATAAGTCGCAGTGCATTGTGTTGGCGTGGTGCTGAAACATGTCGACGTCAGTCAATTTAAACATTATCACGTAAAAAGCGAGTTGATTTCAACATATTCGACCGCACTTAACATCACAATTCACCCTCTTTTCTGAAAAATCACTCTCGTCGACATCATCGCTGCCGTCGACTTTGTATGCATATATACACAGGGCCATTTCTCACTTTGAGGTCGTGTGCAAACCTTGTACACTCGATGAATTTTCGAAGGGAACAACCGAACCAAAGAAACCAAACGTTCTACATTTAACAGATCTAATTTTGCACAAAGCAAACAACACAAGACGAGAAAAAAAAATCAGGATCCATTAATATTATGAGAATAAGAGCCAGGCCACACAGTTCCCGAACCAGTGTACCACACTTCGAACGGCTGACTCTTTTGTTTTCTTCCCACGTCGTTCGTTTGACGTAACTCGCACACACACACACATAATGCGATTTCATTTTAGATTTAGATGTAATCAAATATGCAATTTATCAAATTGATATTGATCAGATGCGTTATGATCTGGTTAAAAATGGATTAAAATAGGAAATCATATTCAGGCGCACAAGTGAGCCATTTCAAAGCCAACCAAGTGAATGTGCTGCCGACCGCGTTCCGAATTGATTCCAGACAAAAAGTAAATGAACTTGAAGGGGGAAATGAAACACATATAAAGTGAATTAATTTCTGTGGTAGACGAAACCTTGGGCACACTCCAATCAAAGATGGTATAAATTTTGATTAAGCAGACAAGCAATTATTTGAATGAAAAGAAAAGCTGAAACATAAACAGTCGAAATAAATTGAGTAAATGAGGAAATGGAGAAAAAATGAGACAGAAAACTATAATGCAATGCCAAAGAGGCCAAAATACAACGCAATATAACGCCAGTATTTATTTTTGCCAGAGAAAAAAAATGCAACCGGCCTGATTCGTTGAACTTTTCATAAAACAATTGATTTGACAGCATTCACAACAAACCGAATTGTGAGTGTTAAAAGAGACACATGTCATATGCGTTGAATAAAAATATATACTCCAACTTCATATTCGCAATATCGCATCGCATCCCAAATACAGTTACCATGTTCGAGCATATAAAATAGCATTGAGATACGTATATATGTATTTTACATCATCATCATCATCAGAACATAATTTGTTTCTGTGTCGCAGTTCTCATTCGCATTGTGTTTTTTTTTTGCTCTGTTCTCTGGTGGCATTCTTTATCAGACAAAGGAGACCGCCCAACATTTGTCGACGAAATGTCGATTTTGCTCAAATAATGCGAGTCTCGTGGAAACGGCTACGTTGAATGTAACATCCCCTTTCCCATACAAGCGCACATCGTACAGAAAATACCATATTTCCCCTTATACAACTGGAAGCGTGCTCTATTTTGCTATGTGTATGACTCTGGAATATGCCGGTTGTGTTTATATTCGTTCTAACGTACATTCCGTCGACAACTCAATCACATGCACGCACACTCGCACAGAGTCTCACACAACCGAACTGTTTATATTGCACACACTAAACGGCATTCAAACGATACCTCATGCACAACGAATCTCGGTCGGTTGCAAACAGTTTTGAGTTTAGTCTACGACGTTTCATCGTCGTGTTATGAATGATTTTGCGTTCGAGCGCTCAACGGTTAAATAGATTTTTCACAGATACACATCGAGTTCGCATTTTGTGACGTGCTTTTTCCTACGTGCCATTCGTCATTTTGCACATTAGTTTGTGTTTTTTTTTCTGAACACGAAAAATTAGAGAGACAACTTGTTGTTTATTAACATTTTATCGCATAATTCGCGCGCTTCAAGTGTTGTAACCAATTAAGAGGTAAATCAAAATTAAGTGTTTGCTCTGAAAATCAATTGCAATTGACATTTATACACATTGATCGCTTAAAAATGCATTCCTAATTGGAGAATAATTGAGACAGTGTCTATGAAGTGCGAGAGAGAGAACGAGCGAAAATAAGCGGCTAACGATCGACCACTCGAAATGCTTGTGTGATAAGAAAGTTGTAATTGAAAATAAAACATAAACGGAGTGTGAGAGAGGGAGAGAGATAGAAGAAAAAATATAGAGAAAACTATGTGCTTAATAACAGATTAAGAACCAGGAAGGAGATTTAAATTGTAAAGCTAATTACATGAACAACATGCTAGTCAAACTGTTGATTTTAAAAGAGAACAAATTTTTTTCCTACTTAACGATTTGCCGACCACTGAAACAAAACATTGTTGTGCATATTCTGAACGGAGCTAAACGTTTATCTTGATTCATTGTTGGCTTGAGAAAAATTTTGGTTCATTTTGTCTGGTGTGTATCGTCGTCTTCGTCGTTAAAAGGCAACCAAGTTGAACGAAATTGTAAGTAAATTGAAAAAAAATTCAATCTATACCATTTTATTGGATCAAATAGGTCATTTCCACTGGTACTTAAGCAATTGACGCATCAATCGGCGTTGTGGACAAAACACAAAATTCCCAGCGTTGACATCGAAATAACGGTCAATTACATTTCACATAGCACGTCACTTTGATTCAATTTAATATCTCGTTCACTCATGAAATGTGCCGTCCGACCATTCAAATGTTGATATACCTAATCTAAAGAGCATTTGTTGCACTGATCCGAATCATATCGACGTCGTAAAAATGCATTTTGTTTCATATAAAGCATAATTCCTAATAACCGTGAACGAGGCAATATTACGATTTTGAATTCGAAAAGGTCTGTTTAATCACGAATAGAGGAAAGAAAGAGCGGGAGAATGGGAAGAAGGAGAGAGAGAGAGCCACATCAGAATGAGCTAAGCGTGTAATGAACGAAAATATGTATTAGGGATCCCTTTTCACTGGGTAAAACATTTCAATATTAAATTCCAATCTAATGTCGGTGGTGTCATTGTATCAACAATATGAAAACATCGGTTCTCATAAATAGGCACATCTCTTAAATTGAAACCCACTCGCATCGCATCGCATCGAAATTGATAACTTTGAAAATAAAGAGGGATGAACAGAAAAAAAATTACCGTCAGAAATGGATATTTATTAAACAGAGGCAAAAAAAACGCATTCGGCTAATCGTTTTTGGCTTGAAATTGCTCGCACCAATTTTCGTTCACATGCGATTTAATTCAATTGTGTATGTTACGAAAACTGTTTGCGTTGGTTTCGCATAAATAATTAGTGCTTGTGTCTGTGTGTTGTACATCCTTGCAATGCCCAGAGAAAAAAAATCCCTCTCAATTTTTTGTCGATTAAAAAAACACGTTGTGGTTACTGTGTCGTGTGCATCGTTTATCATTTTCTCTTTTCACATCCCATCTAAATAGTCAAACGGGCCGGAGTAGTCGCGTTGTAGAATGATTCGGGAGTGGTGCGGTCATTCATCTGTGCCTCGAAGAGTTTAAATGACGAAATGGTCAACCAATCGAGAATAAACATTATTACTCATACCCACTCATGTAACCGTTTTATTGAAACGGGACTTTCTCTCTCTCTCTCTCTCTCTCTCTCTCTCTCTCTCTCTCTCTCTCCCTCTTTCTCGACCAGAAAAAAAAGTTTGACGGCCAAACACACAATTTCCATGCATTTGATATTTCCGCCGACATTCAAATCTGCATGTTTAATTTACCGTGAAAATTTCTTTCGAACAACGCAGCCGTTGAACGAACAAAGCAGCATTTATTCAAATCAAAGCCAAATAGCCGAAAATGTAGCTGAGCGAAGCGTTGTCATTTCAAAATTTACACATTGTTTGCCAAAAAAGAACAACGGGCCATTTGAAATTCGATGGCATTCCACAGTTATGGGACCAAGGATGTATGGAATGCAACTGTTATGTTGATCACTCACCAAACTACGATTGAACCACGAGTTTTTGTTGATACATTTCGCTTCGAAGCGGGCATACACAAACACAACTTTATTCTCAATCTGAAGACAGAAGCAAATCGTCGTTCTGATGAGAGAAAATCGTCATTTTTTCACTGTTTCAAAGATGATTCGAAATGAAATGCTTAATTTTTAATATTCGTTCAAATTGAAAGTAAATCAGGTTTTATTTCTATTTCCGTTGCATTACATCTTCTCAAACTACACTCTCCGTTTCGCACTCACTCTCACTCTTAATCTCGTGCACATTTTTTTCCCCAAAGATTCATTCACATTTTGCGACTGAAGCAAAAAAAATACTAAAAAGAAAAAAAAGACTCTAAAAGCCGGAAATAACAGCAGATTTTTTCTCCTCCGTTCTATTTTTTCCGGTTTGTTTCCAAAAACGATGCTTTTGATAGAGCGAAAAAAAACCGTTGTAAATTTATCAAGCCGACTCAAAATAAATAATTCATCAATGGTCTGATGAAAAAAGAGCGGGAACGAGAGCGAGTCTGCTGGTGCAGACGACCGATTCACAGTCATTCCATCAGGAAAGGGATATGGGCAGAAACAAAACACAATAACTCGAGTCGAGTTTGTTCATCGACAATTGTCACCGGAAAAAGACTAACGGACTTTAAATGCTGTTAAGTAGTCAGTGTTGGAGTTGTCTGTGTTGACGAAGTTAGTGAAACCAACTTGTATTTTTTTGCTCTCGTGTATGGACACACATGTTTCACCTGCATGCATTTTGCATGGATTACTCGTTTTTTGGGGAGGATTCGAATGCGACGACAATTCACATCTTTTATTTTATGAAATTTTTATATCGAGACCCGATTTTCGAGTCTAATATTGTGTTTTTTTTTCTCTGTGTGTGAGTCCAAAGAGAACATTTACCGCAATTTACCTGATTTGAAAATGGCTCAGCCTTGAATGCGATTGTTTCAAAGTTCATTCGCACACGTTTTCGAGGGAGGCCGAGGGGAATGGGAAAGTTGGAATTTTCGAGTAATCGTAATGTATATGTAAACACATGCTTGCATGCCATCGCATTCCTGTCGTTCGTACGTGATTACGCAACGAAAACTTGCGGAATGCCAAACGACCGAGATCCGTTGTTGTTTCGTAATTTTCTCATAACAAAGCATAATTTTTCCACAAAAGGATTCTACGGAACAAAACGCAAACACACACACAATTTGAAATATTTTCAACGGGGAAAATATTTGCCGCATGATGTGGTTTGGGGTTAAAAGACGATCATAAATCACATTTTGTGTCGCTGTGAAATGATTCGTTGTAATTTTGTTTTAAATCGGCTCATTATTCCGGAGAGACATATTTCCATGGAATGTTATAAATTTCTCTGTGACTCTTCCTCCTCCGCCCACGACACTCATATTCGCAAATTCATTGATAAATTGATTATGGATTATTAATCAAACCAAATGAGATTTCCTGTTAAATTCCTGTGGCCTTTGTGCGGAAAGCGACATGTCATGCATTTAATTATCGTGGTTTAGATTCATTAATTCGATGAAAATGTTGTTGGTGCACTTTTTGCCCTAATTAAACCATTTGCTAACGATATTCCGTCCATTATATAGCATGCCATTTGTCGAGCCATGCACATTTCGTGACACCGACACCGAATGCTATACCTGGAATTCAATAACTAATTAGAAATTTGGTGTATAACAATAATTTGTCTCCATTTCTAAAGACTACCTAAGGTATTTTCATTTGTAATTGAATACACTATCTCTATCGTGCCAACGAAGCACTCTCGCTCTTCATATCCCAAACTCGATGATTCGATTGCAATCCGAGATGAACATTCCGAAGAAAATTATTCGAATAATTTTCTCAAGAATTTCCAAATGCAGCCAGCACACCGAGGGAATGCTGACTCTGTGGTTGGCTATGCTAAGAATTTCGTAACAGAATCAGAAAAGCAAAAGGCAAAAATACAGCAAATTTCTCGAAAATTAAGTAAAGTATGCGTAAACAAAGTGCGGTGGTTTCGTATGAACCAATCGTTTCGCTTTGTGCATCTTCTTTCAAAGGATACGAAACTTTTCGCAAGCGGATTAAACATCAAGGTGGGCTCGAGAAAAATGATAAAATGATATATTCTGTATTACATGTGTGTGTGTGTGTGTGTGTGTGTGTTTTAATGTGTACATTTTGCAGTAATTAAATCCGACTGCCTTTGTGCCGCTCGAACGAATGGGTTGAACAAAACACCGAAACCAGTAACTTTGAAAGAGAAAAAAATTGCGTTTATTTCGTAAAATTTCGAGCCAAAGTATGCGTTTGTGTGGTCACGAATGTTTCAAATTCGCAAAGGAAACGGACCAAACGTAGAAAATTCTTTGTGTCGAAACAAGAAATAGTTTGTAAAATCTCCATATTAAATTAGCAGCACCGAAGCAAAAATCAAAAGAAAAGCGTTGAATGTTATGTGGAAAAATATCATACGATGAATGCAAACTTATTTATAAATTATGAGCGATAATCACGCACGTTCGCCGAAATTGTGTGCAGACGGGAGGGAAATCTCTCACGACAACCCGACAAAATTTAGTGCGGAACCCGAATGCACTCAAAGTTTTGGCCTGAAGATGGAAATGTGTTTTGTTTGAGAAAGAGAAAGAGAGAGAGAGAGAGCGCGCGTGAGGTGCACGACACCAATTTATTTCATTATGAACTCAAGCAGGCAAAATGACAGCACGAAAAATGCTAACAATTAGGTACATATTTCGTATGTTGACTGGTTTTCGCATTGACTAATTAATTATGAATTCTTTTTCCATTTCGTCTGTTCGAGCACCCAATATAATATATACTCAAGTCAGACGCAAACACGTAATTGCGCTTTCTCAACTAACTCATTTTGTGTTTGTTTTGCCGTTTTTTGCCCCGTAAACTTGTCCACGTGTAAATCGTACATATGCATCAAAAGTGTTTTGATTTCAAATTCCACTGATGTGAGACCGACTCTCCCGAGAGAGAGAGAGAGAGAGAGAGAGAGAGAGAGTTTGGTGCTCTGTTTGCTGTTGGTTGCCGGGGCGTGTGTGAGTGGAAGGCTTTAGATTTCATTTTGAAATCGAAATTTCAAGCTGTGTGAGGTCACCAAACCAATCTAATTGCGAGCGTAAACAACCGATCTGAACGATAGCACAAAGCTTCGTCGTCAACGACGACAGCAACAACAGCAGCAGCAGCAGCGAAAGAGACGGACTCAATGAATATTTGCCGAAGTCGCATTGATTATTATCGTACAACATTGAAATGCAGCGATAATCGACACAAACATCGGCACATTATATTATGCCACTTGAAATATGAGTGCAACCCAATTTGGTTTTTTGTTCGTCTTTCGTCCGTGTTTTCCAAATGAACAACACCAATTAATTATAACATTCAGCGTCTTTTCACTCTGTTGACACTACTTCTTTTGTTTTGTGTTATTGTTCACTCGGTTGAGTGTAGTTTTTATTTCCCATTTGTATATTTGATTTGTTGTGATTTTTACAACTGATAAAATGCGCGACGATGTTAGCTCTAGATTTACTAAATACCCAAATCCATATCATCTACGCTCGTTTGTTTGCGGTAATGTGATTAAAGCTGCAGTTTTTTTCAGCTCATCTGTACGTCGTTTATTCCGTACAAAAATAGCTAGATGAAGGCATGTGAATGAATAATACCAACAAAAAAAAACACTCATAAAATGTGTTAATTCCAGATGATAAATCTCACGGAATAAAAAAAAAGTGTTTGCTGAAGAAAAGTGACATCGGCATTTCATGTAACTCTTTTCATTGGTGTGCTAATTACATCGGCAAACAGGAGACTAAACCAGACAATGTTGTCTGCATTTATAAGCGCTCTTATTAGAACGGCACGAAATACAATCGCTTGAATGAATAAACAGATTTCTGTGATGTTTGCACAAGTCATATATATATTGGCGATAACAAGACATTTTAGTTTTGAGTTGTTGAATATATTTTTGCTTACGCTCATCACATAGTCTATCGCTTACTAACTCCTATTCATTCGTATCGTTCAGTCACTTGCGCTCTCACTCACTCATTTGTTCTCTTCTGTGAAACGCACAGCATTATGCTCCGGAACGTGCCATAATTGTAGCTGGATCGGCTTGTTTTACAATTATACAAACGGAAAACATGTTGGAAATGCAAAGAAATGAGTTATCATAAATAGAATTTAAGTAGAAAAACAGTTTTTACAAGCAACAACACACACACACACACTCTCCGTCTAATCTCAAAAGGCATAATTCGTACTCTAGTGCCTATGATAGTTGAAACGATCTATGTATTTACCGAAGATGGAGTGCCAAGACTAAACATACTAAATAATTATTACGTTAATTATTTGTGAACACACACAAAACATTCAATCATCCGCTTTAACGGCACACCATTGCACCGTGTGTATTCTCAACACTTGATTAACAAACCAAACATTATGACGTGTGATATTGTATTTATGTTGATATTCCACACCTTCCGTTCTCTCACAGCAGCAAAGTAACGCGGTGTGTTTCTAAAGAGGATTCACAGTCGACGCGTTTTCAAAGAGTAAGGCACTTCCGTTTGGACCCAAAAACCATTTGTAATTACACTTGAGCACTTATTTTTCGGAGAAAACACCCAAATTAACCACATGCGGCGCCAACGCTCAAGAATTTTCATTCAACTTGACACTGAAATGATATTACACGAGCTAAAGCTGGATTTAATAAACACTAATCGACCATTATATCAACTTGACTCTTGTGAACGAGCGAATCAGCTCCGTACAGAGGACCGAAAATCCACATAAAATTACGCAATTTTATGTGACCATTTTTGGTGGAACATGGAATGACAAGTTTATTATTTTGGTATAAGTGCCATTTCAATTGAGCCGAGCAATTATATTTGTTGTATCAAGTGATCATTTGTTAATGAGTTGAACAAGAAAATATTGGAATTGAATAGAAAATCTGTTCGAAAAATGTAAACGAAATGAAAAAATGTTTGTTCGGATATTTTAAAGTAATATTCGGAAATGTTGAAGAAATTCGAAGCATTTTTTTTTCACTATGCTACCAAAAATGCCATAAGATGCATGCATCAAGCCATTTGAAATGCCCAAAAAAATAAATTAAAAATGCAAAATAATAATCTTTAGTAGTCATTAGAATCTAATGTTTTCCTAATATTCATTTCATAATGTATTTTTTTTTTCTTTGTTCCTCATCCATAATTATTTTCTTTTAATTTGAAATGCTATTTCTAAAGCCTTAAGTAAACAAGGGCACTCATGAATTCCGCAAAGAAGCAAACTATGAGTGTGTTTCCCGGCACACATGTGTTCCTGCTGCTCGCTATGAAATGTTTCAAATGCCAAGGCCTAGGAACATGTCGAATGGAATAAGGGGAGTAATTGTTGAGTGTGCATGTGTGCAAATAAAATGGATCGAGAGAGAAAGAAAAAGGGCGATGCATTTGTTTCTTTGATAATAATCAGTGTGTGTGGCTGGCCCGTTCAAGTGTTCTTATTAAGCCGATGCAGTTTTCCTTATACATGTGTAATGTAATATTTAATTTCTATTTTGCGAGGGACAATTTCCACATTTCCTTACCTCTCTGGGTTTTTTTTCTTTCTCTTTTTCTATTTTCTCTCAAATCGCTCAAAGCTAATATAATTAAATAAATATGCCAATGTTGTAATTTAACTGGCAGTCAGTTCGTTTTTCGCATTGCTTTGCGCGTAGCCAAAGTGCATGTGATTATTAACGCCATAAAAACTTAAACATGTGTTAAATGCTTGAGTCAACATGAAACGCAATGGAAAATTTAATTTAACAAGAACAGAAAAAAACACACACCGCACATAGCCGAGGCAGAGAGAGAGAGAGATCCGCGACGATACTCCCTTCCTTGTGTTGGTTATTGGCCAGACTTCGTGCTTTTCCAACATATCAATTACTTGACGACCATAACAAACAACGAAAGGAAAAATATTATGTCTCGAAAATAATTTCATAATAAGAAACGATAATCATAGAGAGGAAAAACACACTAAACCGTCATGGTGCAGTATAAATTTATTCGTTGAACTGTAGTAAATTATTATGCAAATTGTTGGTCAGGAATTCGTTGGTTTTGGTGCGCGCACTTTAACTTTATGATTATTACTCTGGTGGTTGCATATCAAAGTGTCGAATCTCGAAGTGATTCATTTACAATTGTTCGTGAGTGCGGAATCGGATTTGGAGCAAACGAATAAATTTCAAGACCCACTTCAGGTAGCAAGCACACTGCTCCCAGTTGAAACCACACTCGACAAGGATTTTAATTTTCTCATTTGCAAACACTAACTGTGAAAATGGGAATGTTTATTCATAATTGGTTTTTTGTTTGAAATACAACAAAGCGCTTCACATTAGAGAAGCAGAAAAAAGAGATGATTTTTACTCCAACTAAACACTTATCTCAATGAATTACCAAAGCAAATAACGTGGGTAAATGACGATGAACACTTTTGCCCTGAATGAGTTTTTATGAAACATAAAAGTAAATGCAACAGCAAAGGCAAATGTGTGCGCGGGTTTGTTTTAAGCGATTCCATTCTAAATGGAAAATTAAATAGTATTTTAATTTTTTTTTCGAGATTATTAATGAATATGAACTGATATCGTCCATTCGATTGAACGATTAGGAAGTAACTTAGCACATAGAATATTTTCGAAAAAATGAATGGGCTTAAAATGAAGCAAAATATTTTGAATATTTTGCTTGAAATTCTCCCCCAATGAATTTTGAGAAAAGTTGTTTCTTTTCGAAAAAAAAAATGGTCGAGCGCAATAATTTTCTAGCGTTTAAAAATAGATTGAGAAATTTTTAAGGCAAAGCCCATTTTTCATGAAATAAAAAATTATGAAAAAGCTAATAAATTTAATTTTTCATTCCATCATTTTTCGAATGCAGTACCAATTTATCAAACTGGTTCACTGCAGATGTCGGCCTATTCCACTATTGCACAATTGATGCTCCAGTTTTAATTTCATCCATTCCACCGCTTTTTCTAAAATGCTCATCATTATTTTTTTTTTAATCGGATTGAAATGCCGGCCAGTTTTGTACAAAATATAAAGACAAACAATTTATACGAATGACAAAACGTATTTAGTATTTTCCTTCCGACTTTTATTCATTCGGGCCGGTATTGTTATTGTTCTTGAGTGCATAATTCATTTTTATGACGACGCACACACACACACGAACACGAACACAAAGTGCGACAAGCTACGGCGGACCCCCATAAAAAAAAACCTTAGTCACACAGAATATAATATCCTTTATTATTGTTCTGGTGGATTAAATACGGAATTAAAAAGGGATGATTTATGCTGTCAAAAAGAAGAAGAGACTGCATTTTGTCGTTGTACCATTGTGAATGGCGTGAATAAAATGTAACCAATTTTTTGTTGTTGCCCAATTTGAAAAGGTCTCAAAGTGACGATCCAAAATGATTTGATTAAATAAAATTATTTCATAAGGGTACGTTTTTGATGGTTGAATGTGTCAATGCGCTCATGCTGAATGTATCAAATGCAGCGGCATATTCTTCCGAACATTCCCTGTGTTTCAATGGAATGGTTGAATTGGATTAGGAAAATTTCACACGAACCGAAATGGTTGACACGAATTTGTCTTGTTGATCATAATAATCGATGTTTGGTATTTGCTTATTAGCAGCAGATATGTCGAATAACTCGTTTGTGGTGGCAATGCATAGATTGAGAAATGAGAATGTGTCAAATGCAATTGGTATGCAAGACAGACATATCTAAGATTAATAACGGCCCGTATGAGAGAGAGAGAGAGAGAGAGAGAGAGATGCTGTGATGCATTGAATAAATCGAATAACACCAAGGAATCATTCAAGAAAAATTCCAATGTGTCAAGCCAAACCGCAGCGAATAATGCGATGATTTACGAGAATTAGTATGTCATTAGATAATTGCATAAATACAACGTTTTACAGTTAACAATCAATGGTTTAAATTAATTGATACCTTCGAAAGTGCGATGGATGGAATTCATTAAATGCAAACCAGTTTGTTTAGAAGCATCCCGTAATTAAAACGAAACATTGTATCGACGCATGTTTGCTGATGATTAATGAAGAAGGTGTGATGCGTATGTGTGTCTCTGTGTGCGTGCGTGTGGTATCACTTACACAAAGCGATTAGACACTGATCTGAATCGGAAATGTAGTAATAAAGCGAATTTGATATTAATGAAATTATTTCGACCGCAAAACCCCCGCCGTAATAATGACATTATTGATGATTGGTACACCGTTGGATATATCAGCATGGAATAGGCACCAATTCACACTTTTAATTATGCGTAATGATTTGTGCATACAGTGAAACAGTGTGGCAAAATCAAACCTATCAACCGCTTCCATATTCACCTATTCCGATGATTCACCGCAAATGGGCTCAGACATCAGGCACATGCAAAACATGCACATATGCCATATCGGTGATGACGATGCTCCATGCTCGTATGCATCGAATCGATATTTCGGAATGTGTTGTTTGGAAATTTAATGTGTAATAAGTGGTAGTGCTGAATTTGTATAATAAATAATAGAGCATGTTCAGTGGTAAAATAAACATGGCATATGCTTTTTGCCATGTAAAACACGATTTGAAGCGTCTCTGCAACCGTTGAACCTGTTGGCATTCGCTTGTTTATTAGTGCTTATATGAAAAAAGATACAACATCCGTGCTCATGCTATGCACCGCTCTCTCTCTCTCTCTCTCTTTATTCCTCTCTCTGTCGATTCGTGGCTCCCTTTGACAGCGCTCATTTTCGGTTCGATTTTCATTCGTTTGGCAAATGACGGGCGTTTCGATGAGAGGTGTTTTTTTTGTTGTTGTTCAAAAATTAATTTACAAACGTGCTCTTCATTTCGTCAATTACAAAGAGTTTTGAGTTTCACACGCTTAATGATCAACATGTTAAAGCATTGAAAATCAAACACATGGCTCCAGTTACACATTCGAATTCACACAATGCACATGTAATTTTTAATTGCGTCATTCCAACCTACTTTTTTTCTCTCCTTCAATACTCGTCAGACTGCAATGACACATGAAATCCAAAACAGGACTTGTTTTGCTCGCTTCGACTGAAGAGTCATCAAATTAAAAATGCTGCCGCTTGTGATTAAAGCGAATTGTCGAACAAACAAACAAACAAAAACAGAACTTTGCTGAAATTTCAGTTGCATTTTTGTAGCCTTTGATGAATTCGCTTTTTCTAATCGAAATTCAAAAAATTCCACAAAAGAAACATTTTTCTCGCAAACACTTTTTCCATCATCACCACAACAACAGCACAATTTCTACGGACGATGAAATAAAACAAACACATTATTGTTGTGTGTTTGCGTTTGTTATTTGTTGTTGTATGTAATAAAATGTTCTGTGCACATTTTACACATAAATCTATGTGGCGAAAGAGCGCGCATCGCGCACATAGGCAAAAAAAACTTTCTTTTCAACGAGTTTGATGGTTATTTCCCCTTCGCTTGCACCGTACCGTTTTATTTATCGCATCATGTGTTGTTGTTTTTTTTCGCGCGCGCACTTAAATACGCTTTTTCATTCTTTTTTAAATGATAAGAAAGTGATGTGATGTATTTGGTAGACTGAATGTACGTGCGGGATGTGGAAACAAAGCCGAGAACCAGCGTATTTTTTTTCTTCTTCTTCTCCCGAATGTAAGGGAGTGAAAAGTTAGACATGAGATTTCTCAACGCAATAGCGGAAAAAAGGGTTCATTCTTTGGTGTGTTGATGGTGGGTCCAAGAAAATTTTATTTCACCGATTTTCCACATTTGAAATGTACACGCCAACAATAACCACCCACTTATTTAACTCGTTCCCATTGTCTTGTCGAAGTTTTAAACGGAATTTTCGGGTGCAGTCCAAATCGAAAAAAAAAGAACAGGAAACGAAAACCGAGAAATAACAGTCGAATCCTGTACACAAAGTATTGTGATGAATGGCTGAGCACGGACTTGAATGCGCTATTTAACGGTGATGAGAAAACGTGATTGCCGTTTTCTTTTCCATCCGTTTCCCTTGCTCTCGTTCTCGCTCAAGTCAACATAATGTTTTTGATCTTGATTTCCATGGTTCGGGTGTGGAAAATCACAATCACATCAGCCGTAAACAGCAGATTTGTTTCGGTAAATTGACGCAAAACATAAACATAAATATTTTAAAATTTTTCACAAGCAATTCTCTCTCACTCTCGTTGTCGATGTGATTCTGGTTTGCATTTTGATTTGAGCAACTCGTTTGGAATCATGTCATTTCTTTTTTTTTCCTTTGAAATTCGTTCCAGAACAAGTATGAAACAGATATTTATTCATTTTTCTTCACGAAAAGAAAACTTTGCGCATTTATTTTCCGTTGAAACGATTCGCGGCGCGAAGTTTGTGTCGCATTTTAAGGTAAATTCTGCGGAACGTATTTAACATTTGCAATTGTTTCTGTGTCTTGATTGCGTTTTTTTTTTCAAAGGCATGAAACAAAGAAAAAAACATGCAATTTTCAAAGTAGTTCCTAACTACGATTGTCCTCGATAAGTGGGCAACTCTTTAGCAGTTCATTATGCAAACTGCGAGACATTATTTTTTCTGTGCCGTTCAACTTTGTAATTAAATGCGTCGCCAATTGCTACTTACGATAATTACGAAAAACAATAATTCAAGTCGAATGGGAAAACGATTCACGATTTCATGTGAAAATTAGCATTTTGAGGTTGTTTTGAGCATTTCCCTAAGTGGCTTATTTGGAATTTCCTATTTTAATTGCGAATTTTTTCCTTTAATTTTTCTTTTCTGCATAAATGTTTCCTTTTTTCTTAACAAATCGTCTCCTAATCTGGAGAATGTTTTTCATTTATTTGTGCGAGCCAAGAGAAAGTCAATAATCGTTTCGTTTTCAAAATCGTTGCAGAGAATGACCATGGATATTGGTAAAACGGAAATCAGCAGTGTAACAGGCACAGCGTCGAATCCATCGCAGATATCAAACCATCAATTGTGTGCTGGTTGCGGCAAACCGATCCAAGATCGTTATCTGCTCAAGGCATTGGATATGCTTTGGCACGAGGATTGTTTAAAATGCGGTTGCTGTGATTGTCGATTAGGCGAAGTCGGTTCCACATTATACACCAAAGGAAATCTAATGCTGTGCAAAAGAGATTATTTAAGGTGAGTAATTCATACGGTGCTATGCTGCAATATGCAAAACATATGGGGAGGGCGGTAGCATTTAGTGGCTTCCGAAGATTGTGGTGTGTTCGAGTCGAGTCAACATTTTGGCCATAAATTGTGCATCAATAAGTTGGTGTCAAGACTTAATTCACCAGAAATAGGAAAAATTTGTTACTGTTTTGCGGCGGATATGTGATTGTTGGCCCATTCACAACAAGATGCTTATTCAAAACATTTTGCCTTAACCGCAAATGGACAATTTGTTGCTGATTTATGTACATTCACACTTGGTGTTTTATTTAGAACAACCACACAGGTACACTGTCACGGAGAGCATGTGATTTTGATCCGATAAACACGACCATTTACATTAGCATGTACCACAAACAGAATACACACGTGAAATGTTTACCCAGAACGATGTTCTCGTTATTAGTTTGAGGAATTGTACACTGCATTCGTCTTATCTTGACTTGTAAAGTGAATTTATTGGATGTGAGTACATGACGTACTCGTGTCACAATCCAATAGACTGATTCTGACATTATTCACACCTCATTCTTGAAGTGAGTCATTGTGATGATAAAATCAGCTTTGCCTCGAGCAAAAAGTGGGGATGGAAATCAATTGGTTGCATCGCAACAATAATTCAAGGGAAAATCATACCAAGAATCGATGGAAAAATTGCTAACATGATGAAATGGAATATGAAAAATTAATTCTTTGTAACAATTTTTTCCAATTTTCTTCAAAAATGGTCAATTTTTTTGGGAGATAAAAGAAAATTGCTTTAAAAATCCCAAATATCTTCGCTTTTTCTAATTTTTCTTTGGAGAATTTTTAAGTTTGTAAACAATAATCCAATTTTTCTTATTTTTCAAGGTTATTTGGGAATACGGGTATGTGTTCGGCCTGTAACAAAGTGATTCCGGCGTTTGAGATGGTGATGCGAGCACGAAACAATGTTTACCATTTGGAGTGTTTCGCGTGTCAACAATGCAACCACAGGTGAATTACATTTATTTGATGATATATCCAACATTTATGATCAAAGACCACATTTTGGTTCACATTTTTATCGAAATGTTTCAAATCAACGATCATTCTTCTCCAATGTTGAATTTTTCCTCTCGATTGTCAATTGAAAGAGGAATATACACATTTCTCAAGTGTTTACTGATTCAATTGTTTCTTTTGTTTTGTTCCATTAGATTTTGTGTTGGTGATCGATTTTACTTGTGTGAAAATAAAATCTTGTGCGAGTACGACTATGAGGAGCGATTGGTGTTTGCATCGATTGGAAATCATCCGATGATGAAGCGCCATGCAAACACAATTGCCCAGAATCCACCGCCACCGTACACAAAAAGCAGTCCTGGCAATATGCCAAACGGAACCAATGTGAATAGTGTTTCGCCCATGCAACAGCAAGTGATGGGAATGGATCAAACACAGTCACCGCACCATCATCAACAGGCTCACATTCAACAGTCAAAAATGCAGCACGATGATCACAACAACAACAATCATGGTCCAGCCAATGGTGGTAGTTGCGGCATAGCTGCCAATCAATTCAATGCGCCACTCATGAAAATTCCGCATAGCGCCTAAGCTCACACGCACTGCAGATATTTTCTCAACTGGCTCAAAAGTATATAAAGTACTGTAATTTTTTTTTTTGATTAATTTTAAGATATCCAAATACGTACAAATCCAATGAATGGATTTGCATTCATAACCAATGCCAAAACACGAACAAAGGCCATATTTACACATTGTGTGTAAACGATAAAAAAATCATGAAAATAATCTCAATTTGCTTAGGAATTATTGAGTAATTTCTAAGATCTATTCGATTTCCTGTTTTCTTTCGGGAATTCGATTAAAACGTACTGAAACGAAACTGAAATGACTCCACTTTTTGTTCCAGGAGTTCAAATCGATGTAAATTATCAGTAAATTGATTTTTTTTTAACTAGAAAAAGAAATTTTTTTTTCATTAAATTTCCTTCTCATTTATTCATTAATTAACTTCTTTGCTAATAAACAAGAATTCGTTGGACAGTTTGCAGACGTTAGCTATGTTCACAAGTGAGTCTAGATCAATTGCATTGAATGTGCACTGCGGTCACTGACAAATGTAACATGCGCGGCTTTGTTATTTGCCGGTACTCGAGTCGATTCGATAAAAAAAAAGAATCAGAAATGCCAACGAAATTAAACAGAAGCGATTTTTGATTTGAACCCAACGTTCAAAACTCGTTCGAAGCCGAAACCGTTTTGACTAGAGTCAAATTGTGTACATTTCCGACCAGAGTTGGAGTGTAACACATTCAAACGGGCACACGTCGTCTTCGAACAGAGTAAAGCGAAGAGAAAAAAGATAAATAAACCCATCAACACATAATTTTTGTTGTTATTGTGATATTTGTTGAAGAAAAACATTTAAGGAAGAGAAAAATAGCATTTTATTTAAATGAATATTTGAGGATAAAACGAAGATGGTGAAAAAGATTTAAGTTAAATTTGTAAATATACGCTATAAACATTCTATCTCAAATTAACGCTCATTTCAAACCCCCCAAAAAATAAAGAATAGTCGACTGAATGTTGTTTATTTCGAATATACATCGAGGAAGTACTTTTCTTCCGTCAGACAAACGATTTCATAAGAGAAGAAAAACAAATTCCGTGAGAGAAAACAAAAATATTGACAGAAAAAACATATTCACACATCCGAAACTGTTGTCTAAATCGTAAACCAAATAAAGAAGCGAAAAATATCGTGAAATAATCTTAATGTACAATTCAGTATTAAATGTGGAGCGAAACAATTGAGCCAAATAAATAAAAATAATGGAAATGGAAATTGTGGACTTTTGATTCATTTTTTTTGCAGAGATTTTCCTTGATAATTCTTTATTTTTACAGCCTCCTGTTCTGGATTTAACCATTTGCAATGGGTTCATTCGTTTTTTTTTTATTGCAGTGAGCAGACAATTTGAGTCAACCGTAAGTAACCCACCTACTTTGGGTCATTCGAAATAGAATATCTTGCCACTTAATGGATCTCTTTTAAGTAATTAAGTGAAACTGAAACAAAATGCGAATGCCCAAGAAATATGCGTTCATTAAATCTGGTCATCCCTTCGTTTGTTCGTTCTTTTTCTCCACATTTTCGACCGCATTAGCAACAGCGACTAATTTAATGCAATTAATTTGCATTAAGAAATAACACCTTAATAAAAATTCATCCAGGAAACCGTTGCTAGTCGTTCTTCAATGTCCCGAACAATTGCAGGCAAACAACAATTTCTTTTAACGACCGCTTTGTGCACGGCAAACGATCCTATTCTTCAATCAACGAGCGGCACAAAGGAGTGTATCATTTTCACGCATATTTCTGGATGAATGGAGACGAGAGTAAGAACCCCATGGAAAAAAGGGTTACTTATTGTAATTATGAATACATTCACTCACTCACTCGGTGCCACTGCAATCATTTTTATATTCATTCATTTCGTGTATGCAAATAAGCCAAGACACACACACACTCTCTCTCTGTCTCGTTTGCTTGAATGTAGTAAATCTTTATTAATTGCAAAAATACAGCATTCCATCTTTTTGGGTGTGCGCTGTGCTGTGTCTGTGGTGAATATCAAATGCAGATGCAACCTTAACGAGCACAAAGAAGTGTGAAAGTGCGTGGTTTTGTTATTATTCTTTTTCCCTCCCAGTCAAAAGGGTTCCGTTCATTGCCCATCATACGAACAACCATTAAAAAAATTAAGAACGCTGTAATTCGATGGGAAATGTGGGGAGAATTTGTGGAAAATCCAGAGCTAGGAAAAAAATGTAGATTTTTGAACGTCATTCCATTTGATGAGCACCTTTTCTACAGCTCCATTAATTTTAATTCTTTATTACTTTGAGAAGAAAAATTACGGCGGTTAACGCCAGTCGCCAGCTTGTTATTACGTGCAAAAGCGCATTAACCTAAGTGCAAATGGACTCGAATTCATTTTAAATAATTAATAAATCTCCGAATGAACTTTGGTCGAGGCGGTTTTTTCTTCTTCTGAAGGTTGAGGTGAACTTTGTATAAGGAAACGAATATGTGCTTGGTGCCTTTTTTATAAGAGTATTAATCAATGACATTGATTTGCACTTTGAATGAGTATTCATTGTTTGTGTCACATAAAAAAACACCGAGCAAAAGTCTATTTCGAAATTTTGATTAAAAGATTTTATCTCTCATTCACCCCATCGAATTTTCTGTTCGACGACCCTCCTCTGGATTCAAGACGAAATGAAAAATGTCACTTCGCTTAATGAGATGTTGACTCTACTTGAACGGCTATTTTTATTAACACATATTTCTTGTATTGATTTTTGAAGCTTCAAGGGAACATTTTTAGTGAGGAATCAAGAATGAGTTTTTTGATCGGCACAAATGGGAAATGAACCACCAGGAATAAAAGGTAAATATTGGCGAACAGTACGCTAAAGTGGGACTAGATTTAGTTTTCACAAAATTAGAGTGTGACACTCCAAGTGTCCATATTGTTGCATTTCGATTATGTTAGCCATAATCACAACAATAACGTGTTTTTCTTTTGCATACGACATTTTCATTCTCCTGTTTTCAAACATTTCGGTATGATTCGTTTCGCATTTTCAACGGTTCAACTGTTGTAGACTTGAAAAGGATGAATTTAAAAATACAGCGCATTTCAAAATTTAGTACTTTTAGCTGGAACCAAAATTTTTTATAGCACATAATAAAGCAAAAAATTTGCGGCTTGTGGTAAAATAAGGAACAGACGACGTAGTATGATGAAGTCATTTTGAATATAAAACCACAATTCAAATGAATTCAAAATTGTGATAACGAATATGAGCATAACGTCGCATATATAAATGATTCGAATAGAATTAATTGTGAGCTGCTTTATGCCTGCATCACACATGATAAACCTACATGAGCTCTCGTTCATGCAAAAATGCTTTCGCCATTTAAGATACTGTTTTCTGCCTCTGTTCTATTTTGCAGCTTTGGTTTGTAAATCATTTCAGCAAAATAGCTGAGGTATGTTGATGCAGCTCATAGACGTGGCATATTCGATGTTATAACAAAATAAAATGGTTAATAATTCCGAAGTCAGACTGATTTAATGGAAAAAACTAAATTGACAATCACTAAATCATCATTATTCTTTGAAATGTATCAGCAAAAACTAGAAGAACAAAAGAATGATATTTTTTTGCAGAATTTTTATTTTTCTTTCATTTCACAATTTTGTTTTAAAATATGTTGGTATTTATTTATTCGAGGAAAAAAGAATTTTACTTACGAAAATGGTTGGAAGCATTTACAAGGTGTTTTCCAGAATTTTCTATAATTATATCTAACCACTTACGATTAACCTTTAATATATTATGTATACATCGTTAGGAACGCCATCAATTAAATGTTTCATTTCATTAACGATAAAGATTTTAACTTCGACACAACGATCTTTAGCTAGATTCAAAACCGATGTATAATTATCCATGTTTATTTCAAAATTAAAATCATACGTTACTACAATAAGCGTTGTTAAAACTTTATTATATTCCAGGGCCTTTTTAATTCCACGCATAGTTACTTCTGAACTTTCTTTTGCAATCATCACTTCTAATGCTGGCAGATTTTTAACATATTCAACCAACCTTTTGTCAATTAGGTTATCCAGACACAATGTTTTCAATGTTGTGAATGACTTCAATTGCGAGAAAAATTGATACATATCCAAATCAGATCTGGAATAATCGTTTTCTATTTCGATACTCAATTTTTCAAGGGGAATATTTTTTTCAATGAATTCAGTAATCAATTTCTCTTCTGAAAATGAACAGCACGAACTGATTTCCAACCACTTTAGTTTCTGCAAATTGCTTAAATGTATCAAATTTGAAATTGAATCCATATTTTCAACGTGTTGTCGAAAAGCAAGACATAGTTTCCCAAGATTTGGCGTTAAGCGAGCGAGGCTGGATGAAATCATAGGTGTTATTTGATTACAAATTGAAATATCTGTATCTTTCAGTTGCGGATTCAACTTCAAGAACTCAATGAGCTGGTTGGATTTTAATTTGTGCAAACAAAAGAATTTGACAATTTCCAATTTTGGAAATGCATGAATGAGCCAATCGAAGTTTGTTACATTTGATAGATTCAATCTTTTTAATTACGACTGATATGCAAAATTGGAGACGTATTTACTGTATATTTTTAAATACTCTACTGCTTGTAACGGTGATCGAGTTTTGAAATTCACTTGCGCACCAGGTGAGTAGACAACAAATTTGGTCAGTGTTTTACCACAGTAATCTGCAATCAGATTTTGAATGTTGTCGTCAAGTTTTGTATCTGTATCTTGTGTCCAGAAATGAAGTTCCATGATTAGGTGACCAAAAATTATGAGGAAACTGTGCACTCGATTAAGGAACATCGTGTGTTCAGTGTTCGGATGTTCTCCTTTTCTGCAACGGCCATCGAGAAAAATCTTTTTGTATTTCTACCGAAAACTAGCCTTGGCATTTTCTTGGAATCGAACGCAGGTTTCAGCGGCACTCAAAAAATCTCGAACGTTTAGATTTTCTTCAAAATTGACTAAATATCTACGAAGCACTTGACATCATCCGATCTGCAAAAGACTTGATCTTTGAAACGGTGTTTTTTGCCGAATAATTTGTGGTTCATTTATAAGTAAGTGCAGTTATTTCAAATCAAAAAGAATTTCAAATTCATTGCTTAGAATAAAATTCAAATCGTTTTCCATTTTTAAAAAACGTGGACTTTCTTCATCGTTGAAATGCTTTTTTCTCGATTGGTTAGAATAAATTTAAATTTGTTTTTTGTTTTAGAAAATCCAGTTTGCGCCAGTGTTTCTTCATCAATCGATTCAATACGTCACGAGCCAGCAGCTACACTGCTGGATCAACCAATGGAGATTTGAGAACAACACGAAGCCATGGAAGGGATGATTGAAACCGATATTAACTTACCTCCAGCCCAAGAGTCTCCAAAAAACATTCTGAATGTTCTTAATGACGATTGCAATCAAGCGGTCGTATTGAAGCTAGGCAATGTATTGGATTTTCTTCACGCAGCTGAAGTATGTACAAGATTTGAGCAGAACGCACAGCTGTGTTTTCCTTTAAAGGACATGATTTTTTCACGTGAAGCCGTAAATTCGAAAAAGAAAAATGCTCTATCAAAATAATCCAAATATGCTAAAAAATTCCTTGGCAAATTTGGTCGATTTATTAAATCTGTTGATTACTTCCATAATGAACGTAGCTACGTCATACCGACAAATGAATCCATAAAACGCAATACAATGGAAATGAGTGAAGAATTGAGTCTAATTCATAAATATTGTGGAAAAACTTTGGTCAAATTGACAATTAGAGGACACTACTTGGCCTTAAAACTTACGATACGATACGATGCTTTTGAAGAACTAAGCCTGAAAGGTATTCTGCTACATCCGCAAAGCTATTTCCCAAATTAAAACAAATGACTATAGATGATCTTATATTGAACATGAATTGGGTTGCGAATGAATTTCCACATCTAAAAATAGTGCAATTTCTTACCACGCATACACTAACGAATGATATTTTTATTGAATTTCTAAACCGAAACCCGCAACTAGAGCAATTACGGGTGTGGAATAGTTCCTCGTCAAGTCTTACATCATTAGCATGGCAAGGTATTGGAGAACGATTACCAAATCTCGTCTTTCTCGACTTAAAAAACGTTGACGTAGAAGCAGGTGTCTTAGAACTGTGCACTTTGCGTAGATTAGAAATATTATTTCTTACGTCAAGTTTTCCAGTGAAAATGCCTCGAAAACCTCTAATCGATTCGTTTGTTGGAAATAGTGTTCCCATTGAATTATTGCACATCAATCGATTAGATATTGAAACAGCAAACAGTATACAAAAAATGAAACTGTTGACGCATCTAACAATTGATGGGGCTTCTGAACAAATAGTCATCAGTACCGTCAAACAACTACCAGTTTTAGAAACTTTAGATTTACTGGATGTAGAAGATGGTAGTCTTTGGAAGTTTACGAGCTCACTATTGATGCGGACGAGTATAAATCAATCGTAAAATTGGCTGAAAATCGCTGTCAAGTCAATTTAAATATGTGTGAAATTATTCTATATGGTACTCTGGAAATGAATGGCTGGGTTTTTATCAAGATTGATTTAAAAAATATTGTTTACCTTGCTTTATTCGGTGAATATGCTAAAGTTTCAGTTTTTTTATATCTATTAATGTTGTTCACCAATTCATGATAGATTTCAAGATAGAAAATAAGTAAATATATGTAGAAAATTCCATTCATTCGGAATAAATACATCGTAACTCAGTATAAAATCTTTTTATTCTCTTGTTGGAATGCTATGAACCGCACAAAGTAAACGAAGTTGATGGAGTTCTTCATGCAAGTAAAAAGTTTGATTGTTTATGTAATTAAAAATAACGAATAATAACACGGATGCGGAAGAGCCACTTTTGGTTTCACACATGAGCAATGCGTGGCAAGAAGTTAAATGCAATTAAAAATTCTCCAATGAAAACCAAAATGGTATTTGCTTGTTCGTTATGGTGTGTTTCGGTTCCATTTGAAATGTGTGTGTGCGATAAGTTAATTTTAAAGCAAATTTCGTTGATTGTTCGCGCTCAACTTTCTCTGCACATGGGCTGTTTGATTGAACAAAAGGCCAAAATTAAAGGTTGAATTTCCACTCTTTGTCGTCGAAACTTTTACAAAAGAAAACATTTTCAATTAATTGAATGATTTATGAGAAATTTATGCACGAAAAAAAAAGAGTCGTATTGAATTGAGTGTGTGTCGATTGTGTATTCAAACGAAGAGTTTCGTTACGGCAAGAGGAAGAGGTAACCAAATGTGGAATGGAATCACTCAATACACAGCGTAAACCTGACAATAACATTGTCGAAATGTACAAATTTGATTCTGAATTTGAAATTCGATGCCATTTATTGGATTTTGGTGTGAGCCGAGGCCAGCCGACATTAAATTGGAAAATCGCATGAAATGGAAAACCAGAAATTCATTTAAAATAAAAAGAAATAAATCTCTGGGCTTGTTTCTTTTCTTCTACGTATTGTTCACTGTCAGAAAAGACGCATTATAGCATGTTTGAATCATCCCTGCGCGGTCGAAAACAAGAAATCGAAATTAGCCTTGCTTTTTAAATGCGACAGACTCTCGGAAATCTTAATCGTCGTTATTATATTATTTATCGTTTCCCTTCCTCTCCTTCTCTCTCTCTCTCGCACACATTTTCAGTACAGTGCTCATTCAGACATGAGGCATTCAACCCTTTCGACCGCGCTGCAATTTCACCTCGTCGCACTGTGCCGCTTCTGAGTAATCAATGCACGTACAGACGAATTCAACTTCAACGAAATCAAGTCGAACACAAACACAATACACAATTTAATTTGGAAAAACGAGCGCGCCGGGCAAAAAGCGAACCGAATTAATGGCTCAAGGTTTTGCAAAAATAAAAACACACACTCGCACTCTTTCCCATTTGCTCTCTTTTCCATTTGAACAAGGTTGTTTGGCGTGAAGCCGGCAACTCCATTTTCGGTTTCTGAAGCTAACAATTGTGCATGCAATCGATGTGAAGTAATCCAATTAAAAATAATTTCATATGATTATTGTTATTCTTTGCATTAAGCGAACGAGTTGTTTTACTTTACGCTGAAGAGTCAACGAATTTGTTGCCTTGATAAAAGAAGGCAGTGCTGCGATAACTTGGCTGAAATATATGAGTGTAAAGGGTTCACGTTGGTTCGTTGAAGGAAATGCGATTCAACGCGTCACAAAGTAAAACCCTTTAAGCCTATAATGTAAATGATCGTGTTCAGAATGAATTGTCGCTTAAGTGCACCGCTGAATGGATGTACGCACGCTGACATCCGACACTGGAAGAGCAGGTTCATTGAGATATAAAGAATACGAGGTAAATTGTTACAAAGTTTATGCTATCCATGCATCATGAAACTCAATTGCACCAGTCTATAACTGGCTTCATTCAAACGGTGTGATTTTCTTCAAAACAATAAACTATAGGTTGCGTATACGTCGCGCTTAATCTCACTGCAATAACTTTTATAAAGTTTATATTCCGTTGACGATTTCCCGAAAAAACGAATCAAATAAAAGAGCCAAGAGATTTTCGTCGTCGCAATAAGAACGTGTTCGGTGACACGAAGCGAATGTGAAAATCAAGTCAATACTTTACGTGGCGCATTTGTTCCGCAATAAAATATGTATAACAATGAAAATGCGCGTATTCATCTATTCGACGCGGAATTGCGACATTTTTCCCAACTCTTTCACGAACAAAGTTGAGAAAACGACGGCATTCAAGTTTTAAGTCATATTTTTTTCCGTGTGTGCGAGGAGAAAGAGTGGAAACGTCTATTGCTCGAGTTGGAACGTACGCTGCAACACGAAAGGGTTGGTTGCGATTAGAAAGTCTTTATTTTTATGAGTGTGATGAGAATTTGGGAAAACGACGATGTCGTCAATGAGAAAAAGTGTTTGCCACTTTGTCATGGATTATTTACACAAATCACAATATTCCGTCGTTCGCATTCAAATCGACTCGGCGCAGTGCTAAGCTTTGAATTTATAATTGCAATTAAGAAACATTGGTTTGTCAGGGCCTGGCAAACAGATTGACGAGCTAAAGACGAAACTGAAAAATAGATTGGAAAAAGAAGTTATTTTGGTCGTAAGTATTGTGTGAACGAACGGATGGCTGCGAGGAACTTCTTTTTTGGCGTCGCTAAGAAATTCTTCGGTAATTCAACTGCATAAGTAATTAGGTAAATTCAAAATGACACGTTCGAAAGACTGTGTTTAAGTTTTTTCCGTTATTTTCAAACGGGATTAACTCCTTCGAACTAAACTCCAAGAAAAGTACGCCGTTTTCAGAAGCAACTTCTCTCGATACTCGAAACATAGTTGCACTTCATGAAATTTTGTCACAAAATGAGCGTTCGCATCGTTAGCTCGCTATCTCTCTCAACCGAAGTCTCTCTTATGACGGTGTTTCAGTTCAAAACTTTGATTTTGTTCCTCTTTTGTTCACTTCTGCTCAATACTGCATACGGTATGCTGCATACCAAATCAACGCCGAATGTTTCGAGTCTTGGCCGAACGATTACTTGGGTATTATGTTTAATCTATTTCCAAATCCGGCCAAATGACTCAAAATTTGTCTTCATAATTCATGTCAGCCGAGAGAAAATGAAGAAAAAGAGACAGCCGCTTAAATCTAAATCTTGCTTATCGAAATCTCTGCCGCGTCGTGTTTTGTTGCCAAATTTGCCATTTGTCGCAAGTCGCAAGGGTATATTTTTTTGCAAGCCGACATCCCAAATATGTGCGCATTGTTTCCATTGGTTTTGATCTTGTTTCCCATTTATTTATCACTTAATTCAACATTTTGCTATTCCAGTGAGATACTTAATTTATTCTAAACGTGTTTCAAGCCATTAGTAACTCGTATCTCGTGTCTTTTCGCCAAAAATTTTGCGGTACATAAAATGGTGCATAACTCAAACGGAGCAAATGAAAACAACGGGAAAAAACGTGTCACGCGAAAGAAAAAATGGTAAGATCTCCGTTGTCGGGGAAACCATTGTGTGTGTAATGTTTGAACATTAGTCGATGCAAAACAGCTAAACGACTGATTTAAATGCCCTCAAAGAATTCCACCAAGGTAGGAAAAAAAACACAAACTCCGCAAATCTTGATTAATTTTGAAAGAGCGACAACGACGAATTTGATGCAGAATAACGAAACGAACGCGGAAATTATATGAGACAATCGGGAGAGTGCAAATGCGAAAGGAGAACACAAGAAAAGTGGAAAAGCCCACATTTTTCGATGTTGTATTATGAAGATAATAACACGATATGTACTTCCCTGCGGCAATGTGTTTACGTTTTAAGAGAGTTTCTCGCATAAAAAAAGTCGTCCAAAACCGATTTGATTCCACCTTGGCACGCAGTGTAACTTTTTTCCCGCGGTATTGCATCATCATTTGTTCGGCAGCATTGTAATTTGAATGTTTTATTCCAGAGTGAATGGCTGTTTTAATGCCAAAATCTATTTAGTGTCTTCATTTCGACATTGTAAACACAACACACAGCCAGAAGAGAGAAAAAAATCCATGTAACGCAATGTAAATGCGTTGATATCATCCGCATTGCATTTTTCATTCGAGTAGCAATGCGCGCCAGGGATTTAATGACACAATTGGGGATTAACTATAATGATTATCGTTAAAAGTTTTGATTTTGTTTCGCTGCGCTGCTTGAATGCCATATATACTGATGGTGATGACGATGATTTGGGAGAGAGAACATGAATAATACACAGACACACAATGAAAAAGTCACACGAGTCTATGCGAGATAGAGTAGCAAAATCCCATTTTCAGATCCGCAGATTAGATAGATATCCGAAAAAGTTAAATCGAGAAAATTAAACCGATCGACTTAATTGCCGCCCGTCCAAATAGTGACGACGAATGTGGAATAATAAAACCTATTTTGAGTTCGATCAATCGTTAACGAAACTAGTTTCAACATCTAATGTTAACTTGATATCGTTAAGCCGGTCTCTTTTTTGAGAGAGAGTTTTAATTGCAAAGAGGAAAAGCCAATTAAATTGAACTGAGACGAGAGAGGAAGAAAGAGAGACACAGTGAAGAAGAACGAAAGAGGTAGAGAGAAAGAGAAGGAAGGATTTGAAAGGCATTTTAAAAACGCTACTGTGTATCGGCTGCTAATTATAGAAAGTAAGTTTTCCTACCTCCGTGAATAGTCAAACGTTACCTCAGATTCCAATTAAATGATTTTTAATAAAAAAAAAATATTTCGTCAAAAAGGCCGAAATTCCAGACAAGAAACCAATGTCAACTGAAGCGAGCGAAAAGTCTTTTGTGTGGCACGACATTCTGAGAGCATGGCATTATTAAATAATTAATTAAAAAATTCCTTTTGATTAATCCGCAACGTTTGTGTAATCCATCAGCAAAATGCGAACTAGGGTGAATGTTACATTGACACCGTCCTTACCCTTGAACACACATCGACAGTGAATTGCTCTCGTTTCTACTTTTCTACACCTCTTTTGTTCATTACATCTATTGCGTCGTCAACAACAATTGATTCACCCCAATATTACTGATGCCATGCAAGAAGTTTTCTTAAATTAAAACTTTCTCAGTTTACACAGAGCTATCGTTGATTCTGCTCTTGCTGCTACTACTACGGTTGTTATTGTTGATTGCAATGCTCGATCCAATAAGTTAAATTGCGTCTAATTGAATGCATTTCAAATCGTCGAGATTTTTTTTTTTTTTTCGTCAATACTCGTTTTACATGTTTTTTTCCTCTTTTTCTCTCCTTTTCATCGGATAAATTAGATGCACCATAACAACTGAACGCATCCACGAACAATGGACTGGTATCAAAAGGATATAATGAGGCTCGATTCATTTTTCAATGCTATTTTTTCTACACCTTTTGTTATCCAATCTTCTATTATACGACACATGATTTATAATTAGGCAACTGAAGACAAATTTTTTGGATCGTTTTCAATGCACACACCTTTGATGCAGTTTTTTCCTCTGTCAACATAAAGAAATTATAATTTAATTCAATAAGAAAACTTGTTGTTGCCTACTTTGAATTTCTTTTCATTTTATCGGCGAATTTTCAATATATTCTTTTGAAAGTGAAATAAACCCGATGAATTGTGTCTAAATAAGAGTTCATAACAAGCGAAATAATTATATTTTCTGGCGCTCGTTTATAAAACCTCAAATGAAAGCTGCACTGAATCAATCAAAATTTTATTTCAGTTCCATTCAGCGAAGAAAGAGTAACTCCTTGAGCAAGAAGTGACCAACGTCAGTCATTTTTCACTTGGGTTCACATACCCATTTCTTTGTTTACTGTTCCGGGTGATAAAACGGAGCCAAATCCAGGTGATTTATAAAAAAACGTCGTCACATTTTATTACGCTTTCGCTGGTTCTGTATGTGAGTGTATCGTAAGATTTATCAAACAGCGGTTGGTCTCATTGAATCAGTATTAGCAAGTATTTTGTGGTGCGTATTTCAGTTGCTGTCTATTTTTTTCTAACTGATGACCATAATTTTTCCTTATTTGCTTCTAATACACTTGAATTTGAGCCCCATATTTTTTTACCGTCTCTCGTTTTCTAGCTCAATATTGATGTTTGTGATTGAGAATAGAAACCAACAAATACAACGGCGAAAAAAAAGTGAACGCCGTCATTTTATGGCAATTATATCATGTGGCGATTTCAATTGTTTTTTCCACTGTAAATGGAGGCAATTACACTCGTTATGGCTAACACACGAGGAATAGCAAAAACAATATAAAAAGAGTGCGTTTTAATTAAATTCTTTTTTCGCATTTCCATTCGCATAGGAAATGGCTCTGAGTTTGCAAGAGCTAGAAAGGGGAAAAAACTAATAAAAAATCGTTGGTCATTATTTTCACTGCGTGAGCATTTCAGCTCTTGGACTAGCCTATTTTTTTCAATGCTGCATGGTGGTTTTTGTGTGGATTTCTCACAAATCAAAAGCCGTATGAAGCAATGAAAACGTGAATATGATTCGAGTGTGGATTTTTACCGTCATTTATGTGCAAATATTATGGCAGGCACACTCGGCCTTTATGACGGATTATGAGGCATTTTATTCAATCCTTAAATCGTGTGGTAGAAAAAAGAGATTTTTGCATTATGGTCGAATAAAAACATTTTTTTTGTGTGGATGAAGTCGAATTTTGCATTTACTTTTTTTGGAAAGAAAAACAAAATGACGTGATCATAGTAATCCTTTATTGTTCAGTAATTTCTACTTTCAAATCGAAAACATTTTTTCACATGTTATCGCGTTATATACGCTTTTGAATATTGCGTGGAATAATAATATTTCTTCAACTTCAATCAATAATAAGTCGTAAGACGATCCTGGTTAATTTTTGCTACTAATCCATCTGTTAGTTTTTCTGATATATTGTTGAAAAAATGTTCCCAGGTTCCGTTGCATGAAATCTTCGCACGCACTTTGACATCTACTTGCACCGTATATTTTTGATAATCGCAACAGTTCACCGCAATTCTTCTTTGTGATGCGATTGTACTTGCCCGAAAAGAGATTGGAAGGATTTTTTACGTGTACGATTTCTCAAAGAGATGTTTTTTTTGCATTTTATTACTTTGTGTTTTCAAAAAAAAATCGTTAAAAGTTACTTCATTCATGTTATTCCTTTATGACATTCCTTACCGTAGAACAGTGCCAAGAAATCATAGAAAATATCCCATGAGATCCCCATTATATTGATTTCATCACGTTTGGTCGATGCATCGAAAAAGATCGACTTGAACACCGAACTGCCTGCAGCCAACACACATTTATGCGCACGAACACAATACGATGTGAACGAATTATTCGCCAGCAAGAATTTAACATCGCCAGTTTCGTTGGCTTGTTCAAACAACGAATCTATTAGGGGCAATTGAGGTGAAGTCTTGAATTTATCGCGAGACATCTTAATGAATGGAGAAATTTTCAAAATTTATGAATTTTTCTTTGTTTTATATTTGAATTGAATAAATCAATCGGTGTTTTCAACTACTACTTTTTCAAGTCAGCCAAAGCAAGCAAAAAATGAACTGAAACATTTGGATTCTTCTTATTGAAATCATGGCCAGCATGATGAGCTGCTTTTTATTGAAATATTCAATGGAAAAAATGAGATTGCTGTTATGGCAAACTTAAGTAGGCTATGGGATATATTTAAAAACTAGCTGCTCGTCCTCTTTACATATTCACTTGGCCCATTCAATGCATCCTTCGAATAAAATCTTCTCATTTCGCTGCGCACAGTTAATACGAAGAATATCTTCAAGTACTTTGTGTTGCATCTGTGGGAACCAATCTGAGCTCATCCTTCTAACCAGTTTGTTTTGATTTGCTTCAAACAAATGTCATGGAGTTCATTGGAATCAGAGTCAATTGCCAGCTCAAGTGTCCAGAGCAGTAGCTTAGCTTCAATGCGATCTTTCATCACCTCCACACATATAGACTTAAGTTCATCAGCAGCGTATTCATTTGTCAACTACATCAATTCGCAGAAGTAATCGACAATAGAAGCGACGTCGTAGATACCTTGAATATTTAAAAAAAAATGAAAATGAAGAGATTTTACACTAATTTTCGAACCAATAAAGAGTTCTAAATAAGTAAATTTCGATAAAACTATTGAAAAAAAAAACGTCAAATGAAACAAATTGAAATATGAAGGAGAAAATGAGTTCATCGCAACAATTTTCGAAACCTATACTCGAAAATGGAATTCAACTCACCATAAAACATATCGAGAAATGCCTTGAAACCTTCAGATGAAATGTACGTTTTCGATATGATGATATTGTCAGATTTTTTCACCGCACTGTAAAACATTTCGTCAAACACAGGGCTTCTGACAGCTAAAACACACTTGTGGACAGCTATCCGTATCGATCGACCTTTATCTTTATCTTTCACAATAAAACAAACATCAGTTGTGTGTCGCTTTTTATATAAACGTTCAGCTACTGATGATTTATTTGCCATTTATAAGAGAAAACAATTATCAAAACTACAAAATGAAGCGTTTTTTAAACAAAAATCAAATTATTTCGTAGGTTTAACAACAATCTATCTGAACCAAACAATTCCAATTTCCAAACTAAATATGCGCGAATAAAATCCAATGAACTTATATCACCCGATACTGAGATAAGATTAGAATGTTGTGTTTAAAAATGCTTTTGAGTTTATCAACAAAACGAATGAGTCTTCAAATTTGTAGTATTTTCATTCTTGTCAGCATGGTTGGCGTTTTTAGCCGTCAGCTGATAGCTCACTGAATGACGGTCTAGAATCGCCAGTTGACGATAATATTCAACGTAACATTGGGCCTCAAAAACACATCGTCAAACACCGCAAAGTGTCGAATTTCGTATCAATCGCCAAGTTTATCTACCTACCTCATTCACGTGTCCAATTTGCAAACGTGACGACATCATTTATCTTGAAGCCGTAAAGAAAGAATCGTTCGTCTTGTTGACTTGCGATTGTGTCCGCAAAGAAACCGAACAGTAAAAGAGAGCAGCCAACAACAATACAATCGGATGAATAAAATGTTTGCCACAAAACGATGGAGATGAAAGCCATTTATCATATTTATGTAATTTCCGGCTTGAATGCGGCGAAAAATGTATTCAATAAGTATGTGTCTAAGCACATACACATGCCGAATGTGTATAAATCCCCTTATCGAGATGCAACCGTATGTGTTCGATGATAATAATGTGGAACGCTAGGTACACGGACACCCGACAAACTGAAACGTGTTTATTTGCGAGCAGTATGATGGTGAGTTTGGAATTGAATAAATCGTTTAGGTATTCAATGGAATTATTGAATTGTATCAGCCAGTGCGATCATAATAAATGTTCATCGTCTTTTGTGCGTGTGTCTTTGGCCCAGAGAGAAAAATAAAAAGGGATAACAAAAAAAGGAAATTTACATTTTTTTCATCGTCGGTAAACCTGTTCACCAAGTCAGACGACGAAGAAGACCATTCTTATGGATTCCTCAAGCGAATGTGATAAAGTTGATAAGGACGATGAAACTTCAGCATCGCTGTCACAGCAAATAGTAATTGATTTATCACCGGAATTTGTATTGAAACGCCACACACACACAAATCCATTTCATTATTCAGTCACACATACGAGTCGCAGCAATGCAGCTAATTTCAAGCAATTAGCATTTTGAATATATATGCGATAGATTAACATGAACATTGTTCAACTTAATTATCCATAATCCTTGTGATAAATACGAGTCTGTGCTGTGTACACAATTTTCCGCATTTCGTTTTGATAACGTTGCCGACGAGGCTTCAGAATCGATGCACTGGAAATGAGCATTCGATGTATGCAACGACGAATGATTAAGCAATACAAACGATTGAATGAAAATTATCATTTAATATATAAATTGAGGATTTGTTTAACCTTAAACAACATTCATAGGCACAATCAAGCCCATTACAGTCGGCTTATAAGATTCATACGTTTATGCTACACTCTATTCATTGCTGAATGATTGAGTTTTGCATTTCGGTGCATCGATTCGGAATGAACACTTCCAATCGATTTATTCGATTGAGTAGCCGGCTTTAGGAGCATATCCAGAGATTCTAGAGAGCATTTATAAATGTTTATTACTTGGTTTATTATTTGATACAATTTATTAAGAAAAATCACGCCCACACCATTTAAATTTGGTGTTATCGGCACATCGAAATTCGCACTCGTTATCAACTTATCATAATTTTGAAACAGACTGGATCATGTCCAAAATTAGATTCAAAGAGAAACAACACCAATTTGAGAAACAAAGTGCCACAAAGCAAGTTTCGGCTTTAAACTGCAACATGATTTTTTATGTTGCACTTTGTTTCTCACATTTGCTTTGTGTCGCTTTGGTTGAGAAACTCGCGTTGTTGCTCTTTGTTCGCAGGCAAATGCCATGCTTCGATTCAATTCTCAAATATTCCGAGGGAATTTTTTTTATCGCAGCGGTTCAAATATGAATTTCACACGTGTATTGTAATCATCACATAGCATAATAAAAAAATGTATTTGAAATTATATATTTGATTTTTCATGTTTTATTTTTACACCAAATAACAAACTTAGAAAATAAGATAAAATAAATGAAAGAGACTTATTTAAAACCAAATGTTTGGTTGGTACAACATAAGTGGTTTTTTAAATTGAATAACATATGGTACTAGAATCGAATCTATTTACATATCACCCAAACACTACCCAAATACTTTGGTCAGTATCATCACCTAAGTTTGATGTTGTCTATCCATAAATATAAATCCCTCTTCATGCATTCGACATTGCCATTCTTCATTAAAGTGGGCCCGAAAATGATCATATGCGCTGGTATCGTTCAGTTTGAATTCAAAGCACTGTAGGTTTTGGAACTTATCCATGAAATCGATTGCTTCATCGGCTGACAATGTGCACTGGAAGTAAATCGAAACCAGTAACGGCAATAGTTTCGCTATTTTCAACTGATCCGCCACACTTAAATCTTGAGTTCCAAGAATCAAACTGCGTATTGTTGGATTTTCACCGATAAATCTGAAGAAGTCATCATTCAATTGAACCGAATATCCCACATTTAATGTATTGAGTTGGCCGAATGAAAACGGAAAGTTCACTAAAGTAGAACCATTAATGCTGAAGTATGTTACACTTTTCAAATTTATTGCACTAGTTACGGAGTCGATAGACGAATATTCGCCAGAATGCGCGCAATGACAACGGCGAACAATCAAACGTTGCATTCGTGGAAATATTCTACCGATCGAATTCTTAACACCTAGTTGACATCTATCCAAATTTACATCTTCAATTTTGGAAAATGGCTTTTTCAAATGTTCCTCCCAACCGATTGGACCATTTTTTATTCCGATTTCTGCCAATGACTCGGAGCAATACTCGTTTATGTAATTCAAAACATGTTGCTCATGTTCTGAATTAGTCCTGCCAGATGAAAATTTAAAAGTTACGTGTGAGATCAAATGTCCAAAACATCGTAACAATGTTAAGCTCGTTCTTAAGTCGCCGATTTGAATATTGCCAAAATTGTCCATTTCGAATTTTATTCGTCGATTCCGTGACAGATGTATACCTTGAAATTCCGCCGTTTTACCACTGTGTTTGCGCACAAAAATTAAATTGGCAGCTGTATTCAGTCGCTGGTTTGCATCAGCCACGTTGATGAGATCATTGAGATTCAAATATCTGAACACATGTTCGAGACAATCAATGTTCAGGTCGGTTAACTTCATTCTTTCACTTGATTTCTTCCACTCGCCCAATGTCTGCCACGAAGATACTTTTTTCAGAAAATTATTGGTTTTTGAAAAAATATCTAACGTATTTTGGAAAGCCATCTTTTGTTTCACGATTTTATTTTTCGTAATTATTTACACAGAAGTTCCGTTTCTCTGGCTTTTTTGTTGTTCAAATTGTTTGTATTCGAAATAATTGAATTTATTTTATGCAACACAATGCACCTCCAATGAACGTTGAATGACTGTGCTCAGTGTGCACTTTTTCTGTTTATTTATGGGCATACATTGCCTACCAATTGTTGTCAAATGTTATAATGACACGAATTCTAAGAAAAACAAATACCTAAGTACATACAGTTGAGTCCACTAATAACAACATTTCGTAAGAACTGAAGAGATTACACAAAATTTTAACGGGTTTTTTGATCGAGAGGTAATTTGTCGCCAAAAAAATTGACGCCGACTGTCTCGAATCAGGTGATATCCTGTCGCCAGACGTCAGTCAACTGCAGCGATTAAGCTGGGCGAAAGAACAACAAACTAATATAAGAACGAAGTGAAGTACAATTACAAATATTTGGTGCATGAGAAAATATTTTGACAAGTAGATTAATTTTGGATATTTTTGTGGACTAAATATAATTATCAGGAAGTTCGAGACTCCAACCAAATGTACGACTGTAGTTGACTTCAGTTATAGTCGCCTGATAGCTACTGTTCGGTCAAAATGTTTGGAGTCAGTCGTCTGCATAAGAGAATAGCTAGACGTGGCTGCTTGTATACAACATTTTTGAATTCAATCAACTCAATCAGTTTCAGCTGTTTGCCGCTACACACAATCAAGTGACGGTTAGTCATTTCATTTGCATACAAATAGTGAATTGCTCTCAAGATTTACGCTCGTTTTACACATATTACTGTCACATCACCCTCTGCGCTTAAATTACTTATGCTTAGTTCAAGAGAAGGAAAATCAACTCCGAACCGTATTATGAAATTAAAACCGATCAAAAACACCACATAAAAACCCATTAAAATTGAATTGGAAAAGAAACTAGGCGCCTTTTGAGCAAAAATGTTGTATTCCAATGATGGTTTTTGCCTGGGAGTGATTGTCCATTTTTGGTTTGCCACATTTTGTTGGCTTGCCCGCAAACGGAACTGTAAATAATGTAAAACATTGAAATAAAAACGATTTACCTACACAACACGGCTTCAGCCAAACGAACAAAAAAGGCTAAAATTTCATTCATTTTGAAATGCCGAATGGGTATCAATGATAAGATAGGCTTCAATACTTTTTTTTTGCCCAAAAAATGTAATGCTTCCCAACTATAATAACTTTATATTCTGGGGATGGAATCCGGAGTCCGGCTGCCGGACAAAAAACAATGTGAAAAATTCTTGTGATTTTTCTGCTAGGAAAATAAAAGAGCGGTGTTTCCAAATCGGGCATTCGAAATTCATAAAGCATTTACATACAAATTTAAATGTTTCGGGAGCTGTTTTTTCTAATCAAAATGCGAGAGTTTTGGGTATCTTTTGCTGCAATCAAACAAAAGCAACAATGTTGAAGGTAATTTTTTGCATAGCCGAAAAATCGGGATGTGTCCAGTCTGGAAAATATTTCCCCATAGAAATGGAATCGGCACGGCGATCTGTGCCGGTATTCTACGACTTTCCGACAAAATCGTTCGGAATTATTTTTTTCGTACATAAGACCATATTGGAGTGAAAGAGAGAGATTCCACTATTTTTCAGCTTTCCACCGGAATTATTCCTCACACAATCCACTCTCCCTTGAGTTATCGAAATAATTCCGGTGGGAAGCTGAAAAATAGTGGAATCTCTCTCTTTCACTCCAATATGGTCTTATGTACGAAAAAAATAATTCCGAACGATTTTGTCGGAAAGTCGTAGAATACCGGCACTGTGTGTTGATGCTGAAATGGCAATTATTTGGTGGTATGCACAAATGCCCAAATAAGAATGAGCATCGTATGTGCTGTGCTGAGACAAGTGCCAAATTGAAATGTAAAAAGTTGACATTTCAGAAAAATAAACAAATGTTCAATTGAAATCGAGTTGTGTTTCATATTTTGTCAGATTTGCCAAGTCAAATTTGAGGCTGATCTGGCTGGGAATATGAATTTTGTACTGTGAATGCGTTAATAACGCTTCATGCGCCTGAGTTAGCAAATTCAGCTCAGCTCAGGCCTACTCAGCAGCAAATAAGCAATCTCTGTCATTTCATATTCTAATCTATTTTTCATCCATTCTAATTTTTAAAATGTTCAGTATTTCACGAATACCGGATCAAAAGCCGTATTCCTTACGACAAAAAATGCACCCAATAAACGCCTTATAGTCATTGACTTTGATAATTATTCGGAGGGAAATTGGAGTACATTTATATCGTTTTGTTAAGTTTTAACTTCAAATTATTATTTTGATTCAAAATGTGAAGTACACACATGGAAATTCATATGATTATTTTACAGGAAGACCCAAATGATGTGATAAATGAGGCGTTGGTCGTTGATGATGATAAAATTGTTATTACTTATTTGCATGACGTAAAGGTACAGCAAATTTGGGGTGCACTCTCTTGAGACCGGTAAACTGATTCGTAAGATTCCGCTTGAAGATGGTTGAATAGTTATTGCGTCTAGTGAAAGCAAGAAATATTCGGAAGTATTCTACAAAATCCAGTTATATCTAACACCAGGTATAATTTACCGATATGATTTTTCAACACCTGATGTAGAGCCGACTGTGTTGCGCGAACTAGGATTGAGTTTGAAAGGGTTCGATAAGGATGACTTCAAAATGGAACAAGTATTCTATCCCAGTCGTGACGGTACAACAATTCCAATGTACATTGTACAGAGAAAGGCTAGATCCAAAGAGCTAAAACCATGTTTGCTTCATGGCTACGGAGGATTTGATGCACCATTGCTGCCGTATTTCAGTCCGCCTTTCTTATTCTTCATCCACGAATTCGATGACATTTTGGCAGTTGCGAACATTAGAGGCGGTGGTGAATATGGTGAAAAATGGTACGATGCAGTTCGTTCACTCAACAAGCAAAATTCATTCGATGCAGTCGAGCAGAACTATACTGGACACTAGAAAATTGCAATCACAGGTTTATCAAATGGTGGATTACTCGTTGGAGCTTGTATCAATCAACGACCTTACCTTTTTGGTGCTGCTGTAGCTCAAGTCGGTTTTAAGATATGCTTCGATTCCACAAGCTCACCATCGGTGAATTGATTATTTCCGAGTATGGCGACCCACGTGAAAAGATTCACTTTGAAAATCTCTACAAATACTCGCCGCTACATAATATACACAAGTCAAACAGCACTTAAAATCAATACCCGTCAACATTGATAACAACTGCTGATCACGATGATCGTGTCAGTCCATTGCATTCGTTGAAATTTACTACAACACTACAATATGCTGCTAGAAACAATCAGTTCCAAAAGAATCCAATTTTATTGAATGTCTACAATAAGGCAGGCCATGCTGGAGCTAAACCAGTCACCAAAATAATTGAAGAGGAAACTGATATTAATACATTCTTAAGTCAAGCTCGATTTGAAGAATATTGACGCGTAATTTGGGCTATTTTTCATTATTTTTCGAAAATTAAGACAAAACAACGACTTACTTCTGAATGTTTGGACAGAAAACACAATGTTAATAATATTTCGATACGAAATTTAGCTTAAATAAAAAATTTATATTCATATATACGAATACGAAGTTTATTAACTTTTTTCTACAATTTTTAAGCTAAGAGCACTTTTGAGCACTGAAACAATGCAAATTACTCGAAAAATCGACTCTGAACCATCTTGTCGAGTTCATTTGTAATGCCGATCACTAAAAGTCACATAAAATTCATTAAAATGGATTTACAATCGAAACGATGCGTGTTGCACATAAACGTCGTTTTGCATTGATGGTTTTTGCCTGGGAGTGATTGTCCATTTTTGGTTTGCCACATTTTGTTGGCTTGCCCGCAAACGGAACTGTAAATAATGTAAAACATTGAAATGAAAAATCGCTTTACCTACACAACGGCTTCGACCAAATGAACAAAAAACGTTGAAATTTCATTCATTTTGAAATACCGAATGGATATCAACGATAAGATAGGCTGGAATACTTTTTTTGCCCAAAAAATGTAATGCTTCCAAACTATAATAACTTTATATTACGTCCACATAGCCGGACAAAAAACAATGTGAAAAATTCTTGTGATTTTTCTGCTGGGAAAATAAAAAAGCGGTGTTTCCAAATCGGGCATTCCAAATTCATAAAGCACTTACATACAAATTTAAATGTTTCGGGAGCTGTTTTTCCTAATCGAAATGCGAGAGTTTTGGGTATTCTTTTGCTGCAAACAAACAAAAGCAACAATGCTGAAGGTAATTTTTTGTGTAGCCGAAAATTCGGGATGTGTGTCCGGTTTGGAAAATATTTCCCCATAGAAATGAAATCGGCACGGTGCGGTCTGTGTGTTGGTGCTGAAATGGCAATTATTTGGTGGTATGCACAAATGCCCAAATGAGAATGAGCATCGTGTGTGCTGTGCTGTGAATGAAAATTGCAATGATAACAAACAGTCGGCCGTTTTGTTACATATCATTGTCACCGAAATGTTGAATAGCTAGAAAATTGGCTTTTTCAATTGTTTCGCAGCGTTGGCACAAAAAAACCGCGAGAACTTTTGTTTTCAACATATTCCACTTCCACCGACGAAACATTCGGTTGACATTTTTACAAACGGCGTTTTTGTTTCTTTTACAGTCTCCCAGTTCACGTTTCCATTTGCATCGAAGATAAGACAAACAGTCATTTTTCAATTACGGATTGGCGTACCTGCATCTGAATGTGCATGATAGGGAGACACCATGGTTCGAACAACAGATCTGTTGCCGTAGTCGTCGTCGTCGTCATCGTCGATGCTGTTATGACACATTCGATTTAATCTTCTTAGACTCATTTCGGCAATATGCTAATAAAAACACATGTCGGTTTGGCTTTTTCACGCCAAATGCATATGGAAATGTGATGTGTGACAAGTCAATTTTTGTTTGCACGTTTTAATCAATTTTAGGTTTAGGAGAGAGAAAAACCGAGACGCGAATGATGAAAATTGGTTGTTTTAATGAAAACCATTTTACTCATATATCGAATACTGCCATGCGACGAATAGGAAGATTTGTTATGTTTAAATTAATATATTCGAATTAGACATTTTACGCTTAGATTCGAGTGTACATCCCCAGCCAACGTTATACGACTGCATTGTCTAATCTAAGAGTGACAATCTTCGTTTTGATTTTAATTATTCACATGATCGAACGATGTAATTTTTGATTTTGCGACAAAGTGCTCTTCAAATTTTGCGGCAGCCTTCATAAAACACTTCATTCAGTCGCGTCGTTTGTTTTATGATGAATTTTTCATTAACGAAAATTTTGTTGATTTTAGAAAAAGGAAGTGTTCGAAGGAAAAACGTCGTGATTTTGATGGAAACTTCTTGAATTGAAATTGAAAAGAGACAGAGAGTGTGCGACACACATTGTACCGACGTGATAAACCGTTTAATTTATGCATGTCACAAAAACTTCGACTGAATCGGGCGAGAGAGACAGAGAGAGAGTGTATGTATGTTGTCATTGTTCGTTACAATAGCTATTCAAGTGCGATGTATAATGGCTGCGAAGCCGACGGTAGTTGAGAGAGCGAGTAATATAATGAACAATATGTGTCATTGGAATATGTATATGTGAAATTTACTGAATTAACGTCTAAAGTTGCACACACGATTCAGGTTGACGTGATGTGCAAACATATATCAAGTATCAATTGGAGTGGCGCGGAGACAAAGCGTCGAGATACGGTGTAGGTGGAGGTGAGATAGCGTGCCAAATGTAAATGGAGACATTTTCTTCTCAACTTGGTTTCGGTTAAATGGCAAGAGGCAAAATATCGAAAACGATAAAACGATAGAAATTTACACGCTCGAGGCCTTAAGGTGACTGCTGTACCGTTTGCAAAACGAAGATGTCATAATAGAATATAATTAATAATGAATGGCATACGTCTTAAATAGTTAATACTTCGAGTGTGTGCGCAGACACTTTGCAAGTCGAACCGCAACAAAACTTTTGCTCGCTCGTCAACATGTCGAAACGCCGTACCGGGAAACGAAGACGACGAAAAAACGACTAAAACCAATTTAACTGTTGACAAAAACTTTTGTTGCGACAGGTATATGTATTTGTTTGCAATGTGATAAGATGACGGTGGTGGGCATCTTGCCGAAAACTTTTCAGCTCAAGTTCGTGTCTTTTGGCCGTCTGTTTCATTTGAATGACAGTAATTGATAGAGAGCGATCCGATATGTGATAGAGGCAAGCAAATTATAAGTGGTACTAATGCCATTAATTCGAATCATCAACTTCTCTCTAGGTTTGCACGACACGAATTAATACATTATATTGGCCGAGCACTACCTCGCTCTGGACATCAATATATAATTGCCAAAATTAACTCACATCCAGATAAAAGAGATGTTTCATACGGGCTCTCGGGTTTAAATTTACGGAATCTTTGGACGCTACAATCTTTCGAACCATTTAAAATAGAGGATTTTCTTAAAACCCAAAACTTGTTCGACTTTACCGAAGGGAAAACCAATGCTCTTCCCATTTAATGTGGGTCTAATTTATTAACTTTGACCGAACTCTTTGCCCGTGTGCACATATTCAAACACCACTTGCTCTCTACGTTGCCCATTTTACCCCGAAGAAGTTTTCCATTCAAACATAAATCACATGAAATGATCTCACACATGCTGGGCTTAAGGTATTTTATTGGTTTGAGATTCCAATTTGGACCGACTTGAAACCGTTTCGCTTTTGTCTTTTTCTAGAAAATATGAAAACTTTGCAATGACTTACTGCTGTAACTTGTAATTAGTTACTGTTGGCAATTTTATCAAAGTGATTATTCTATTTTATGTATCGAATGCAATGTATTGAAGTAAGAACATCTCGAATGGATGGAAAAAAATCATTTTTCTAATAAGGGAAATGTTTCACTTGTACAGATACCAAATAGCTCGCAATTCAAAAATCTTCAATAATTTAGAAGAGAATGCAAAATATAATTAAATTCATAATTCCATTCGGAAAACTACCAAACAGATCTGTGACTAATGCGTGAAATTTGAATTCGTATCCATGGAAACGAATTTGAAATGCCTCCCGTTTCATAATTGTTGGTTTCCGTACTAAATGGCTCGGATTCGAATCGCTTACGAGTGAACGAACAGTTAAATTTGAACTGATTATCAACCGTTAAAATATCGTTTTCAATCAAAATAATGGTCGAAATGAAAATGACCATTCATTAATTCACTGCCATATGGCGTAACATGATGTATTCGCTCATTTTAAATTCGATTCGAGTCGAGTGTTCGTGCCAATGCAACAAGGCTTTTGGTTCTCTCTCTCTCTTCGTCTCTCTCGTTTATACGCGCGTTCAATCACCATACAGGGCGCTGGACAAATACACGATTACACGCTAGTTCGAATCACATTTGATGGGAAATACGTCATTTTGATTAAAACATCGCTTCGGGCTGATTAATTTGACTGACTCCATTTGGATTTATTCCCAGAAGTTTTGTAATTGAACCATATATTTTCTATTTTTTTCCCTTTTTCACTCCGTAGTATCAAATATGTTTATACATTTTATTTTCGACAAAAATGGATGCTTCTTTCTTTGACAGGTAAATAAGTTTTTCAAAAAAGAAAATTAATTTCATTTTCCAAAGAAAGGCAAATGATTTTATTCCATTGAAAATTGCTTCAATTTATTCTTCTAACTGCTTATTGGTGTTATTGTATAACTTTATTATGGTTTTCCTATCTTGGACAAGGGGATTCGCAAAATGCAAGGGAGCGAACGAAAAAAAAACGAACAATAAAATGTAATTTAAAGGTCGAATTGCTCTGAATGCCAAGAAAAATGTGGAAAAAAGCGATGAACAATGGCCATTTTTTCAACGTTTCTATAGATTTTTATCGCTTCTCCCGCCGACGATTAAAAAAAGGCGCAAATTTAATTTAAAAAGAAGTATTATTATTGGTCATGGCAACGGCACTGTTTTTGAATGAGACTTTATGGCTGGTCGTTATTCTTTTCGAGTGTATGGATTCAGTGCTAACGCGAGGGTTTATTGATATATATCAAAACAATGTTTTTTTCCGAATCGCAGCGAACGATTAAAAAGTCGATGGAAATGCCACAGCGTTCAAAAAATACGGTTATAAATAAATGGCTTTCTTATAGGTCAATCCGAAAAGTCAATTTTTTTCATGAAATAAACTAAACCAAATCCATTTTTGGCGTGCACACACAATTTCCATCGCATTTTCACTGGCAAAAATGCAATTTTAATCGTTGAATAAATACGGGAATATTACGGTATTTGGCGGCCAACAAATCCGATTAAATGTGAGTGTATAATTCAAATTGATGAAAAATCATGGGCATTAAAATGGACTTTGTGTTGGTTGCCGAAGTTTTGGCATATTTTATTGAATTGGTTTATCATTTGAATAATCTTTAACAACTGAAAATTATGCATTCAAACATTGATAATAGTTCGATGAATAAACAAATGCGTTCATTGTTTTTCATCGTTGCGTAATTTTCCTCATTTGTGCCTGTCCCATTCGAATGCGAACACACCACCTACAAACGACAATACTTGAAAAATAATATTGTTTGTATGTGTATATATTTGGCGAGTGAAAACTTTCGGGCCCCATCGAAACAACGGTGTAATTACATCAATTAATTATATGATTTTGTTGCAAGTGATATGCATATTTGAATATTTATTCAATTTCATTCGGGCAAATGCAACGGACTGCATGCATTTCGATAGCCAGGCGACAAAAATGTTCAACCACTAGACCCCAATAATGATAATTATATTGTTAAGCGTTTCAGTTTGGCTCTTGTCGGCGTGTGTATGTGTTGAATGAGTTCGTTTACAAATGCGATACAATTTTATTTTCATCGATTGCCCACTGAAACGTCGAGATAATTTGTTGAAAATTTGCTCTCAAGCACCGATATCAATGCGAATTAAATGATATGCGAAACACAAAACAATGGCCATTTAAATACAGAATATAGATAGCCAGATATGGAGCCGGATGCACACACAGCACACACACGCTACCACTAACCCATTGCATACATGTTTAATTGCCCATTTTTAGGTAGGCTGTTGAGGCTGTTGTTTTTTTTTAACTGTATATATTTCATTTAAAAATAATGCATTAAATCCAAGGCATTGGCTGAAAATCGATTTGAGCATCGATAACCACACATACACAGGGAGACAGAGCATGTAGTTGGTGTTGCATTTTAATTATACGCGCGCCCAGCAATAAAGTTTCGTCCACTACCATCGTCGATTTTTGCGATATAGCCATTTTTATGCAGATATAAAATATTTTGTCATTCACCCATTATTATTACATTAAATGATAATATTTATTTAATTATTTCATAATAAATGTTATGCGAATTGTGGCTTTTGTGCTCGATGCACACAAAAAAAACAGCAACAGCAACAACAACGACGATAGCCATCGAAACATGCTGTCCGAATCGATGCGACATTTTAAATTATATATTTTTTTTATGCACTGTGCCCATACACGTTTCCACTGATATATTTGCAATTTAATAAGTTAAAATATTAATGAAAATTATCAAAATGAATGCAAAAATTAATTATCCAAGTCGAATGTGGGAAACACATGTCGTTACAATATACGTTTTTTTCTGTTGTTTAACTGTTATTTAATCAATTAATGGAGCCGAATTTTTCACGAGACGACTGGATACAAATTGAATTGATTTTTAAACAAATAACGTATAATGCAAAGAAACTGAAGTCAATTTCGAGTGTTTATTTTACGATCGAAACAATTTTGCATTGGACAATTTTTTCTGAACAATTTATTCATTTAATTTTACCAACTTTTCATTTCGAACTGATTTTATCGGTATAATTCCGAACATTTTTCCATTTTTATTTATTTCTTTTGTTTTTTTCTCATTTTCTTTGTTAAATTCGAATCAGTAAAAATCATTGCAAATAGAATCAATTTTCATATGTAGTAAATTTTATAGAAATTCGATGGTGTTTTTCATCATTTTTGTTTTTCACCATTTTCAACGAGCTAATCTAAAAAAACCCTCTTACGCCAGTTTTAGGAACCGTTAAAATAAAACGGGACGAACAAAAGAATTGAACCGGGGCATTTTGAATAAATTCTAATGGATAATGAAATCGTACAAAAGGGATGGCCGGTGTTGATTTGTTGACCGGTTCAGTACACCGAGCAATGCTCGATTCGAGCATCAATTCATACAAACATGAGCGCTGAATTGATTCAAAATTCATATCGAAAAGTAATTGTGAAACTGACATGCGATATGTTTACGACATTGAAATTGATGGAGTAAATGCCAGCTCTGACGTCAATAGCCCGAACCCTGCGCTCATTGAATTACAATGAAATGTAAAAAAAAAATTATTGAAAATTCTGCGATTAAAAAAAGTCTCATTGAAATGGCACAATATTTGTGTATAAAAATATTTGTTCAAGAACAAAAGTTGTCTGAAAAATATCGGAATAAATGCAATTGCAGGAAAATCATGTTGTAAAACTCCCGCTTCTTTCATTAGTCGAATAAAATGTGAATGTGAGCGCTCATCCTCTTGGCGCTTGGCTCGGTGGAAATTAGCTCATTGTTTTCCAGAATATGAACCGGCATTGAAATCGTTTATTGTACGGAAAATACACAATACATTTGTCGTTCATTCGCTCAAATTTATCGCTCGTGCGAATTGAACTCGGAGTTTTTGTATCAAATTAAAGAATAAAACTAATTTAACAATGAAACGTTAAACAAAAAACACGACACAAGATTCCGACGGTAAATGCGCGAGCGGCGGCGGCAGCGTCAAGAGAGTGATGAAGAAGCAGATAATACGGCATCGCGCTCTATACGGAATGTAAAAGGGACTCTCGGTTTAATTGGTATAATTAAGATAATACTCCGCACCGAGATAAGCTTTCGTTTCAGGTTTTTGCCATTGTCATTTGTATTATTGCCACCTTTTGTTTTCCCAAATGCAAACACACACCGTGTTTCACTTTCAAGTGATGCCCGATTGTTATGTTTGCCAACGACACTCCACGCTCCGTTATTCCACGCTGTTATTAGCGCAATAAAATGTTAAACGCAACTAGGTGAGATTTTATATTGTAATGATTTTTTTAAAACAACTAAAAATTTTCCGGTTTATATGCGTTATTTTACACCCACAACCACGATTGTTTGCTTGGAAATTGTAGCTGCGAGGAGAACAATAGAAATTGTTGGCTTGAAACTGGTGTTTGCCATTGGCAGAATGGAACAATTCTCATTTGGGGTTGATTTTAATGGGAGAACGAGCGAGGGTGAGGAAGAGTGCAGTGATGAATGAAGGAGAGAAAAAGGGTACAGAAATCCGAATTATTGCTAGTCTTGTCTCGTCATTTTGGTGACGAATGCCAAACACAGATTTTGTATCCTTGAGCTGCTGCTTTTAAACGAAATGAAGATTGTTCTTAGATAAGTTTTAGATAGTTGCATTGCACCCAGTTGTTTTCTGGTTTGAAAATCATAATTACACGCTCTCTCTTTTGAAATTACTTTCGACTTCAAATGCAAATCGAATTGAAACAAATCCACGGACAATGCGAGATAAAGCAAAAAAAAATTCGCCACACTGAAATTTTTTCGCTATACGATTGATCGATCATTGCCGATGATTCGATTTCCTCTTCCCTCAAAACAATATGTTTCATCTCTTCTTCGCCGCGCTCTTATCAAAATTGCGTAATCGAGACCAATGTTTATGTTCATGGTCATAATGATCCAATGATTTCTATCTAAACGCGTCTCGAGCACAAGCGTCTTATTGCTTTCAATTCGCCAAATGTAATCTTTCGTGAAATAATTGAATTGATTCCGCTTGAGGCGAATCATCGATAAAAATGTAGCATCTTGTGACAAGATTCTGGTGGTTCTCCTCGTCTAAAAATCGGCCAGTGGAAAAAGAGTAGCAGAAAATCGATAGATAAATGGTTTTATGTGTGTGTAATTCCATTTCATTTGAAACAATGTACGAACCATCAAAACTTTCCATGTGCGATAAAGCGACAACAAAAACCCTGGTGCAGAGAGAAAAAAACGTCGTCAAAAATCCTGTATCTTGATACTTCCTGCTTCCCGTACGCTAGGATATTAAATTTAATAGTGTTTTATTGCCAAACCGAGATATAAACTCGTTTTGCCAGCAGAAAAAACAGTGTTTGTGCAAACAGCAATCAGATTTAGATCACGATGTTTGTGTGGGCGACCAAAAGTTAGAAACGAACAAAGCAGAGGAGCAAAAAAAAAGAATCAAATTAAAATAATATAGAAAACTGTCCGAAAGTTTGTTCAACATTTCCGTTTTCCTTCCACCGGCTGAGGATAACATACTCACGCCGAGATGCTGTATATGTAGTTTATTGCTCCCTTGAGAATATACACTGTGCTGATGCTTGGACTTTTTTTTCGCTGTCAGCCAAGCACACAATTTTGCTCGCTCTGTTTCTCGCTGTCTCTCGTGATATAGCCTGTCTCGATGCCGATGCAGCTCCATTCCGGCAGCTAAGCTGAGATGAATTATCTGCGAACAAATAAATAAATTATATTTATAAATGATCACATGATGTCAACTCTTGGCCACTTACGTGCAACGCGTCAACACACACACACACACAGAGAGAAACAGAACACAATTGCAATCAAAGTTAAGCGACACTGTCTCATATCTTCCACATTACGGAGGAAACTTTGTGGCAGCCACAATAAAATATGCTTTTTCGATGATGATGAACATGCGATTTTTTTTGCTGCGTTCGAAGTTTTGTTCAGATTTTGGTATAAAAACCGAGGCGAATGCATCCGAGGTTTATGAAATAATGCCAAGTGAATGATGAAGTTTTCGAATGCCATTGTAAATAATGACAAAGTGAAGAAGTAAAAAAAATGATTTTTTCTTCAGATAAAAGATTTTTGGTGGAGAAAGTGAAGACTCCCACGAAGACAGAGAAAGTGAAAGAGTGTCTCATTTGATCAAAATTAAAGAAGAAGTAAGAATTTGTGAAGAATTAACTACAAAATAGAGAATTTTCTGAACACAACATGAGCAACAACCACTTTTTTCTCCATGTATGCACAAAAATTTCGTCTCACAAAGGCTCCAAGTAAGAAAATTGTAGGAACAAAAATCTTGAGCATCTTCTTATGCGTACCTTATAACAAATTCCACCTTAAGTTTATTGAAGATTAAAATTTTAATGGAATTTTGTCGTAGAAAATATTTTGCCGCTAAAATCCGTTTTAATCTGAACATATTGGTGTTTGCATAAACTCTTTAGTTTTCGTCAGACACCTAACGAAAGCATTATCGTACGATAGCCAAAAATGAAGTTATTGCACATAAGAACTCATTCTGCGTGCATCTTAATATGAACAAGTATCGCACATGGCTACTTGAATGTTTTCCTAAGCGAAAAGTAAGCTGAAATAGTGGGAGATTTCCGACACCACATAAGATACAATGAATACATTCATTGGATATATGGACGAAAGTGGCACGTTTCCGTAGCGGAAAGGTCGATATTCTAATTTAAACCAATGGCAATAAGAATGAAACAATCCCCAAACTGGAAGATAAGTGTCAAGACCAAAATAAGTCATTAAAACACGAGCAGCAGAGCATCGATCGAATGGGCCGGGTGTCAGAGAGTAATAACACTACCTAAAATGAATGTGTGTATTCGAATTTAACAAATTTTCAACACGCATAATGTCTTGCTTACGATTTGGCCGCAATAATTTCCAAGACAACATGCATGCGTCGCACAGATAAGGATTCTATTATTTTTGCATTTGGCTCTTCATCATGAAAACTTTAAAGCAAAACTAAAAAGCTGATTAAAACAGCTAATTTTCTACATAAAATAGAGAGGCGAATAGAAACCAAAAGTAAGATTTGCGTCTGTTATTATTGTTTCAAAAAGTTGCCCATCCGTGTGCGAGTCAATGCGTACATACCAAATGCCCAAAAACCCGAAAATTAAATGGGATATTTTCGGTGTGGCTCAGCGATAAATAACCGTAAGTAATTTGTTAGAAACATAAAACTCATTGCGAATCACCAATAAAACCATTATCTGCTTAAAATGGCATTGTTTATGTTGCAACTTGCAAAAGTTCATTTATTTTTCGCCGACCGCTTTGCGAAGGAGGGAGTTGAACGAGGGAATTTATTGGCTTGAATATGGCCTATGAATGGAATAGTAAAAACTAATTTAATCAAATAAAACCACTTATGCAATCATTTTCAGCCAAATAGTCTGGGTGGCGAAAGGGAATTCTTCTATTCTTTATTCTTCGTTCTTTGATTGTTGTCTCTTCATTTCGAATCGATTTTTCCTTCTTTATTCTTCAAGATTTACGTCGTTTTCGATCGATTTTCTCTGAAATCTTTTTTTTCCACCCAATTAAAAACTAAATCGTCGTTTCCACGTTAAAAATGTGCGGGTGGTGATTCGAATCTGTGGAATTTGCACAACGATTTGTCTGCAGTATTATTAGCCAGTTTGTGGTTGTGATTGTTGATGTTTGCGTCTTCATGAGCGGCGTAACTTTTGTAAACGTCGTTGTCATCCCCTCTCAGCTTGAACATCTTCTTTTCGCCCGGGCTCTATTATTATGTATTTAGTCGTATCGTAAAAAAAAAGTCTCTTCTACTCAAACAACCATAAGACTCTCGTGTCGTTAATTCTTAGCACAGTCACGATGGATGGTGATTCCGTTGCACACACACACACACAACGCCACCGCATAACCAACCGTTTCGTTAGAAAAATGTTCGGGTGTAATGAAGAGGAATGAATTTGGGTGTGGGGCTGCTTTCTTTCGACGCGTTATTTTTCCGCTCCGATTTCACGTTTGTATTTGCTGCTTTCTTCGCTGCTCGTTCGGTCGCATCAGCTCATGGCTCATGTAATCTTATTTTATTAAAAGAATAAAAGTGTATACAAACAGCTCATTTTATGGTCGTTATCTAGTTGTTTGCGATAATCTAAATGTCTTTATAAAAACAAAACAAACAATACAGCAACATTCAGGGAAAAAAGTGGGAAAAACCACTCGCTTCCACACAAAAGGAGTTTGACATTCTGAAATTGGATTAAAAAAAGTGGAAGTTTTTTTCTCCACAGCAAAAAGACTGAGCGTGCTCGAGACAAGTGTTACGCAAAGAGACGAGAACGTGACATTATGAAGTTTCAACAAGATACGCACGTTTTCAATGCATTTTTTGCATTTTTAATCGGCGTGACCGATTCGCCTTTTTTTCTCGCTAAATGCCGACAAATGAAATGAAAGGGGTCCTTTTATGTTTGTTTTTTTCTGGTGTAGAGTGATGTAAGTAGAACCACTGGAAGGTAGGTAATTCTATTAAATGACGATTTTTTCTTCAGAGTAAAAATTTTTGAATTCAGATTTAGAGTTTACAATGATGAATTTAAATCTAGACTCAGATTTTTTTTTCGTTTTCTCCCATTTTTTCTAACATTTCTCTCTATTTTCTATTTTCTACCCAGCAATGACACCCATCTCAGCTCCAAATGCTTAGAAGCCCAGTAGAAGCCCACAAATTACAGTCCTTTTCTCGAATTTCCTAAACGAAGTTCATTTCCACTCCGGCTGGTGCTTTGAACCATTTCAAACTGAGTGCTTATTGCCATGCACCACACTAATTCATAATTAATTTATTATTTATAATACTTCCTAAATCACTATCAAAAGCACAAGTTAGATGGTTGCAGAATGTGGCCACCGCCACACATGAACACATGCCGGGACGCGAGGCAAAATTGGCTGGGCACAAAAAAGGATTATGCTTTATGAGCATAAAAAGTAAAATATGCGATGGCCGTTTGTCATGTTAACAGCTGTTTGAAATAACAACAATATTTCGTTTGCCGAACTAATAAATACACAGGAGCGACAACAACAGTAACAACAACCAAAACAAGAACACAAACAAGCATCTATATGGTGGCAACTGATGCGTAGAAGTGTGACTATCGTCGCTTCTCCATGTTCCTGCTTCGGAGCATAAATCCTCTCGATGTGCAAGTTTTTTTATGGCCTATTTTCTGTGCACATGAATTACGTAAAACGGGTTCATAATTTCGCCTATTGAGAAATATTCACAGATATTTTCCTCCGCACACAGACGCTACGCAGTTTATTAAGTTTTTATTTATTTTTTTTCTGATTTCAGTGCATTTGCCATAAATTCGAAGCATAAACGAAGAATAAAACTCTATTAAATTATATTTCAGCACAAATGGAACGTTATAAGACACCGGTTTTTATTGTCGTTTCGCCATTTTATTGCCAGCACTTTATCATTTTTGGCTTGACTTACATTGTTGCTCGAGCAAATTCACAATAAAGACTTGATGAAAATGTTTCGCTGAAGTTGAAATATGAAGAATTTTCTACGATTTCACGAAGAATTTGTTGTTTCAAAGATATTGATGTGATGTATTGATTTAGGAAGTAAAAAGTTCACTGAGTTATGAAGGGCGTTGTTTGGTTAGACATTTGTTACTATGAAAAACATGGCAATTTTCCTAAAAATGACTAAGTTCAAGGACAGGGCTGAATGACTTTGGTGGTTGAAAGATAACACACGCATGCAAATGATGCCCGTCATTCTGTGCATAAGTTCGAGGTAAACGAAAAATAATGATTCAATTTAATTTAATCGTTTATAATCATCGTTTAGCAATGTAATTACCCACACTTCAAGCGATATCCTGCTGTATGTCATTTTCTATAGCGTAAAGAATGTGCAGGTCGTCGTCAACAGTGGCGGTGGCATTTCAGTTGTACACCGTTCCAACGCACAATCACCGTCCAAAATTACGATATTTATTAGAGAGAGAGAGAGAGAGAGAGACAGAGAGAGAGAGAGAGAGAGAGAAAGCAGAGCGTTGGCGTTCATGTACCGTACAATTGTCTATTGGCCGTTGATCAGAGTTGGAAATTTATGCGGCTCATAGCCGACCCAATGGAACGTAATGCGTACGTAATAAGCTCAAAACGGTGAACCATTAATCATGAGAATTGTATTAAATTTGATTTGAAGGGGTTTTTCAATTCATATGAAAATAATAAACGGGAGATATGTTTTATGGCTTGAGCCATGGCATTGACTAAATAGAATTGTCGCTGTCGCTGTGATTGTGCGGGGATGATCATCATACAAAGCCAAACGAGAATGTTTGGTATTAATTTTGGGAGGCAATTTTCATTTATTTGTTTTATAAACGGCAATTCATCCTTATCCATTCCACACACGGGCTTCCGAACTTCGGCTTCAACCCATTCAAAACAATTAAACGCCCGTTTCATATTTTTGCATCTCCTACTCAAATGACATCGACGAGATATTCCGCAAACCCCAAAAAAAACCAGTGAGAGCAAAAAAAACAAGAACCGAAGCACAAGTCTGTCATTGCTGCCGCTGTTGCTGCTATTGGGCTGCATAGAGATGGTACTGAGCACAAAAAATGATGCAAAATTTAAATTGAACATCATTAATTACACGCAGCTAAATGTCATTTATATTAAAATGTGAGGCACTTGCCCGAAATATAAATCGCTCGACACTGACACAAAGCCATCCATGTCAACCCTTTCACATATTCTCTGAACGTCCCGCTGCTTTTTTCTGACCATTGTTCTTAATGCCATCAAAACAAATGCTAAAGCCGCAGCTTCAAACACGTCACTTTTGCCATTAATTTTTTGATGGCATTAGATTGCTTTGATTTTGCAAGTGACACATTGGTTTTTTTAACCCTATAAATCACACAATCACCACCATATTTGTTCGAGATGTGGATTTGAAATATCGAGAGGTTGATAAAACAAATTGATTGAAATACTTGAGATTTAATTTGACATGCAAAAAGAGTTGAAATGTAGTGAAAAATCACTTTACTGGTTGAGAAATGCATTGAAACAAATTTCTGTTCCGTAAATTCTGTACTGTGAAATATACGTTTGATAGGAAGATAAAACTTGAATGAAAAAAACTTTATTTGTTTTTACCAAAAAATATGTTTATTTATGCGTGTTAGTATATGAATTTAATCTCAGGTAAAATGAATATTGTGAATAAAATTCGTGTTTTCCTTCTCAAAATAATCTCATCTGTTTTTCCATATCTTTCGAGTCCTTCAACATGATTTCCGTGTTGTGACATGTTGTTGAAAATCACTCTGGAATTTGTTAATCAAAATTCATCGCATCCTATGTATTTCAGCGTATAAATCATGTTGTGTGAAGTTTATTTATCGAAAAAATACAGTTGTTAAAACGGCGAATCACGGAGAGAAGGAAAAAGCAGATGAAAAATAACACCATTTTAATTAATCAAAGGTCATGCGAACAGTTGTGGAATTTTTTCTGTGTTCATGTGAATAAATCACAAAAATAGTGAATGTTTGAAATGTTCATTTTCGTTGGTTATCTCTTTGTTTGGCTCGCATCGTAAAATCCGTGCTTTGCTCTTTCTGTTTTTTTTTTCGTCGACATTCCCTTTCCATGCGAAATATTTAATAAGAGCAAAAGCCCATCCCAAAGTGTCGCTGGGAAAAAGCGAACACGGAGCAAAATGTATCAAAAAAGCTTTTGTGCGCAATCAAAACGGATTTTCCAGTGTATATAGACCACGCCTTCGGCTGCTCTTATCAGCAAATTCCCAGTCTCTTGGATGTTTTGCTTCACTTGACACGTTGCCAATGTTTAAAGCACATCCCCGTATTTTTGGAACGTTGCTACGAAGAAACTGGTCAAACGGCACACACACATATATTCTCCATACGAAGGCCCCGGTCCTTTTGTCCTTACTTTCTTTCTTTTTTTGTTTTTTTTTTTGGTGCAAAATATTCGCCATTGCAACGAACAGATAATAAATTTTACAATTTCCAAACAAGCTCCAGTGTTCTTTTTTCCGAGTCGCACTTATTAATATTAATGCTAATTTAAGAAGTGGAAAAAATGATTCGAAGCGTTTAATTTGCATTTTGATTAAATTTATAGTTTCAAAAATGTTTTATCAGTTTTGTAACAGTTGTGTCTCTCGTATGTATGCATGCACGAAACGAATGCGCCCTTCGTATGTATGCGCGACGCACGGTGCGAATGCAAAACAAGTTCACATGATAAGAACTTTTTCGACACAAGTGAAACTTGTGCAAATGGCATATCATATTATTTATGAGCTCTCTGATTGTTTTGTTGGATTTTTCTGGGCAAAAAAGGGGGAAATATTTGAATCGGAACACACACACATTTGGTGGAATCTTTCGACTTTGGAATTTGCTCTTAACAAAAAGAGTGAAAAATCATTTGAAATACCTTAGAGCAACAAAACTTTCGACAGCCTCATCAATTTTCCGAAAATATAGCAACAAAAGTGCGCAATTTGTGTTCGATTTCAATTCGCACCTTCCTTCTTACTTTACAAATCAAATGGAAAAATAAATGCAACAAATCAAATAAATATGTTCAACGCTTGTCGTTTCATTTCTATTCGCTTTGTTCGCTCACGCGTGCGGTGAATAATCGTTGTTTGCCGACTGCTTTGACAGGAATCGATGCTCTAAGTGTTTCTAAGCACAAGTGTGACGTTCTCAAGAACAATCACACAATTTATTGTTGTTCGATATATTTACTCTGACGGTTAAACGATTGATTTATCACTTTTGCGTGAGAAACAAGAGGGGAAATTCCGCTATGGGTGCCAGTATCGATGAGGAAATGTTGCAGTTTTTCCGTATTTCCACAAAGAACAAAGTAAATTGTAGTCGGCATGTGATAATTTTAGCCCGCTTCCATGGCAAATAGAGAACAAAACCAGATACTGAAACCATTTTTCGCTTTTGTACTTTTGAAATGAAGCAGCCGCTTGTAAAAAAGATGTGTTTTTGAGGCTTTATTTGCACTGCTATTGTGATTGACACAAAAATAGATTTATGCTATTTCGGATGCTTTTCACGGCATATATCAGGTTTCAATATATTTGTTCCGTTTGAATGATGACGTTTTTTTACTTCAATCTTGTTTTAGTTTATTTACCTAACTGAAAATGACACGGAAATTTTTTTTTTCGCTGAGAAGGTATTGTTCAGACTTTGAACTACAGAGAATGTTCATCCGAGGTAAAAATGTCAGGGCAATGTTTGAAAGCCCAAATTGAACGAAGCTCCGATTGAATGAACGCATTATTCTGCTGCTGATTCCACAAACATTTGCTCATGTTTACTATTCCAGAGTACCGGAGTACCTAGTAGAACCGCCAAATGACCATTGAATTGATTATCCTTCTGTATCTTAATTTCTTGTCCGAATTTTCGCTAAACACGCAATTCCAGTTCGAACTATGCATAAACATTACTTGAATCGTTTCTCTTCTTCTTCAAGTGATCACATGCTCTCGAAGCCAAATAAACAAATCAACGAAGAAAATTAATGTTATCAATTATTTGTATAATGAATGTGAATTCGTTGCACGTCGAACGCTAATGGCTAACGGCACGTAATTGATGTTGAACGTCGAATGAACGTTCTGACTAAAACTATCATTTACTGAAGATGAAACGTTTATTTAGTGAATAAATGCGATACAATTAATGACATTCGTTCACAATATCGATTTCATTTTCGGACTACTTCATTTTTATTCCATATCAAAATGAATAGTCCATTACGAAAAGGAGCTAAATCATACTCATAATTCCTGATGATTTCGGGCAAAAGAAGTAAATAAAACGGAGGATATCACGGTGTTAATTCACAATTCAGTAGTGCAATCATCGTAAAAATGTGTACTCACGTCGGCATTCAGCCGTCATCAGACGTAAATAACTGTGTGTAATGTTGACGGTTGTGTGTATTTATGAACCGATGTGTAACACACCAATTCACAGGCCCATTTCAACAAATGCAATAACATCGAAAATATTGTAGATGGAACAAGCCGAGAGAGAGGAAAAAAAATCGTCGTGTGTCATGTCAAACATTTATTTTTATTTACTTTATGGCAGTCGGATTTCGGATTTGTAGGATAAACCAACTCGTCTCGCTTCGTAAACGCCAAGTGTTACCAAATGCCTTTTCAATGTGTTGTAAAAAAACATCGTGAGATTTTCCTTTTAAATTTTCCATGACGCCGAACGGAGGGTCGTTTTGAAGATGGTTTGTTCTTTTATACCGCCGTGAACCGGTTGCTGTTACATTATATAGCCTCTTTCAACTCGAAACTGGTGCCGAGACGGTGGACTGTGTTATTGGAGCAACTGCTAAGCAATACGATTAAGTTGAACAGCCAATACTTCAAGTTTTATTATGATGTTGGATTCCTCTGAAGTGAGTCAAACGGAAGGCGATGCCTATGGAAGAATGCACAGATTTTCCTTGGCCATAATTCTTAAACGTTTTTGCCTTTAAATCGAACATATGTTGGTATTTTATTGAATTTTCATAGCTCACCCATTCTACCTCATCTTTCGCACCTTTCTCTACTTTAGGCAGAAATGTGTCTTTTGCCATTTTCAATCACAGCCATTTAAGTCTTAAATCAAGAAAAATTGGCCATAAATACTTCTTGAATTTTTTATTCGGTATCTGTTTTCCCTGAGCGACGGCACTTGGCCATATTAAAAAGCAATTAGTATTAAAATTCCAAACGAGATCCGACCGACGGTTTTCGCGGCAAATTAAAATTCGAGAATATTTTCCAAGCGATAAATTGAGGGTGAAATCCACATTTTTTCGACTGTCCTTTATTCCCTTCCTACTTTTTTTTCTCTTGATTACCGTCCCAAGATGCTATTGTTTCCGGCACTTTAATTTTTTTTTCTCGCCGGAAAAAATGCACAGTTCAAATCCGCTTTGGAAAGAACGGATCTTAAATCAGGCTTTTTTTTGCCTTCGTTCGGGCTAACTGTTGCGCTTATTAGCGGGCAGATCGTTAAACAAAAGAATCACGCACGCGACCAATGAACATAATTCACTTCACTTTCCACCAAGTTAGCATTAATTAATGCGATAAGATGGAAGAATTATTCGACGCAATTTTTTCTTCCGGCCTTTTTTGGCTTTCGTTATATTTTCATTATGTTGTATTTATTAAAAGTAGGTGATTTATTTACATTTGCCTCGTATTTATATCAGTTTGAATTATGGCCAAGGCACGAAGAAATATCAAGAAGAGATTTTGAGATTGGACTGAACTTCAGTCACTGAAGCTCTCATTGTTTATTAAAAATGCTCCAAAACGACAAATTCTAGACTTGAGCTGCCTTTATCACATGCGGAATGTCGCATGTAGAATTCAAAATTGCCCAGGGAAGAATAAACTTCATAAAAAATTTAGAATTATCGTTTTTTGCCCAGAACACATCACAATAAGCATTTGTATTGTGAAGCAAAAAAAATCAAATGCCATTTATTGTTGTGATAAAACAACGTGCTTCGTGTAAAATTTATATTTAATTTCCGACCGAATGCAGCATTTTTTATGCGCTTGTTGGCATTCGGCAGCATGGGAGAGGTTATGCACAGCAAATACTGTTCCAATGTCAACTCGATATTAATTTCGCATACATTTCAGTCCGATGGTTAATTTAAGGTAGCGTCTGCTTTTAATTTTTTTTTGCTCTCAATTGGTTTTTAGAGTGAAACAAATGGAATAATGGCAGTGAAGCATAGCTCTACTAAGCACATCCATATTGTGTTTCGAAGTATTTTTAATGTCCCGTACAAATCGATTATTTAACTTTCAAGCAAATTCAGTCTCCAGTCTCAATTCCATATCTTCTTTAGCAGAAAAAAAAACTGATTTGATTTCGTGCTAATGAACAATGGTTGAGTTAAACAAATGTTTTTTGTTTTTAAAATATTAAGAAATGCTGTTCATATTTATATTCTTGTTTATACTTTCACATTTGCTAAACCAAGTTTAATTAATGCTTGCATGTGCTTCGAGAGTATGCAAGCGAAGGTCTTAGATTCAAATGGATCTATCAACTTACAAAGGAATATAAAATGAGTGTAAAATGTGCGAGTGTAGAACGCTCAAGTGTTCAACGCGTCAAAACCCTTTAACAAAAGTAGCAAAATCCTCAATTTCATACACTCTTCGTCTGAACTTATACTTCTTTCGGTGATGAAGTGTGAAAAACGGCATTGTTTTTCCCGAATCATCTTCATGCAAATCTTATTTTATGTTGCCACATCTCATCGACGTATTTGATACATTATACATCTTCGCTTCATCCCGAAACTCATGTAGCTCTATCGAAAATCCCAGTGAAATCCGAGCCATATGAACGCGAAGAACAGAAGCAATCTACTGAAGCGCACAGTATGGAAATCTCCATGAGCGAAATTTGAATAAAATTTGCATTTTCTGTTTGTTATTTTGTTCATTCCACTTCAACAACAAGTTCGCGTTCCCTATGCCATTGGAGGTGTCGGTGGGTGCTGCCGATGTCACTTATCTTCTCGTTTAATTTTTAAGCAATTCCGATTAAGAGGATACAAATTATTATGCTTGATACTTTATAATTTGTCACCGCCAAGAAATTGAAGTGTCTTTTAGTGTTTATCATTACCGTTGAACTCGAGTAACAACGCAATTGCTTAGAGTGGGATTCCGTTTCAAAAAGGCTCTGATCTACGAGACACTTTCATTAGCGCAGCCAGAGAAGACAAACAAACGACGAAAACACTACAATTAAAAATTAACAATTTAACAAAGTGCTGCTTCTGTTTTGTACAAAATGGAACAAGGGTGAAGGGTCAAATGTTATTGGAAAATATTTTGACTCGATGCAAAAATATACTTATAACAACAAAGAGACTTTTTCTTTCTCGACTGAATTTTGATGGAGGAAAAAAAATGGAAGTTTCGACTTTAGCACGTCAGTATCAAGAAACACCTACGAAATATTAAGTTGATTACATCTTCAAATCCAACATCAAAAAGGGTTTTGAAAAAATGAGCAATATTTCATTCTCAAAAGATGTTTCGTGTGTTTGCCTAGCGCCCGTGAAGGTCGTTGAATCGTCATTGTGTAAGAAAAACGGCGAAACAAGAGTCCATAACACACACCTTATCACATGCCCATTCGATTTGCCATTTCATTTTTGCTTAACCATACAGAATAGAACCGTATGAATGGCGGCAATATGTGTATTTACAAATAGCTTTCATTCGGCGATAACGAGCAACAAAGGAGTCGTTAAGAAATAGCCTGTTATACGAAATTGAATTCCTTTATGTGTCATTACATTGTTCAGCATGAAAATAGTTGCTGTTTCCAAAAATGGCAATGCATCGCATTGAGAGGGCACACGTCTGAATGTGGGTTGATGAGGAAATTTTTGGCTAGAAAATGGCAAAATTTATCCACACCAGCAAACGGAAGTGGTACGCATCTCGGAATCGCATACAATGCCAATGCAAACGACACCGAATATATGTGAATTGGTGCACACAATGTTCTATTGTCGATAAAACCTCAGTTGTCTCGTTTTTATTAGCAGTTTACAGCCGTTTATGATACGCGCGCACACACACACACACGTTTGTGCAAGCGAAGCTAGTCATTTTTCGCTTTCTCTCTCATTTCCATTCCCAATTTACACGGACATTATGCGCACCTATCGTTTGTTTGTTTGCCATGTATCACACTTCGTTTACATTAAATACAATAACATGCTGGGGCCAAACACACACACACTAAGCTCTTCATTTTCTGGCCTGGTTGGTGAACGTTGAAATGATGATGACAATCGCTTAAGTTGAATGGCAGAGCGAGAACAACTCTTATACGTACGCATCGTGGTGCAATTTAATTGTGCGGCCCTTTTCATCAGCATTAAGGTACACTTTTGTACAGGATTCCATGGCCGCAACGAAATGCAAAAGATAACGCTCCAAAGATTATAACACTATCAAAATGAATGGCGTACACAAAAATTTATCGTTACACGTAAATGATCTCGTTGTTATTGGACTGCTGGGCTTTTGTCGGAGTAGCGTTGATTACACTTGAATGAATAGTTTTATTAGGTTGATCTAATTTTCGACATCGATTTTCAGACGACGACGACGACGACGACGACTCGTAACCGATGCTCATGATGTTTCCAGCCATTCCGAATGGTTTGCAATGGAATTTGGTTGCCACTTCTTCAACCCACCGATAAATTGCGACGACAATAGGAAAATCCGATATGTGCTTGAGTTTATCCAAGATGCGGAAAAATGCTTGGCAAATGAATCAATTTGATGTCTTTCTTCTTTAGCGACACAATAAGCAATTAGTTTTGGGCGCTTCTATATGTGATAACTGACCCACAGCCCATAATTGCCAACACTCGAATGCTGTTATAATATTATTACCACTCGGTTGAGCAAAAAACGTGAAATATTTTATCTGAAATTCTATTTTCAAAACGATATGAAATTTTAAACCAGAAAATTAATATTTACCGCACCATAAATTTCATTAAATTTTCGACCAAAAACGAGAACAAACTCAAATGACCAGAGGTTTTCCGGTGTGGACGTGTGTGTGTGTGTGTTTTTTTTACTCCACTCGCCACTTATATGCGGGAGAGCGTTTCCTGTGTTTCAAAGCGGTGAAATGGAAAATATCTCACACTCGCACCGAAAATAGCCATCCTCGGCGATGTGCTGTCTCCTCGCTCTCTCTCTCTCTCTCTCTCTCTCTCTCTCTTAATTTGAACGGCTTAAACGATACATGGTCGAATCGGTGTTTCGGAGAAGTGCAGGTCTAACGACAAAATTCGGCTTGCGGAAGCCTCTGTCGTCGTATATTATATTTAATTTTGCATTGTTGTGAAAATGCACAGGAAATAAGTTTGCGTGTGTCCCATACTCGATAAATGGTGTCGCATCGTATTTGTACACACATTCACTGTTTCCATTCCGGAGGTTTTCCCATCACCCAAAAATCTTTTGCAGCAATTATTGCCTTGTATCTCTTTAAAACAACGATGTGATGCAGGTAGAGGCACCAAATGGGTTATCATTGCATGTTTCATTAAATACCAACGACACACAACGACCGTCACATCCGTTTTTACTCGCCTAATGAGCATTTGAACTGGCCATATACAGAAGCACCAGGCTCTTGACATCCTAAACGATTTACGATGAAATTTTAATTTTCACCGTACCAACGACGCTGGTCATTACTGATGATAATTTAATATTCTCTCCCTTCAAAACACTCATCGTTTGCATAAATTTTTCGATCTTCGTTCTGGATTTGAGCCACTGTTTCTTTTCGATTTCAAATGCAAAGAGCAAGTGATTTATATTTTCATTTGGGCGCCTTCGAACAAGTTATAGAAAATTACCTAATTTATTGGTTGCCAACCAATGGTTGGGCTACTCCCAGGCGAGATAACGAATGAATTGAGCCGAATGTTTAATTTTTGTATTAGACTTATTTTGAATATTAATATAGTGTGAAACAAACTACGCAAATTGAATTCATAGTACGAAACCATTTTTGATCATTTTGTGCTTCAATTTCCATTCCTAAATGGTATTATAATATTTCCACTCAACTGGTCGAATACCACTGCTAAATAAAACGAATTACATACGTAATCCAAACTTTTCCGCTCCGCGGCAATTTACCTTCCGCTTAGTATCACAACCCCTGCACCACACTAACAAAACAAAGTAAAACACGAATTTGCGATGAGCGAATTCAGTGAAATTCATTTCAATTCTTTACGTCGTTAGACGTACTCATGAACGCGACAAATTTTTTACTTATGAAATTGATGTTTATCACGTGCTACGCTCTCACAAAAATCAATTTTGCACATTCGTGACATTTTTATTTTTTTTGTCTACTTTATTAACAAATATAAAAAAGATTCAATAATACATTGAACGATCTGTGTCACAATTTTTGACACTTGTCTCGTAGCGCTAGAAGTGAGCTGTCAGACGCTTAGATGCAGGACCTTCGCTTAGTATTTAACCAAAATTTCAATGAAAACTCTTTTCATAGCACTTCTGAGCATCCGGCATATACACCAGTGAGCACAACTACATTTGGTTTGACGTTTTGCTATTAAGTTAGTTTGAGTAACTTAAAAGTATGTTAAGTAACAGTAAAGCCGCTGAGCTTCACGTTAAGTCTACTGTTGAGTAGAATTACCACTCATATTGAACCAGTCAACCAAGCGCGATAGATGGTCAGCTACGGCTGACGCTCGTTATCCAGATAATTTGCGTGCGGTGAACGCATATAGAACGCTCCGCTGACATTCCGTTTTTGTGATGAGCGATCCATCCAAATTCATGATAGAATCCATGAATTTGTTTGGATACCACGTCACAAAGTCAGAAAAATTATGGATTCTATCATGAATTTGGATGGATCGCATGTCACAAAAACGGAATGTCTGTGCCGGTATTCTGGAGCACAATCCGCAAAAATAATGCGGAATTATTCCGAGCGATCAATTGTATTTTGGAAGGTGCTATCCAAACGTTATATATGGATTTGTCTCTTTTTCATTGATTGAACATTTGGATACCACCTTTCAAAGTACAATTGATCGCTCGGTGGAGGCGGAGCGTTCTATATGCGTAGCTGACCATCTATCTCGTTTGGTTCGGTGTATTGAACCAAGTAGTTAGTACCATAATGATTTCTACAAAACTCAATAGATGTCGTTAGGGTCTTGCATGGTCCCTACGCTTCTGAGCTTGAAAAATAACTATTTTGACCATTTCCCATATGAAACAGAATTTCAAAAATTTCAAGAAATGTCGGTTTTGGACCAAATTTTTGGGCAAGTGGGTGTTCGGTTGTTCGAAGGTTCCCTTTTTTTGCAAAAAAACATCAGTTTGCCTTGACTAAAACCCTAAAAAATGAATTTTTGGGTGATTTTTTATACAAACATGTCTTTCTCAGAGAAAATTTCGAATTACATACGTTTTATTTATTATTGTTTTAGTTGTTGTAATTTTTTGGCGTGCGCTCGCACCACAACACATTGTTACATGTTTTGCTTTCTGTGTATACTTTTCTTCTTTTTTCTCTCACTTATAATCGCAAACAGAGAGCTGAGTCCAGTGTAATTTGATACTCGCTGAGGATGACAAATGTCGGAATGCATCCGATCCAAAATTTCGTTTATAAATAAATATAAGTTTGAAATTCGAAAAAGCAAAGTCACTTTAAGGTATTTTATTTAAAATTTAATCGTAGATTGAAAAAATCTTTCTATTTCAATTCCCTTAACAAAGTGTACGGAAAAGTAAAATTTTCAACATTATCATTGTTGGCAGCATATTGAATCTATTCCAATCGTTCTTCAATATTAATTTGGTTTCTTTTACCGATAAAAAGTTTGGCGACATTATTGTGCCCTGAAAAATAATACAGATGAATGAAAAAGATCAAAGTGGCATTTAATTTAGTCAGTAGTACCATGGTTAACAGCTAACTGACGAGGTGTTAGATTCTCAAGATTTCTAATATCAACTTTGGCTCCTTTTTTGATGAGAAGTTTAGCAACATTCTTGTGACCTTAGAAATAATTTAGATCGATGAAAAAGATCAAACCGATTCTTCATTTTGTGAATATAACTATTCAACATTACCATTAAAAGCAGCATTATGAAGAGGTGTATTATTAAAATAATTCACGACATCTATATTGGCGCCTTTGCTGAGGAGAAACTCGGCGACATTCTTGTGACCTTAGAAATAAATTATTTCAAATAATTAAGATCGATGAAAAAGATCAAACCGATTCTTCATTTTGTGAATATAACTATTCAACATTACCATTCTCAGCAGCTAAATGAAGAGATGTCCGATTCGAATTATTTCCGATATCAACATTGGCTCCTTTACTAATGAGAAGTTCAGCGACACTCTTTTGACCTGAAAAATAACCCAGATCGATGAAAAAATTAAACCAATTTCCCATTTAGTGAAAAAAAAAAAAGAGTCAAGGCTACACTGACGAAGTGTAGTAGACATCTCACACAACTCTGACACCAGTGTATGCTAGTCGGTTTTGTGTGTGAGTTGGTTGCGATGGCTGTATAGTGTATATGCGACGTTTGTTTGCATGATAGTTGTGTGCGCGGCAGTTGCATCGCGATATGCTTGTCTATTGGCCGAAGCATATTCAATGCTTGCTGCTAAGCAATACTAATGCGCATAGTACTCAAAAAAAGTATTCAAAATTACCATGGGAAGCAGCATAATGAAGAGGTGTCTCATTCCAAACATTTTCGATATCAACATTGGCTCCTTTAGTGGTCAGAAGTTCGGCGACTTTCTTGTGACCTGAACAATAACACCGATCGATGGGATAAAATCAGGCCAATCTTTTATTCAATAACAATTAGTATTCAACGTTACCTTTCATAGCAGCATAATGCAGAGCTGTCACATTAAAATTATTTCCAATATTAGGGTCGGCTCCTTCAGCGATGAGGTTTTGAGCTTCCTTCACTTTGCCTGAAAGAATATGAAAAATATTCATAGAAACGGATTGAACAAAACTTTCTTTTTTATAAAAACATGTCCAAAATTACCAGCAAAAGCAGCTCTATGCAGAGCTGTCTTTCCATTTATGTCTCTTTCGTTTACTAAAACATGTATGAAAAGTTTAGCATAAATGAGGTTCCCATATCTTCGTTACAAGGTGCTTTGTATATGGAATTTAAGAGTTGAACTGGATAAATAAATGAAACTTCAATCTTACCGTTCCTCCCGGGTGGTGCTCCGCTCACATCCCCGATTAAGAACTGTGGAAATAGAATCAAAGTGATACATTTGGAATGGGAACAACGGATGAGATTAATACATTATGTATTAATAACAGTTTTCAACAGTTTTCAACTGTTTTTAATAGAATAAAAGTTTCCGGTGGACATTTTTTTGGAATAGAAGAATTTTTTCAATTGAAGAACTTGAAAAAAGGACACTTTTCATTTTTTTAATTATTTCAGAGAAAATTATCACAAATTGTCCACGAAAAGTATCAAAAATGAAAAATTTAAAAAAAAATCGACTGAAATTGTTGACTCACCTCGGATACCATCAAGCCAATGAGCAGCAGTGTGAAAGAACTTCGACTCAGCATTTCTCTAGCTTCGAACTATTAAAAGTTTACTATGAACGTATCAATTGGTAAGGACTGTTTGATGGACATGCGAATCGAACGCATCCTCTTATATACTTTTCAAGTGTATAACGGCCACGTCGGTGGGTAACACACTGTATGATTCAATCCAAGTACAGTGACGATTCTAGTTAAAGTCCACAAAATATTATCGCACACATTTTTCAAGATAACAATGTCAAACAATTGATGGAATTACAATTCCACCTGTGCACGTGTGTTTAACCCTCTAATGCATTAATTTTTCCCAGGTCTAGGAGTACTGGTACTTGGTTGATTTGTGGCCATAGATAATTAAAAAAATATTCATAATCCTGGATTTCTCATGGTTTAGTCAGGAAATGCGATTGACATAAATCAGAGAACAATCAAATCCATTGATTAAAAGTGTCAAAAATTTGTCTAATTTGGAAACCAAATAATTTATTTTGTAAAATTTTTGTTTTTGCACACATTTTTGTTAATATTACAATCACACTACAAAGATAAATATTGTCAAGGACAAAAATGAAGAGAAAACATTGACCAATAAAAATTCTATTTAAAGCAATGTGATACGATGTACGGTTTACGTTCTACAGGCATTCAAATGTTGCCCGTCTAGAGGCGGTTGTATGCATTTAACCCTCTAATGTATTTCGCGTTTCACATTTTCACGCATTGAAAATATCAGATGTTTACATTTATTCTTTCATCACCTTCTTGAAACTACAAATTCAATGTAAAAATTTAGAAAGTAAATTTTTTTCATTCTTGAAGGGTTGAGTGGTATGTTCAACTATGGCACGTGGCTGTTCAAATTTAAAAATTCTCACATCTTCGCTGCATGCACAAAACACATTCCGTTTCAAAGTCGATCCAAAGTTGACCACAGATCAACCGTCGCTTACATGATGTAAATTAGAATGTGAATGATCAAACGACATGACGCATACCTTTGCGTTACATTCAGGCTCACATGCCATGGTTGCGTTGCTTTGTTCAATAGCTACAGT